>NW_006796149.1:2800013-2805443 GCF_000442215.2 Lipotes vexillifer
TTTTTTTTTTTTTTTTTTTTTCTTTTTTAAACTAGCCAAAGCTATAATGGCCTTTTAGTTTGAGTGTGTGCTGCATGCCAGGCACTGGTCTTAGTGCTGAAGACAGCAGTGAACAAAACAAAGCTGCTGCCCTCACTGAACACTAGAGAGTCAGACAATATATTGGGTGGGTCAGCTGTACAGAAAATGAAGCCTAGTAAGGGATATGGAGGATGCAGGGTGCTTTTTATATAGGGCAGTCAGGTATGAGGGAGTGAGGGAACCAGCCCCACAAGTAGAAGAGTATTACAAAAGCAGTAAGTGAGAGGGCCTTGAGGCAGGAACAGAAGCAAAGAGGCAAGTGTGGCTGAAGCCCCGTGAGAAAGGGGCTGGCCAGGCCAGGAGGGCCTTGGAGTGAATAAGGCTTTTACTTTGAGTTAGGAAGCAACTGGAGGTTTTTAAGCAGTGGAGTGACATGACTTAGGATTTTTAGAGTGTTACTAAGTTTAAAAAGCATTCTTCCATGTGGAGGTCTGACAGGGATGGGGAGAAGGGAGACCTGTTGGCTATTGCAGTGATCTGCCAGGGATGATGGGTGGTGGTGGTGAAGGTAGTGATGGGTGATCAAATTCTGGATATATGTTGAAGGTAGAGCCAACAGGACTTGCTGATATAATGAATGTGCTGTATAAGAAAGGGGAGGTCTAGAGGATTCTAAGGTGTTTGGCCTGAGCAGCTGGAAGGACAGAGTTGTCATTTATTGAGATGGGGCAGCCAAGTGAGGTTTGGGTAGAAATTGAGCTGGTTTGGGATAGGCTAAATATGAAATACTTATTAATCTTTAGGTGGAAATGTTGAACAGGCAATTAGATATATGAGTCTAAGTTTAGGAGAGCAGACCAGGAGATGTCAGCATTTAGGGTGGTGGTTAAAGTAGGAATATAGGTCAGAGGACGGAGTCAGAGCACTGAGATCCTTGGGGCATCTAAAGTTGGAAATCGAGATACAAAAGAAACTGCAGGACTTCCCTGGTGGTGCACTGGTTAAGAATCCGCCTGCCAATTCACGGGACACGGGTTTGAGCCCTGGTCCGGGAAGGTCCCACATGCCGCAGAGCAACTAAGCCCGTGCACCACAGCTACTGAGCCTGCGCTCTAGAGCCCGTGCACCACAACTACCGAGCCCACAAGCCTAGAGCCCATGCTCCGCAACAAAAGAAGCTACTGCAAGGAGAAGCCTGTGCACTGCAGCAAAGAGTAGCCTCTGCACAGCAACGAAGACCAACACAGTCCCCCCCCCAAAAAAAAAAATATATATATATATATAAAGTAATCAGAATGTAAAGAGCTAAATATTTTAAAAAAGAAAAAAGGAAACTGCAAAGAAGACTTAAAGCAGTCAGGTACATAGGAGTGGTGTCCTGAAGCTGAATGAAGAGAGTATTTTATAACAGAGGCGGTGGTTAACATGTCAAATGCTGCTAAAAGATCAAGAAAGATAAGGCCATTTGTATATCTTCTTTAGAGAAATGTCTGCTCAAGTCCTTTGCCCATTTTTTTTATTAATTAATTTATTACTTATTTTTGGCTGTGTTGGGTCTTTGTTGCTGTGCGCGGGCTTTCTTTAGTTGTGGCGAGCAGGGGCTACTGTTCGTTGTGGTGCACGGTCTTCTCATTGCAGTGGCTTCTCTTGTTGTGAAGCATGGGCTCTAGGCGAGCGAGCTCAGTAGTTGTGGCTCCAGGGCTCTAGAGCACAGTCTCAGTAGCTGTGGCGCACGGGCTTAGTTGCTCCGCAGCATGTGGGATCTTCCCGGACCAGGGCTCGAAGCCGTGTCCCCTGCATTGGCAGGTGGGTTCTTAAGCTCTGTGCCACCAGGGAAGCCCCTGCCCATTTTTTAATTGGGCTATTTGTTTATTTTCTTGTTGAGTTTTAGGAGTTCTTTATATAGTCTGGATATTAATCCTTTATCGGATATATACTTTGCAAATAGTTTTCCCCTTCCTTGAGTAGTGTTTTCACTCTCTTGATAGTGTCCTTTGACATACAGACATCTTTAATTTTGATGTAGAAAACATCCTATTTTTTCTTTTGTTTATAAGTTTCCTTCTCTTTTCAAGAAAGTCAATAATAACACCTGGTTCATAGGATTATTATGAGGATTAAATAAATTAATACATGTGAATACATGTAAAGCGATTGGGACAATACTCGCCACGTAAGAAGCACTCAATAAATATTAGCTAGTATTCAGGCTAAGTTTAGTACAAAATACCTGGGTCAGAGGGATAGAAATAGGTCATGTGACATGGAAGCCACAGGAGTAGATCGTCTCAAGAAGAGCATGATCAACAGTGCAAAATGATGCAGAGATGTCAAATAAGATCACACAAACTTAGACTTGATACCAACAAGGTAAGACAGTGTGGTGTGACAGATGCCAAATTATACTGGATGGAAAAAAACTGTTAGGCCCTTTTTGGGTCCAGGGCCAGGTTTCCTGCTGTTTCAGCACTTACGGTGTTCCAAAACGAGATTGAACCTATGGGGGTTTGCTGAGGTACAAATCTGACACGATTTGGAGTCAGAACAACTAGGTTCAAGTCCCTGGTCTTCTACCACGTGATGCCTATGCTCACTTCCAGAGTTGCAGTTCCCTCATTCGTAGAGGACAATCATTCCTACTTTACAAGGTCAACGACAAGTTTAAGTGAAGAGTAAGCATGATGGTAAGTCATTAATTATCATTGCCATAATAAATCGTTCTACTGTAACTCCTTGTTCTAAGGTTCTAGCATTCAGTAGTTCTCCCTGCATGCCAGGTCTTGTGAAGTGGGGTATTATTTCACAGATAATTGGCTTACAGGTTTGTAATGGTAATAAGTTAAGATTAATACATGTGAAATGCTTATGACAATTGGGCTGCTGTTGTATTCTTTTTTTCTTTTGATGTGGACCATTTTTAAAGTCTTTATTGAACTTGTTACAATATTGCTTCTGTTTTATGTTTTGGTTTTTTGGGCCAGAGGCATGTGGGATTTTAGCTCCCCGACCAGGGATCAAACCTGCACCCCCTGCATTGGAAGGTGAAGTCTTAACCACTGGACCGCCAGGGAAGTTTCACTGCTGTTGTATTCTGTCGGAAAGTTTTTTCCTGATTTTTAGTGGTGACTGTCTTCATGTCTGCTTCCTGAGCCACTGCATTCCTCATGGTTGTGATGTTCACCAACTTAAATCATCCTCAGCTGTTGCCGTAAAAAGCAAGTGCTTAAAATATTACCATTGACTAGATCAATGGATCTTTTTGTTCACTTTGTTTGGGTTGTAGACATGAGAATTCATTTAACTGAGCTGTGAGTGCATTGCAGAAGTTTGTTTGAGGATTTCATCTGCAGTTCAGGAAACAGAACATGGGGTTCCCACAGAGTCCCTACAGCTACCAAAGCAAAGATGTTTTCAACGAAGTCAACTGTCCAAGCCTGATCAATCTCACCCTTATGAGCTGCATTTCAGGGCAGGATGTTAAGTCACATTTATTTAGTCTGGTTTGTACCTTGTTGTGTGGCTTCTCTTATTCTTTTTTTAAAGTTTATATTTCTTTTTGATTTATTACATATCCCAGGATACCTTAGGAATGAATACATTTTCAAAACATAATAAGAATAAATTCTATAAAGAATACTTGAAAAAAAAAAAAAAAAGAATACTTGAGGGCTTCCCTGGTGGGGCAGTGGTTGAGAATCTGCCTGCCAATGCAGGGAACACGAGTTCGAGCCCTGGTCTGCGAAGATCCCACATGCCGCGGAGCAACTAGGCCTGTGAGCCACAACTGCTGAGCCTGCGCGTCTGGAGCCTGTGCTCCGCAACAAGAGAGGCCGCGATAGTGAGAGGCCCACGCACCGCGATGAAGAGTGGCCCCCGCTTGCTGCAACTAGAGAAAGCCCTCGCACAGAAACGAAGACCCAACACAGCCAAAAATAAATAAATATTTTAAAAAAATACTTGAATAACTTTTCAAGGAAATCCAAATGAACTACGACTGTACAATATTTTGTTTGTTAATGATGGATGGTAACAAATAGAATTTTTAATTCAATACACATTTACTGACTGGTCTTCTTTGTACCAGATACAATAATCATACTGTGAGATAAATATTCCCATTTTATAAATGAGGAAAGTGGCTCTCAAATAAGTTAAATATCTAGCCCAAGAGCCCAAGTCTCTTAGCAAGAAAAAATAATAGACTAGCTTCTCCAAAAAGGCTCTTTGACGTCAAATTAGATGTCTGTTCTATGTATTTTGTCAGTTTTCTCTTGTTTTCCTGCATCGGTCACCACATACAAGGACATACACGTACACACACACACACACACACACACAGAAATCCTAATTACCCTTTCAAGCAGCATAATCCCCTCATTCTGCATTTAGTTTAATCACAGGATTCCTAAAAGAAGTCAATTAAATAGGCAATTAATTTCTCTGTGCATTGTTCATTCACATATTAAAGCTGTTAATCTAATATCTTTAGACAGTCTCTCTGACACCACTGTCCTCAATGTTTAAATTCCTCATTACTCATGAAGTTGATGTGAGAATCTTTTTGCAAGAGCACTTTGTAAACTGAAAAGATATTCTTATTCTTATTATCTAGTTGTGGGATCTAGTCTGTTCAGTTTTATTTGGTTGACTATGGTGAGAGGTTAAATGTTTAAACTACACCAGTTATACCTTTGTTCCAGGAACTTAACTGAGTGGAATTGAAAGACTTTTCCAAACAACTCAAACCAGGCAAACAGTCCCTGATTTGCTCTCTCAAACTAAATATATTAGCCTTGTGGTGACCAAATATTGAATTGAAAGCAAAAAGTTTTTAACGGCCCTCTAAAGCACTTACCACTTAACTTTAATGAAATATCCCAAGATGCTTCGAGACAGCAACTCTTTCAGTTAAGTAGAGACTGGAAAAAGAATTTGTGTTAGGAGCATAAGTAGAGAACTCCAAAGTACTCTCTCCCGGGAATTCTAAAAAGTCTCATTTACAGAAAAATAATGAGGAGACAATTTCCCACCCTACCTACCCATGCATTATATCCCTACGCTGCTAACAGACACTTCCTGTTGCCCATTTTGAACTATGAGTCAAGATGCCTGGGTTCAAACCTTAGCTCCACCCCTTAGCTGTGTGATCGCCTTGAAGGCTCAGTTTCTTCATATGTAAAATGGAAACAGCAATATCTCATAGGATTGTTGCCAGAATTCATGGAATTAGTTATGTGAAAAGGTATGATTCTCAGCAGATATTCTTTTCCTTTGGGTCTCAAATATTCATCGTTTTGTTGGGAAATTCCTGCCTTGTAGAAAAGTCTGGGGCCTTGCCAAAGGCTGAGATAAAGACTTGGTTGATAAGTGAAAGAGACAAAGCAAAGTAAAAATGGGTTTGGCATTCCT
>NW_006796149.1:2805467-2813175 GCF_000442215.2 Lipotes vexillifer
TTCATTCACCGTCAAAAAATATTTATTGCAGTCTACTATTTTTCTAGGCATTCTCCTAGGCACTGGAATGCAGGAATGAACAAAAAGGACAAAGTCCCTGCCCTCAGTAGGGAGACCAGATAATAAACCAGTAGATGCATAAGATGTCAAGTAGTGATGAGTACTATGAACCACACAGGGTAAGGAATGGAGAGTGGAAAATAGAGCAGAAAGGGAAGGCCACTGAGAGGGTGGCATTTGTTTAGAAATGTGATTATGTGAGAGAATAAACCATGCAACTATATGGAGAACAACCAGCAAAGAGAGCACTACGTGTAACGGCACTGAAGGGGAATGACAAGGATGCCAGAGTGGCAGGAGCTGAGTGGGTGAGCACAAGAGAGGCAGCAGGGGCCAGATTACATGATGCCTTGTGGTCCATAGAAAGGATCTGGGGTTTCATTTCAAATGTGTTGAGTACCCATTAGAGGGTTCTCAGCAAAAGAGTGCTGTAATCTGATTTAGGTTTTATAAAGATTAATTACTCTGGTCGCTATATAGAGGACGGATAGTAGGCAGGACAAGAGTAGAAGCAGATAAATCAAAGAGGATGATGCCGAGGTGGTGAGATGGAACAAATAGTTGGATTCTGCATTTATTAGGAAGGAAGAGGCTACAGGATTGGCAGATGGATTGCAAGTAGGGTATGAAAAGAGAGAAGTAAAGATTTATTTCAGTATTTTTGCTCTGAATAAAGTGGGTGAGGACCACTTCCTGAAATGAAGAAGATAGGAGAGGAGCAGATTAGGGGGGGAAATAAAGAGTTCTATTTGGGAAAATTGAGTCAAGATGCCTAGTTATCAAACGTCCGAGGGAAATATGAATAGTGAGTTGGAATTAAGAGGAACCTGGAGTTCGAGGAAAACATTGCACCTGGGGATATTAATGACAGGGCTTTTAAAGCCACAGGCCAAGGTGAGAGTACCAAGAGCAAGTGTCGATGGAAGAGAAAACAGACCTGAGGTGAGCTACTCTTCCTAGAGGCCAAGTGACACAGCCGACTCTTAACCCTGGTTGTATGTAAAAGTCACTCCATGGTCTATTAAAAAATAGAAACTCAGGGAATTCTCCGGCCGTCCAGTGGTTAGGACTCGGCGCTTTCACTGCCGAGGGCTCAGGTTGCGGAACTAAGACCCCACAAGCCGCGCGGCGTGGCCAAAAGAAAAAAAAAAATACTCAGAATAAAACAAACTGGTGAGTATAACAAAAAAGAAACAGACTCACAGATATAGGGAACAAACTAGTGGTTACCAGTGGGGAGAGGGAATGGCGGGGGGAGCAAAATAGGGGTAAGGGATTAAGAGGTACAAATTACTATTATAAAATAAATAAGCTACAAGGATATATTGTGCAACACAGGGAATACAGCCAATATTTTATAGCAACTATAAATGGAATATAACCTTTAAAAATTGTGAATCACTATGTTGTACACCTGAAACATATAATATTGTACATCAACTATACCTCAATAATAATAAAAAGATACTCAGGGTCCACATGGATCTACTGGATGAGAACCTCTAGGGGGTGAGACTTGTGTTTCTTAAAGAGCTCCATGGGTGGACAGCCAGGTTTGAGGACTATTGATCCAGGAAAAGATAAGGTGAAGAGCGTGGGAAAGGCTGTGGTTCAGGTAATACTAAAAAAAAAAAAAAATAGACCAAGGGCTCAACACAGAACCCATTAAACCCTTCACTTCTATACACACACACACACACACACACACACACCATCCCCACCACCACTTCCTCTGTCACCATTACTAATCACTCTTAAAGACTGAGCTCCACACTCACATGTGTAATTCCCACAACTCAAAATAATAGTAACATACACAATACTTTTTGGTTTACCAAGTTTTTGTATACATTTTCTCATTTGAACACACATTCTCACATCAACCCTGTGAGCAACAGGTAAAGATTGCATTTACTTCTATTAAATCTAGCCATTAAATCCAGGTCCCTTTGGTATGCTAACTCACTTAATCCTCACGACATTCCAATAGTTGAGGTGGTGATTTTCTCCCCAGTTTACAGATGAAGAAACTGAGGCAAGCCACAAAAAGAAGTGTTAGATCTGGGATTCAAACTCAAGTTTTTGACCCCAAAGCTTATGCTCTCATTTCATCAAATATAAAAATTTAATCACTACTCTGCTTCATTAAAAAAAAATGGCTACTAAACTAGGTTAGCTTTTAAAGCCCAGAACAGTCTTCCAGGAAATGATTTAAAAAATAGCAGTGTGTTGGGAATTTCTGATTTTAAAATAACTATTGTGACATCAATCTCAACCAGATTTTCACACTTCCTTGGTAGGTACTGGTTTTGCTCACAGAATTTTTTATAAGAAAAATATTTTCTTAGGGATGCAGGTAGAAGATATGAAAGCTCCTCAAATAGTCCTCTAAAATTAGAACCTAGAAATGGGACAATGGAGTAATTGATTGCCTCCACATCCAAGTCAGGCTGGTAGAATTTGGTGAAGAAAGTTATAAATTTTATCCACATTAAGAGAGAAGTTTCATTTCCCTTCTATCTGTGATTATCCATCCCCTTCTGACATCACGACTTTCCCCTAAGGTTTAGCATTACAAAATCTGTTTCTTACGAGTAAGTTTGGTCACTAGTATTGATAACCATATGCCCTCCTGACTTGAAATATAGTCCTAGGAGAATTTCTGAATGCACCTTTACAGAATGAGCCTCCTAATCAGGAAGAATCTTTATTCTAATTCCTTAGAGTCAAACCAGATATGCCCAAACCAACTGCTTCTAGGTATTTTGTTGGTTTTCACTGTACCAGATTCACATACTTAGAGTGAACATTAAAGATTTCAGAGCCATGTCTTAAGGAGGTTCTAGACTTGAAAAGAAAACAGAATAAAAAATTTAGTGCTGGGCTTCCCTGGTGGCTCAGTGGTTGAGAGTCCGCCTGCCAATGCAGGGGACACGGGTTCGTGCCCTGGTCCGGGAAGATTGCACATGCTGCGGAGTGGCTGGGCCCGTGAGCCATGGCCGCTGAGCCTGCGCGTCCGGAGCCTGTGCTCCGCAACGGGAGAGGCCACAACAGTGAGAAGCCTGCGTACTGCAAAAAAAAAAAAAAAAAATTAGTGCTACTATATAGCACAAGGAACTATATTCAAGAATATACAACTGAATCACTTTGCTGTACACCAGAAACTAAAACAACATTGTAAATCAAGTGTACTTCAATTTAAAAAAACAGTATGGTACTGGCACAAAGATGGTAACAGAATAGCGAGCCCAGAAATAAACCCACACTTCTATGGGAAATTAATCTACGACAAAAGAGGCAAGAATATACAATGGGGAAAAGACAGCCTCTTCAGTAAATGATGTTCAGAAAATTGGACAGCTACATGTAAAAGAATCAAACTGGACTACTCTCTCATACCATGCACAAAAATAAATTCAAAATGGATTAAAGACTTAAATGTAAGACCTGAAATCGGAAAACTAGAAGAAAACATAAGTGGTAGGCTCTTTGACATCGGTCTTAGTATTTTTTGGATATATCTCCTCAGGCAAGGGAAAGAAAAGCAAAAATAAATAAGTGGGACTACATCAAACTAAAAAGCTTTTGTACAGTGAGGGAAATTATCAACAAAATGAAAAGGCCACCTACTGAATGGGAGAAGATATTTGTAAACAATATATATATAATAAGGGGTTAATATCTAAAATACACAAAGAACTCATACAAAACATAAAAAACATAAAAAAAAAAGCCAATTTTAAAATGGGCAGAGTATCTGAAGAGACATTTTTCCAAAGAAAGCCTGCAGATGGCCAACAGACAAATGAAAAGATGCTCAACATCCCTATTCATCAAGGAAATGCAAATCAAAACCACAATGAGACATGACCTCACACCTATCAGAGTGGCCATCATCAAAAAAGCAACAAATAACCAGTGTTAGCCAGGATGTGTAGACAAGGGAACCCTCGTGCACTGATGATGGGAATGTAATTAGTGCAGCCACCATGGAAAAGAGCATGGACATTCTTCAAAAAATTAAAAATAGAAATACCATATGATCCAGCAATTCCACTCCTAGCTGCTTATCCACAGAAAATGAAAACACTAATTCAAAAAGATACATGCACCCCTATGTTCATTGCAGCATTATTTACAAAAGCCAAGATATGGAAGAAACCTAAGTGCCCATCAAGAGATGAATGGATAAGAAGATGTGGTATATATACACAACGGAATATTACTCAGCCATAAAAAAATAAAATCTTGCCATTTGTGACAACATGGATGGACCTAGACAGTATTATGCTGAGTGAAATAAGTCAGACAGAGAAGGACAAATAATGTATGATTTCACTTATATGTGGCATCTAAAAAACAAAACAAATGAACAAACATAACAAAATAGAGTTATAGACACAGAGAAGAAACAGGTGGTTGTCAGAAGGGAGGGGTGGGGGGGAAGGATTGAAATAGGTGAGGGAGATTAAGAGGCACAAACTTCCAGTTGCAAAATAAATGAGTCATGGGGATGAAATGTACAATGTGGGAAATATAGTCAATAAATATGTAATATCTTTGAATGGTGACATATTGTAACTACACTTATCTTGGGGATCATTTTGAAATGTATGGAAATATTGAATACATTGTATGGCAGGAACTAACACAGTGTTGTAGGTCAATTATACTTCAAAAACAAACAAACAAACTCATAGAAAAAGAGATCAGATTTGTGGTTACCAGACACGGGGGGGTGGGTGGGGGTTGAGGGGAGGAGGAATTGGATGAAGACAGTCAAAAAGTACAAACTTCCAGTTATAAGATAAATAAGTACTAGGGATGTAATATACATGATAAATGTAACTGACACTGCTGTACGTTGTACATGAAAGTTAAGAGAGTAAATCTTGTGTTCTCGTCACACGAAAAAATATTTTTTCTGTTTCTTTAACTTTGTATCTATGAGATGATGGATGTTCACTAAACTTATTGTGATAATCATTTCATGATGTATCTAAGTCAATTCATTATGCTGCACACCTTAAACAGTGCTGTATGTCAGTTATATCAATAAAACCGGAAGGAAAAAATTCCATTATTTATAACTGCCTAATTATCAGTTGGTTTTCTTCAGACTGTCTAATTCTTTTCTTAAACTCTATGCCATAATTTTTTTCCTTAGAGGAGAAGTAGGAGCCCATAACAATAGCTGTAAGTAGTTATGCCTCGGTGGCCCAACTTTTACTGGTAAGGTGTGAAGACTGAAGCTGTTGTTTAGCTTTCAAGTATATTGTTTGCCCCACTTCTCCCTTCCTTGATTCTCCTAGCCAGTCTCTGTGTTATCAGGCAGGGAAAAGTGGTGAAAAGATAATTTACTTAGAAGCACAAAGAGCAGCTTCATTCTCAATGCTTTACCCAGTAAGAGTCCTGATGGAAGGGTCACCCAGCCTTCCCAGTTAGACGCATTATAGAAAGGAAGCAAATTTTCAAAATCATTGAACTCTCAACAGCTATGCTTTTCCACTATGGAATTTAGATATGTACATATTAAGACCTTTTCAAAACTAGAGCTCATGGCTACATATATGATTTTCGATAACACTTTGCATGTTATTGGACATGGGATATAAGTTAGGCCAATCAGACTTCGTCTCTCATGGGCTGCATACAGAGTGACGACATACTGAGATGGATGGCACTGAAAGCTGATGCCATCCGGTAGCAGTGCACTGGAAAGGAGGTCCAGAGTATCTGCCACAGAGATTCTTGGGGCTCCCCTGGCTCCCCTCTCTCTTTAGGTCTTCTTAATGAGCTGGGGTCTTATTAAGGAGCTGATGAAGTCGGACTTTCACTCTATGAATGGCCCTAATCCTTGAAAACCACTCCTGCATTTAAGTTAGTTGGTTTCTTTTGCTTGGAACCAAAGATCCTTAATTGATTAAGAAACCAAATACAGGCCTTAATGCCTATTAAATAAAGTACAAAACTAGAAGGAAGAATATCAGTTTCTTTCAAGGTCACTACCTCTTTTATTGCTATTCAGTATAATTGTGATTAGAAAGTACATTTAGCAATTCAGAAAGTTAGAATGCCTTTGAGCTTTGGTGCAAAATAATTTATTCAGGAACATGTGCTGGCTGAACCAAACAGGTTTCTAGTTTGTGTGCTATTTGTATAGCTCTGCATGCAAATCAATTTACATCTTCTTTAGTAAAAATAATTTTCATGACTCTTAACCTTGATCTCTGACTATATCCTATCCTTCTTGGCATTTTTTTGAAGGTGGCACTGGGGAAGGGATCCTTTTTCTTTTAAGAACTTATGAGGGAAAAAAAAAAAGAACTTATGAGGTTTTATGATTTTTCACTCTAATGACTTGAGTGTAAAAAGGAAGGAGGGAAGGAGCTAATTCTTGCAGGAAACACTAAAACAAAACACAGGACTTTTTAAGCAGCAGCCTGGGGTCACCCTTTTCTGCTGCCTTTCTTTCTCGCTATCCCTCTTTTTCCTTATCTTACTTTGTTTTTTTATTTTTTGCGGTATGCGGACCTCTCACTGTTGTGGCCTCTCCTGCCGCGGAGCACAGGCTCCGACGCACAGACTCAGCGGCCATGGCTCATGGGCCCAGCCGCTCCGCGGCATGTGGGATCTTCCCGGACCAGGGCACGAACCCGTGTCCCCTGCATCGGCAGGCGGACTCTCAACCACTGCGCCACCAGGAAAGCCCATCTTACTTTATTTTTATGAGAGCATTGATCACTCCCCAACATAATGTTTGTTATTGTCTCTTGCTCTACGAGAATGTATGCTCCAGAAGAACAGGGAATTTTTCTCTTTTTTAATGACTGTATCCCTGGTATCAAGGATAGTGTTTGGCGCATAGTAGGCACTCAATAAATATTTGGTGGAAGGAAGGAATGAAGGAGGTTTAGTGTGAGATGAGCCTCTTTAGGTGGAGAGAGGCAGGTGACCAAGCAGCCCTGCTCCCTTCCCTGGATTCTTCCTAGGACTGTGGGCATTATCAGTGGCATCAGCTTGCTGGCCACGGGGCACTCCATTTCCCCTTCAGCATTCTGACCCAAGCAGAGTCCCCTCTCCAGATCCACCACCTCCTTCCTCTCTCTCCCAGATTGTCTCAATAGCTACCTAAAAGTTCTCCCTGCTCACAGTTTTGTTTCTCTCCAGTTCATCATCTGTATTGGATCGACAGTGATCTTCCTAAATCATGGATGTATAATCATGTCACTCCCTGTTTAAAATACTTCGGTTTTCCTCATTGCTCTTAAAATCAAGTCCATGCTCTCCCCCTCCCCTTCTCCCTCCTTTCCTCCCTCCTCCTTCGCCCCACCTCCTTCCCTTCACGGCTCGCAAGGCCTTACATTATTTATAATCTCATCTTTTGCAGCTCTCCTCACACCTTCTCCTTACACTTTATGATCCAGATGAATTTTATCTTTGGACTTGACTCTGAAGTACCTAAAACACCTCTAAGCGGAGAGGCTCCAAGCCACAGGTGAGAAATCTGGACTGGTGATGGAGATTCAGGTGTCACTAGCTTATAGAGATAGTGAAACATAGGAAAGAGCGGATGTGTGGAGTTCAAGGAGGACTTGCGGCAGAACACTGAGGAGGGCCGGCATTCCAGCATTCCCCAACCAGGAAT
>NW_006796149.1:2813185-2817168 GCF_000442215.2 Lipotes vexillifer
ATATCTTGACTCCCACATGATCCATATCAAAAGAACTAGCTTTCCTATTCACAGTTCATCCTTCCCTTTTCTGGCTTTTAGTGAGGAGACAAAATTCTAAGGCCTATGTTCTTTAATTCAACACTGGCTACAAATTATTATTGAAGCAACCCCCAGCAGTTCAACAACGAACCCGAGTATTGACAAGACAAATACTCAGCAAGGCAGTGCATCTTAACAAAAACGATTACACACACCCTAGTCCCTCTGACCAGGCAGCAGCACAGATCCCCAAGTGATCCCGATCTGGGTCCCCAGCTGAAGCCTCGCAAACAGCCTGACATGATCACAGCCCACCGGCTTGGCCCTGATTTGTTCCAGTCACTGCCTGGGGTGATCTCATGTTGCAGCTAAGGTGGGAAGGACCAGAGAGGCAGGGAGGGGTTAGGACAAGGAGAGAGCCATTAAAGTCATCTTCATTTTTACTTGCAGTGCTCTCCTATCAATCGGAAGCCTGGAAGACGTTATATGGAACACAAGGCCAGTGAAATGTTAAGAATTATATCAAAAAAGGGTTCTGCAGCTAAATGATAGGGAATTTGAACAAAATTAATTTAAACAAAATTAAACAGATCTCTTTTTAAAAATGTTTTTAACTTTTTAATTTATATTGGAGTATAGCCGATTAACAATGTTGTGATAGTTTCAGGTGCACAGCAAAGCAACTCAGCCATACATATACATGTATCCATTCTCCCCCAGGCTCCCCTTAAACAGATCTCTTTAAAGAAAAAAAAAAAAAGAAAGACAGATAGGAAAAAGACTATGAATTTTACCCATAAGTACCATAAAGTTTATACTTATTCAGCGGCTTGTCATTATGAAGTTGAGTTTCTAAAGCTGTTTGCTACGAAGGACAAAGAGCTTTCTGGTGATATATAAAGATGCGTTGTGATGGTTACAAGGACTGTTGGCTTACATCCTTGAGATCATAAATATTTGTAATCGGAAACTGCATTTGTTAAAATTATGTTTATTTACTTAAAGCTATAAGCTATATTTGTATAAGAGATTGATTTTTACCCACCACACTTGAGATGATTAGCTTTACCAACTTTATTCTGTAGCTTCTCTAGACTCTAATTGGTGCCTAAATAATAATAAAACAACAACAAGAACAACAACAACTCAGAAAGCATTCAGACTCTTTATCCGGACTTCTTCCTACAGACTTGTATTTTCTTTTTGTTTTTTTTTTTGTTTTTTGCGGTACGCGGGCCTCTCACTGCTGTGGCCTCTCCTGTTGCGGAGCACAGGCTCCGGATGCGCAGGCTCAGCAGCTATGGCCCACGGGCCCAGCCTCTCCGTGGCACGTGGGATCTTCCCGGACCGGGGCATGAACCCGCGTCCCCTGCATCGGCAGGCGGACTCTCAACCACTGCGCCACCAGGGAAGCCCCAGACTTGTATTTTAATAAGCCTGGCAACTCTAACATTCATTTCTGAAATGCGTAGCAAATGCCAATTTTTCTCTATCACTTACTGAGGGGATGTGTCTTTTCCACAAACGTTTAACCATCAGGTGGGACCCCAGTAGAAATCCTGATATGGCTTTGTCCTCAGAACATGCATTTTTCTGATGACTGTTGGAAAGATACCAAGAGATCATCTAATCCAGGCCCCCTTGATTTACAGATAAAGAAATTGAGGACTAAAAAGGTTATCTGTGGTCACCCAACCAGTTAGAGGCAGAACCAGGGCTAGAATCAAGGTTTACTGCTTTTCCTATACTCACCCCCCCACCACGACTTTTTTGTTATTGTAGTAGAATTTACATAACAAAATTTACCACTTTAGCCATCTTTAAGGATACAATTCAGTGGCATTAAGCGCATTCACATCGTTATGCAACCGTCACCAATATCCATCTCTAGAATTTTTTCATCATCCCAAACTGAAACTCTGTACCCTTTAAACAAGAACTTTGCATTCTCCCCTCAGCCTAGGCCCTGGTAACCACTGTTCTGTTTTCTGACTCTATGCATTTGACTGTTCTAGGTACCTCATATAAGTGGAATCATACAGTATTTGTCCTTTTCTGTCTCACTTATTTCACCTAGCATAACATCTTCAAGGTTCATCCATGTTACAGCATGTATCAGAATTCCATTCCTTTTTAAGGGTGAGTAATATTTCATTGTAGATACATACCACATTTTGTTTATCCCTTCATCTCTTGATGGACATTTGTGTTGTTTCCACCTTTTTGCTTTTGTGAATAATGCTGTTAGGAAGCAAATAGCTGTTCAAGTCCCTGCTTTCAATTCTTTTGGATATATGCCCAGAAGTGGAGTTGCTGGATCATATGAAAATTCTATGTTGAATTTTTTGAGAAACCACCATACTGTTTTCCACAATGACTGCATCACTTTACATTCCCTCTCCTTATTCTTATACATGCAGTAGAAAGAGTACTGAATTGGAAGTTGCCAATCCAATCCCAGGATTGATTAGCTGGGGTAATCAAGTGGGTAAGCTGCTTCACTCAAACTCAGCTTCCCCAGTCAGGAAAAGACCACATTTGGCTTGCCAACCCCACAGAACTGTTATAAGAATTCAACAAAATGAGGTACACAGACTGCTTTATAAACTAAAATCTTATTTAATTCAAGTTATTATTAGTCGTTTGTACTAAATTTGAGTCAAATCCAATGTCACAGGAGAAAACCATGAGGTATTAGGAAGAAAAGGGCTCACTAAAGAAGTTTGATATCCAACAAAGACTTTGATCTAACGGTCTTTTTTTCTAAAACCTAGGCAGTTTGACCCTAAACAAAGAACACTGTTTCTCAATGCAAGTGCAAAGTTACACCCAGCTTGGGAGAAGCTGAGAAAAGGGCAAATCAGCACTTTAGAAACCAGCAGTGGGTCAGTCATCTATTTGAGTCTGAAGCTCTGCAAGTCGGTGTTTTATCAGAAGCAGTCAGAATTGTGTTTATAATTCTCTGTAAACACATCATTCTGAGGACAATGTGGCTTATTCCCTTTGATTGATGATAAGGGTTGCTGAGGTATGTCCAAAAGATTTCTTTGTCTGAACTTAAATTGCAGGCTTAGTTTAACTTATGTCGATTAAACAGCCATCTCTAAATAGGAAATGTTAGAGCTGGACAAGATAGCAGGATAGGAAAACTCTAAATAGGAAATGAAAGCTATGTACTAGCTTTTGGAAGAATTTAGGTATGCCCTTTTGATTTTGGATCCTAAATATTAAATTACTCTTTCACCACAAATCAGCTGTACAAATACTGATTTGTAGCTACTGTAAAGGATGCAACAGGAATAAGAAGAGCAGAGTCCCTGCCCTAAAGTGATTAAGGTCAGAATTGAGGATCTCAAGAGGGTAATACAGTGTTGCTAAACTTTATAACTAATGACAGAACAGAATTATCTTCACTCTTATTTACACATACTAATATTATTGTATGGGCCCGAGGAGCTGGTACGAGAAGAAAGAGCATCCCCCTTAAAGATTTTTTTCTTGTTTTAAACATATTTAAACTTCTTCTACCAACCCTTTCATATGCCCTGAATAGTATTCCATTTTTAAGAAGGCCTAGGATATTTTTATGATGTGATGCCAAGCTACTCAACTATTAAACAGAAAAGGTTGGGAATTCCCTGGCGGTCCAGCGGTTAGGACTCGGGGCTTTCACTGCCGAGTTTGATCCCTGGTCAGCGAACTAAGATCCTGCAAGCCGCGCAGCATGGCCAAAAAAAACCAAAAAAAAAGTTATTGGGCCTAGAGGGCATCTGGTCAGATTGGCCAGGAAAGAGAGAAGCCTTATGATAGTGGGGATACAGGACATTGGTAGAGCATTTGACTGCAAAGCCCTATGGTAGAGACAGGGATGCAAAAGCAGTGCTTTCTGAATCTTGCACTAAGGAGGGAGAAGGAGACAACCAGGATGATAAAGCTGAGGTGAGACTGAAGCACAGGGAAAG
>NW_006796149.1:2817254-2824134 GCF_000442215.2 Lipotes vexillifer
CTGAAGCACAGGGAAAGAGGACAGATACTAGGAAGAAAAATAATTGCCAAGAGAAATGGGGCCAGAGAATAGAAAGAAGGTACCCTCTTAGGATAGGAGTTCCTTCTGAGATATCCCCTAAAAATTATATTCTAGCCTCTTTAAAAGGAGAGCTCACTGCTTTGCAAGGCTATGAATTCCAACATTATTAGACAGCTCTAATTTTTTCTAATGTTCTTCTTTAAAATAATTTAATATCCAGCAATAAAAGATATATTAAGTAATAAGTCGTGGTACAGCCATATATTGGAATATGATCAGCCAGCACAAGTGGTGTTGCTGTAAAAGAATGTAGAAACAATACTTAGTGATATAGGGAAATGCTTATATTATTATATGTACCTTAAGATCCTAATTCAGGGTGTGTGTGTGTGTGTGTGTGTATAAGCATTGCAAGGGAGTACACTGAACCATTAGCAGTGTTTATTTCTGGGTAGTAAGAGTATGGATGATTTTTATTTCCTTCTTTATGCTTTTCTACATTTCCAAAAATTGGGTTACATCAGTAGAACCCTCCCCTGAAAATAATCTGTGGTGCTGGCTTCTCACAGAACAGCCCAGATAAGACTCCAAAGACCTTCATGATTGGAAAACTAATAAGGTAGAAGAAATAGGAAGATAAAAGGATCTTGTGCGCATCTCTACAGAGAGTCCCTGTGGGTGCACACATCTTTACCCCATTCTCTTATGAGTTTTACTTTCATTGTGACATTGGTGAAGAAGGTAGACACACCAGAAGCATCCAGGTTGGGGGCTTCCCTGGTGATGCAGTGGTTGAGAATCCTCCTGCCAATGCAGGGGACACAGGTTCGATCCCTGGCCCGGGAACATCCCACATGCCGCAGAGCAACTAAGCTCGTGTGCCACAACTACTGAGCCTGTGCTCTAGAGCCCGTGAGCCACAACTACTGAGCCCACGTGCCGCAGCTACTGAAGCCCGCGTGCCTAGAGCCCCTGCTCCACAATGAGAGAAGCCACTGCAATGAGAAGCCCGCGTACCGCAACGAAGAGTAACCCCCACTCGCCGCAACTAGAGAAAGCCTGCGCGCAGCAACGAAAACCCAAGACAGCCAAAAATAAATAAATAAAATTAAAAAAAAAAAGAAGCATCCAGGTTGGGTTTGTTTCCCAGGAGAATCCTCTCTGCTCTGGTGGGTCCCAGAAAGTTCTCAACTTCCCCTACCCAGGGCCTCCTCCCATAAATCCTTTTACCCTTTCTGCTGATAAAATGGTTGAGAACACGGGCTGAGTAAAGAATACCAAAACTTTGATAAAATGTCCTTGATATACACTGAAGAGAATATCAAAGTGTTTGTGATTACAGTGTGTCCTAGGTAAGGTGTCTGGGTGTGGTAGGTCAGTCCGGGATAGGCCTTGAAGTGGGCAAAGAGCAGAGACAAGGAAGTCACTTATGGCTCAAGAGCCTCACATTCTGCATCTATGGCCCTTTGTTCTGTGTTGCTCAATGTCTGTGCAAGTCCCAGGGAGTGAAAGCCCAACCTGCACACAGCCGGACAAACTGTATTTCTAACCCTCACTTGAGGTTCTCAGGAGACAAATAGAACTCCCTAAGAAAATACTACAGCAGTTTAAATGTATTTTTAAATATAAACCCCCCAAACCTTTGTTATGTTAATGTGATAAAACATAAACATGTTGAATTAGTATAAATAGACAGGACCAAATAATATCAAATAAAGCAAAGGGGGAAAATACTTCTAAAAAAACCAAAAAAGTTTTGTGGTGTAATTTCTTTCTTGGGGGGGGGGGTTCTACCAGGGGTTGAACCCGCACCCCCTGCATTGGGAGCATGGAGTCTTAACCACTGGACCACCAGGGATGTCCCAATTTCTTAAAATGATAATTCTATTTTAGTCTTTCAACCCGACAGAAAAGAATTTGGAACAGAGTCCCACATTAACATGACTTTATTGTTTACTATATAATGGTCTCAATATTTCTGAATCATGATCCTCCCCATTTTGGGGGGTGAGAGTGGAGCACAAACAATTACTCAGACCAACCCTCTTAAGCAAGCACTCTGAAGCAAGCACTCAATTCACTTCCTGTCTTGTCCTTTTAAAATGGGGATATGACTGGTTCCATCATTCCCTCTCCTCGACTGCATTATCATGACACACTTCCATCATTTCTGCTGATTACACTGAATCTTACTACAGTATTTATTTCCTATCTATTTCTCATTTTGAAGATAGGGCTTATGTCCAAAATACAATAATGAAAAACCATGACATGGCAATTTGGAAATAACATTCCACGAGGACAATTTTGTCCCTCTTCAGAGCCCTGGGTAATGCACACCCCACACCCTAGCATGTTTGTATTAGAATAAACACCTTGGGTAAAGAATTGTTCCATCTTAATGCATTTAAGCAAAATGCTAAGATGAATTTTCAGCTGAGCTTTCACAATGCTCTTTGCAAGCTTTCTGTCTTCATTAAATTGTCAGGAAAATGCAGGTTAATTTATTATGGACAATCACATCCATTCTCTGTACTGCTTTGCCCAAAGAAACCCAGGCCCAACATGGTAACATCAGAACTATTCACCTCACATTTTCTCTTGAAAGATAAAGAAAACAGAACCATTCTGCCTTGCTCTTGAAGAAAGGCAGAGCCTCCCCAAGACCCTCAGAACTCCATCTGGCTCCAGTCTTTCCCAGAGTTTGCTGGCCCAGAGATAAAGCACATTTATTTCAGACGGATCAACACTGTCACCCAGTGGACAGTCAACTAGGCAGGCTGAGGCCTTAGCCTTGCTCTTGGCTTGAAAGGCAGATACTGAGAGCCAGTGTTTGAAATAGGAACCTGTTTGTTTTAGGTGATCATGAGTAATTGTTGATATTCTCTTACAGGGAACTGGGAGGACCTCAGCTGACAAGTCTTTGATTTGGATGTCACAGATGAGTGCAACTTAAGGAGGACATACATTTTCATTGTGCTACTGCTTTTTTTTTTTTTTCTAAGCTACTAGTAAATTTATAGGAAGCACAGACTATAAACCAACCTTGCACAGTCTACCAAGACTCACAGGATCGAACAGGCTTGCAGGAGCAGGGTAATATTTGATCACCTGCCAGGTCTGTGGAAAGACTTCCCGATCACAGAGTAACATTCATTGTTCATTGTTCATAGTGACAGGGATGTGTATTTTGAAAACTGAAAACAGATTTTTTTGTGTGCATATGTGTTTTGAAGTCTGAGGAAGTTATTCACTTTACTGTAGTGAAATCAGTGGATGAGCTACCTTTGCTTTCTCTATTTAGTATATATCTCAAAAGACATGTACAGATGCAGCCTCTGTTCCATCTCATTTGTCTTAAGTCTCTTTCTCTTGTCTAAACTGTCATTTGAACACTTGCAACAAACAGGCTTACCTTCATATTAAGGTAAGAGGCTCTTTGCCTATAAATATTAGTGTTAGCAACATCATAATTATTGCATATTATAAATGCATATTATAAAAACAGCAGTCATGTTTGTTACTCCTAAAATTCAACTTTTATAAAGTACCTCTAGACTAGCAGATGAAATCATGGTATTTTTTTTAGCTGGAAGGGTCCTGTGAGATCATCCAGTTCATGGCTTCTCATTAAAATCATATAAGGAAGCTTTTCAAAAGCACCGATATCCCAAATAGCCAGACAAAAGAATGCTTTAAGGTGAAATTCTAGAAAAGGCAAAGCAGATCAGTGATTGCCTGGAGATGAAGTTGGAAGGACTTACAGCTAAAGAGTCAAAAGAAAATTTGGGGGGTGATGGTAATATTTTCTATCTCAATTATACAGGTGGTTGCATGAGTATATACATTTGTCAAAAGTTGTTGGGACTGTACACTTAAAGTGAGTGCATTTATACTGTATGTAAAATATATCATAATAAAGTTGATGTCAAGAGAATACTGATGCTGGGTCTCACCCACAGAAATACTTATTTAATTGTTCTAGGGCAAGGTCCAGAAATCATTATTTTTTAATGCACCTAAGGCATCAGCCAGGGTTGAGAGCCACTGATCTAATCCAGTCCTCACCTCTACCAGTTGAGATTAACCCAGGTTATAATGGGAGATGCAGGACTAAAAATCAGATCTATAGGTACCTTGTGCCCCAAACCTTTACCTTTACTAATAATATTCCTTCTCTCTGGAACTTCTTTCTCCTCCTCCTTCTTCCTACCTCTTTCTATCAAAATCCCTCCCACCTTTAGAGCCTAGCTCACATATCACACTTCGCAGGAAGCCTTAGGCTGCAGCTGTCTCCACTGGACTAGAAGATACATGGCAGGAGGGACTGTGGCTTTTTTATTTTTCTATCCTCGGTTCCCAATACTGTGCTTGGCACAGAGCATTCAATAAACATTTGTTGAACTGAAAAATTCCTGGAAGGGAATTCACATGAATTACGTGTCCATGATGTGCCGGGAATTGAAACAAACACTTTACGTACATTATTTTACTAAATTTTTATAATTTTATGAATTGGTTATCATTTCCCCCTTTGGCCACCTCAGTGTTAACAGGGTATCAAATTTTTAACTTCACTAAGAGTAATTATAAGGATAATCCAACAGTTATAAGAAGACCCGCAGTCACGGGGATACCACAGAAGGTTGTGATTCAAGCTGATTCATTTCTGCATTCCTACTAGCCTACTGTGCACTGTGAATTATTTCTAAGTCTGGCAAGCATCATACACAACAGTCATTTAAAAGAGTTATATATCTCAAATCACATACCAAAAAAATTCCTGGGATGACATTGTGACTTTGAACCAGAAGTGGACTTTCGCTGCCAGTAAATTTAGATGCAGAGATGATGTTGTATTTGATCAATCGAAAGGAATCCAAACAACACTGAAAAAAGAAAAAATTGTAAAGATATTAAATCCCAAGTAACAAATCTTTTGCTCCCTTCATCAGTATTTGTATCTTTGAACCAAAAATTCCAGACTCTATCCCCACCACTCTATTAGAAATGCCTTCATAAGCCACCAAAGACCTCTCTCTGTATTGCCAAGCCCAGTGGACAATTTCATGTTTCTTTTATTACTTGACCGCTTTGTGGCATTTTAAATTTTTGAATCGTACCTTTTTCTCTGTCTCCTGGGCTTCTGTGGCCCCATTCTCTTCCGTTTTCTTCCTATTTCTCTGTCTTCCATCCTAGTCTTTGTCATGCACGCCTTTTCTCTACTTGGCCTCTAAATATCTACTGTACTAAAATCTCCAGTTTTGCCTCCCACCATTCACTCTCTTCACACAGTCCTTGGGTAACCCATAAGTTTAACTATTTATGTCTACACCAAGTATCTTCCAAAGCTAGTGCTCTCCTCTGAGAGCCAGACCTGTACACTGAATTGCTTACTTCCTGATGTCTCCATTTTGATGCCACTCAGGTACCTCAAGTCAGCATTCCCAGTCTAATTTTTCATCTTTTTCTTCAAATATTGTTATGGCAGATTAAAGATGGCTATAAATCTTTTGCCATGCCACTCGTCGAGTGATGGGGGTCTATTTCCACTCCTCTGGTCTGGCCTTTGGCATGTTTTGACTAATCACATACTGCGTAACTGCAGAGATCTCCAGCTTCCATTCCAAGGTGAACCTCTTGGAACACTCCTTCTCAAAACACAGACCCCATGGTGTGAGGAAATCTGAGCAGCTTTGTGGAAAGGCCCTCCTGAGGAGGACAGAGACCCCTGGCCAGCAGCCATAACTGAGCTCCCAAATGGCAGAAGCACCACCTGCCAGCCATGTGAATGAGGCTGTTCTTCAATCCTCCAGCTGTACTCAACCTTCCCCAGCCAGTGCTACGTGAAGCAGAGTCAAGCCCTCCCTGTTAAGTCCTGAGCAGGGTCATGAGCAAACATATGACCATTGCTTTAAGATTCTAAGTTTCTGGGGGGGTTGTTATGCAGTGATAGATGACAGACATTTCTTCCTCTCCTCCTGAATTCCCTATCTCAACAAGGGGCACTGCCCATTCTTCTAATTGTCCATTGTGAGAAGCTGAGAGACATTTTAAACTCTTCCCTCACTCAACATACTAAATTTTAGAGTCTTGCTTCTAAGTCTCACTCATACTCAGCATCCTTTTCCATCCCACTGTCACAGCCTGATCCTTTCTCACCTGGTAAAATGTAGTAACAGGCCTCCCTGTCACTCTGAAATTTTCTGGATCATTCTGTCAAAATGATCCTTCTAAAATAAAAAATGTCTCCATGTTACTTCTCTGCTTAAAATCCTTTAATGAATGCTCTTACTGTCAAGGAGAGTTCAAATTCCTTATTAGATCTCACAATCAGGCTTTCATGAACCTCTAGCTGCTAGCTCCTTCAACATGCACCCCCCAATACTGATTTATTTCCAGTCTCCCAAATTCATCTTCCAATTTCCTATTCTCTTGCCTTCCGACACGCATTTTTCCAACATGCCTTCCAAAATGCAGTTTGTGGGAAATGTTCTCTACCAAGTTAGTTCTTATTGGTCCTATAAGACACTTCGTGCCCGAATGTTCTGTTCACACTTCTGATCCATCACTCAATTCACTGTGTTGTGACTGTCTGTTCTCTGGATTGTCTTTTCCTCATGGACAAAATCAGAGTCTAGTTCATTTCTCTACCTCTAGTTCCTGTCACATGCTCCAGCATTTGTAGGAACTCAGTAAGTGTTGGTTATCTGATTTAATGAATATATAGAACTGTGCTGTCAAAAATGCTCCTTGGACTGATTATATCCAAGTAGATAGTGTTTTGGAATTATTTCCTCATTGTTAAAAGCGTTCAGCCAGGAATGGCTTCTTTTATCAGCTGCACTGGCCTCTACAA
>NW_006796149.1:2824211-2825504 GCF_000442215.2 Lipotes vexillifer
CGCCTCCACTGACCTCTACAATCCCTGCTGGGCAAACATACGAAGCCCCTTCCACACCTCCTACCCGCACAAGCCCAAGCACATATTCCTGAAATGCTAATATGAACCATTCCTCCCAATCCATTCACCTCATTCAATTCCACTCTTGCTTCCCTTAGCTGCTGATTTTCTTACTCCATACTGCTAATATGGCATGCTGTGGTGCTTATGAGCACAGGTCCTAGTGTAAGACTGCCTGGTCTGAACCTCAGCCCACCGACTTCCTAAGCGAGTAACCTTGGACAAGTGACTAACTGTCCTTCATCTCAGTTACTGACCTGTGCTCAACCTCATATGCAGAAAGACAGCTATTTAGAGTATATTTGAGAATCAAATGATATCACAGGTAAACAGTCGTTGCAACGCAGTGAGCACTCAGTAAATATTTGTTCTCTTGATCTTATTCTGACTTTGCCATTTCTGATCAGTTCAGCAAACATTTACTGTCTATTAGTTGCCAGGCATGAGGGGATGGTGAGGTGGGCAGGCACTGTCCACACCGAGGATATCACAGCCCTTGGGTTTGATGCACTTTGTTGTCATTCCAGTGAGGAGCTGAATGTTCAATAAGAATGACAATAGAATGTTAATTGCAGTTTAACAACGTAAGAAGAATGCTGGTCTGTAAGATATTTACTATTTCCTCTTAGAAATGGGGAAACTGAGGCTTGGGAAATTCAATAATTTGACCAAAAACACACAAGTAGTAAATGACAGCTGGAATTTGAACCAGTGTGCATTTTTTTTCTATTATTGTACTGCTGCCTCACTGACTTCTGAAGATGAAATACCTATAGCATACTTCTGAGTTGATTTATGTCTATTAATAGAGGGGATAAGACATGTTACCCAATAGCCAGAATAGACATCAGAATGCTAAATCCGGATCTGTCACTCTCAATGTGACTGTAAATTTTCTGACTCCTTTGCGCCTCAGTATTAAACATCTGTAATGTAGGGGTAAGTTCACATTCCCACAAAAGTTCTAGGGAAGTTATGAGGCTTATAAAACCAAGTTTTGTGGGACTTCTCTGGTGGTCCAGTGGTTAAGACTCTGTGTTTCCCCTGCAGGGCACATTGGTTCCATCTCTGGTCAGGGAACTAAGATCCTGCATGCCGTGTGGTTAAAAAAAAACAAGTTTTTTTTTAGGGGAAAAAAAAAAGTCAAGTTTTGTGCATTTTAATTATGCTTAAAGGATTATTAAAAGATGCTGAAGTTTGTTTTAAAAAAAGTTGCTTAAAACTGGCATTCCT
>NW_006796149.1:2825514-2875526 GCF_000442215.2 Lipotes vexillifer
TCAATGTTGGCTTCATTATCTTTACCCTCAACCTGAGGAACTTAGTATTAATAAATGTGAAAAATACCCAATTATGTTTGTTGAAGTCATGCTTTTTGATAAGTCTTGATGTCTCCCCTCGATAGAAGCACATTTCTACATAATGATGGTTATATATTTACTTGTCATAAGAAAATCCATGCTTGCAAATACAAGAGAGTATATCAGTACTTGCCTTAATGTCCCCCCGATCTATTTTCAATGTCTTTTTTTCCCCTTTCTCAGCATAATGTTTATTAGTGAATTTAGATACAGGCCAACTTAGAAGTGGATCTTCTTTTATGGAAAGAGAGGCAGATAATTTTAATAGAGTATTTTTGCTCTGATCAATTGTGTACTCATTATAGTAAAAGTTTATATATATGTGTGTATGCTAGTGTGTGCATGTAGTGGAATAGTTCATATATTCAAAAAATATGAAGAATAATAAAACAAACTACTACCCAGCTTTATCAAATCTTAATATTTTACTACATTTGCTATAAATATATATATAGTTTTGGCCGCGCCACATGGCTTGTAGGATACTAGTTCCCCGACCAGGGATTGAACCCGGGCCTTCAGCAGTGAAATGTGGAGTCCTAACCGCCGGACCGCCAAGGAATTCCCCATTTTTTTCATTATTACAATTTTAGATATAACCGAAATTTCCAAGGAGTGTTGCCTAATTTCACTCAACTTTGTACCCTGATCTTGGTATATGCCATTCTCATGTATGTTATACAAATATGTCATAATCCATAATCTATCAAGGTTAAGATTTCTAGCTGCCAGCAACAGAAACAAACTGACTAATTTAAGTAAATAAACAAAAATAAAGGAACTTATTAAAGAACTTAGAAAACCTTTGGAAGGGTGGAAGAATCAGGTTTGCAGGCTTCACTGCCGGGGAAACATCCAGTGGGGACACCAGTCACAGCTGTGGAAGAGACTCTACAGTTTGCACTGCCGGCCCTGACCAGGACACGGCTACGAGAGCTACAGCCGCTGCAGCTTCTGGAAGCCACTGGAGCTGCTCCTCCCACCTAAAGGGGGTCTGGGCAGCCTCTGCAGCTGCCTGAAAGTCTGGGGCAGGCTCTTGGGATTGGTGGAGCCTGAATCATGTGTCTGGACCCTAACTTCAGAAGAGACTGAGAAAGCAAGAAATCTGGCATTTTGGGCATCTAGAGTGGAAATGCACTCTGCTTCAGCAGGTAGGGGAATCCCCTCATGTGGAAAGTAGGTTCAGAGGCTGGATGGTCAAAACAAATTAGCAGTTGTCCACAATTTATACATTCTCTTGTTAATGGACATTTAGGTAGTTTCCAATTTTCCACTATCACAAACTGCTGCATTGAAATTTCTGTACATTTTTTTTGTACATAAGACTTTAATTATAATGTAGTTAAACTTATCCACCCTTTCCCTTATATTTGTGGGGGGTTTTCTTGTGTTTAAGAATTTATTTTCTACCTCAAGGTGATAATGATATTCTCCTTATGCTTCTTCCAAATGTTTTATTATTTTGGCTTTTTATATGTAACTCTTTAGTCTACTTGGGGTTTATGATGGGAATTGGGAATCTAATATAGATAGTTAAATAGATAGATAGATAAGCAGTTGTACCACCACATTTGGAATAGGCCATTATTTCCTCTCTGGTTTGTAATGTTATCTCTGTTGTATATCAAGTTTCCATATGTGTATGGGGCTGTTTGGGGCTATCTATTCTGCTCCATTGGTCTAACTAGCCTGGTGCCAATACCACAATATCTTAGTTACTAACACTTCAAAAAAGGTCAGCAAGGCCTCCCTTTGTTTTTCTTCAAGTGTATTAATGTTATTTCTAGAATTAGCTATCTTATACCCCAAAGAGCAAAATGATAAAAAAAGAGAACATTTTCATGTATGGTTTGTATACAACATGAGCCACAAAGAGCAACAATACCACCTTTGCCAGTGTCTGGACAGTAGCAGAGAGCTCAAAGAAGGAGGCAAGGAGTTATCATCAAAGACATCAGGTGTGTTTGGAGTTAAGGCTCTGATCTCCCACCCTGTAAAGAACAGGCTGCTAGGAGCTCCAGTCTCAGTGATACTCTCTTGTTTTCCCATGACCACTTACTCCTCTATCCCCATGTTTGCCTTCACAGGGGAACACAGAGTATATCAACATCAGGGCCCCTGGAGACGCCTTCTGAGCATCCCTGAGTAATTCCAATGTGCCAGCTAGTGTGCTAAGAGAGGTACATGATTGCTGAAGATCTCATAGCTAGTATGCTCTGCTAGCGTGTTATCAGGATTGTATACTGTTGTCCATCTACCAGGTGTCTTCTGTGCACAGGGTTGGGCTGGAAATTGAACTAGAGCATGCAAAGCATATGAAACAACGATTGCACATCAGATGGGCTTTCTTATGCCTGGAGCTTATTTTTAATTCATGGGCTAGGTGAATACTGGATTAGGTGAATGCTGGTTTAGGTGAAGACTTTATGGTTTTTTAATTCAAGATTTAGAGTCCAACTGTAGATTTAAAAGTTTCAGTTAGGGTTTGCAGAAACAGGCCATTATTGAATTGATATTCATCTCTTCAAATGTCACTGCAACTTGTATAGCTGACCCATAAAAATAATTCTACATTTAAATATGAGATGATTGGGTTCTGATTTCTTACAACAAACTTGAAAGCCATTTTAGAGCTGCCTCACACAGTGCCTGCTTGCTTTATCATTGTAGATTTTAAAGGATTTGGACTTCATTATTTGCTCCCAATTCTAGCCTAGGGTCAAGGCCCTCCATGATCTGGTCCCAACCCTGCCTATCCTATCTTCCACATTCTAAGCATCAGTGAAACCAAACTGCTTAGCATTCTTCTGATTTGCCTGCACCGTCCCTCCTTCATGCCCCTGTTCTGCTGCTTACTCGCGGGGTCTTTGGGGGTGAGAAGGGCATGGTGGGATTAAATATTGTTACCCCTTAGGTGTGTCCTGGATGTTAAATGAAATCTTGCAAGAACAGTGTTTAGCATGGTACCTAGTGTATAGTAAATGTTCAGTAAACATTTACGGTCCCTGACCCAGTATCCAAATTCTCCTCATCACTCGAGACCCTACTCAAAGGCTTCCTAAAAAATCCTTAAAAGAAATTTCTCCCTCCTCAAAACTTCCTCAGTGTTCTATCTATCTATATTGCTCTGACGGCATTTTATTCCTTATTTTCCATTGATTAATGGTATACATTCTTAATCTCTCTGTACAGACTTGAAGCCTTGGAGGGTAGGGACCAAGTCTGTACTGCTGGCTGTGACTGTACACCTGTGGGTGACAGATGACAATTATTGGTTGAATGAAGTCATTACATGGTCAGGTGTCTGGTAGCACTGCTTGTTTAGCGGCATTAGCAAAGTCTGCTGACAATGCCTCAGGTACCGGAAACATTTCCCTTGCGGCATTTACCACTTTTCTTAAAATTCATTGTCTTCACCAAATGTTACAGAAGCAATATTAGGATTGAGAGCTCTAGGGATTCTCAGCTCCTGGGAGTCCTGGCAGGTGACTGCCCAAAATCAACCAAACCTCAGTGACTGGGAGACAATGTCAAGTTGATTCAATGTCTGCTGAGGTCCAGCTCCCTGGTTCATAGATGGCTGTCTTCTCACTGTGCCCTCCCATGGTAGAAAGAGGTGAGGAAACTCTCTGGGATCTCTCATAAGAGTAGTAATCCCATTCATGAGGGCACAACCTAATCAACTCCCAGAAGTCCCACCTCCAAACACCATCACATGGATTTCAACATATGAATTTGGGAAACAAATGTTCAGTCTATGGTATAATATAAACAAAAAATCTGTGGGGTCCTCTGTAATATTTCAAGTATAAAAAGGGTCCTGTGTCCAAAAGTTTGAGAACCTCTGTCTAACCCTTTTCCATATTACAACTTCAGTCATAGTATATTCCTAGTTCAACTCTACCTACCTCTGCCTTCAACACTAAAATAACCCTCATTCTTTAATAAGTAGTGGGAATCATTAACTGGAGTGATGGATAGAGAGAGCCTGCGAGTGGTACTGTCATTTGTCCTCCAGTATTTCATGTGGCTCTTATCTTCTTTTGTAAACCCTGGACACTGATTCCCATGTAGCCCTGGTCAATGAACACTTGAAACTTCCATGTGGGCAATAGTACTCCTGATATCTTGGCTATGGGAATATTGCTCGGAGCCATATATGTGTTTCCCAAAGTCCAGCCTAAATATTTGGATATTATGGGGAAGATAAAGAAGTTTTATCATTAAGGATCTAACTATTCTCCAGTTACAAAAGGAGATAATAATATATTGTAAGATAAAACCTAATAGGATGTTTTTGGACAGAACTATAATAGGTAAAGAATTACAGAAGAGAATGTGGCAAGGGAGTCACATTTAATTTCAAGAAAGGCACTCTCCAGGAGAACAAAAGAGGAGAGCATTACAAGAGTCATTGATGAAATAGTTTGGAGATAAAAGGATCCTTTGCTCTGTGAGCTAGTGTCTAGGATAGTACATCCCAATTTTTTGTGAGAATCCTTTTTTTGTGCCCTTTCACGATATTGATCTCTCCAAAGTCACTAGGGCCTTCTTTTTTAAAAAAAATTGTTTATTTATTTATTTTTGGCTGCGTCGGGTCTTAGAAGCAGTGCACGGGCTTCTCTCTAGTTGTGGCGTGTGGGCTCCAGAGCACACGGGCTCAGTAGTTGCAGTGCGTGGGCTCTCTAGTTGTGGCGTGCATGCTTAGTTGCCCCGCAGCATGTGGGATCTTAGTTCCCCGACCAGGGATCAAAGCCGTGTCCCCTGCATTGAAAGGCGGATTCTTAACCACTGGACCACGAGGGAAGTCCCACCAGTGGCCTTATAATAGCTAAAATCAACGGTCTAGATTAAGACTTTGTACTACTTGATCTTTATTCAGCAGTTCATATAGCTGACCAAACTTTTGTTTGGTAAAACTTTTTTCTCTCCTTACTTCCATGTGATTATTCTCTAAAGTATTTTCTCCTTCTTGTCCTACCATTCTTTTGTAGTTTCCTTTACAGAATTTCCCACCATTGTTTCTTATAAACAAACAAAACCCCCAAACATTAGTGTCCCTCTGGGTTGTGTTCTTTTTTTTTATCCTTTTCCCTTAAGTACTTCATTCTTAAGCCTTCTACCACACCCAAGCCCTAATGACTCTCATGTCTATATCTCCACATCCATATTTCTAACTTACTACCAGATATCTCTGCCTGGATGCCATGCAGGCATCTCAAACTTAAAATGCCCAAAGCTTATCTTCCCTTCCGTCTCCTCCAAGACCTCCTCCTCCTCCTTTATTCCCTATCTCAGGGAGTGGTACCGCTATCCATCCAGGAACCCAAGCCAGAAACCTGGCTTGGCGTGTCATCTTCAACTCCTCCCTCTCCATATTCAATGGACCATTAAGTTCTCTTAATTCTAAATTAGACATGTTTCTGCAATCCAATCTCTCCTCTCTAGCCCCCAACAGCCTTCACATAAGTTCTCATCAATATTGTTATCAACAATAACATATTAGCAAGTTTCCCCTACCAGCAGGCTCTGCCATTTCCAATTTTTCTTTCTTTAGAATACAAGCCATCAGACTTAGGGATATCACTGCTGATAAAAGTTTAAAAAATGGTTTTGAGAACAGACATGGTGTGGGCCCCCCTTTTTCAAAAAATTTTCAGGGCACAAGAAACCATCCTCTACTCTGTTATTTCATACTAATAATTTTAGACTTATTAAAAGACTGTTCAACTTCCAAAACTAGAAAGTACCATACTCTCAGAATAGAATACAGTTCTTTAAATATATTTGGCTTTTAAAATAAAACACATGGATTTACTGGATGGAAACCACTGCTCTAGAATCTAGACTGCCATCAGAGTGATCTTTCACAAAGCAAAAATGACGTTTCCCTAGCTTGCAGACATCTGTATGTATTACATAACCATATACATTTATCCACAGAATCTACATGAATACCATTTTACTGGCTTTTAATGGCTACACAGTACTATTCATTGTATTGTCATGCTGGGGACATGTCTGTCGTGGTATATTTTAAGAATTTTTAAAAATATTAAATTTTGGGCTTCCCTTGTGGCACAGTGGTTGAGAGTTCGCCTGTCAATGCAGGGGACACGGGTTCGTGCCCCAGTCCGGGAAGATCCCACAGATCAGCCGGCGGAGCGGCTGGGCCCATGAGCCATGGCCGCTGAGCCTGTGCGTCCGGAGCCTGTGCTCCGTGGCGGGAGAGGCCACAACAGTGAGAGGCCCGCGTACAGAAAAAAAAAAAAATTAAATTTTAAATTTGTCACATATCACCTTGAGACCTTACAATAAAAGCCACTCTTCAGGGTAGCATAGAAGGCTATTTACAATCTGGTCTCAATTCACCTACTCCTCAGCAAGAAATTCCCCTAAACATGCCACTGTCAAATGAAAAATAATGCACAACCTAAAAGTTGAGAGTTATGTTTTATTCGGCAGACATTCTTAGGACTTCAAGGCCAGGAGACAGCCGTTCAGATAAACGCTGAGAAAACTGTTCCAAAGATCAAAAGCGGGCAGCCAGGATATATGGGAGTTTTTGCACCACCACCACTAGTCGGAACAAACGGCTACTGTTAATAAAAGAAAACTAGATATCCCAAGTTAAGGAATTTAGTGTTTTTCTACGTATGGGAAGATGCAAGAGTCTGGGCTCACTGAAATCATTCCTTTGATAGGCACCTCAGCTATCCGGGGCCAGCATCCTGTGTTTCCTCAGGCTGCTTCATCAGGGGTGGCTGCAGTCCTATGGCTGCTAGACGGCAGGGTTTCCTTGTTTCCATCCTCAACTACCCCAGGGCTCACCATTGGGGATGGCTGCAATCACTGATGACTGCCACATCCTTTGTTTACTAATAAGGCAGGCAATATTTTATTTCTCACCACATTCTTTCATTCCTTTATGCCAGGGGCTCTCATTTAGGAGCAATTCCCTGCCCCTTCTCCAAGGGGACATTTGGCAAGGTCTGTGTTATGGTCTGAATTGTGTTCCCTCTCTCCAATTCATATGCTGAAGCCCTAACCCCCAATGACTGTATTTATATATCTGTATCTATGCCATATCATCTATACATTTTAAAATATAGCACTTTTTAAACCATAAAGATATGGAAAAAAAATCCTCAGTATTTCCCTTAATGTCAAGCAAACAAGCTTTCCCATTTTTTTCTTAATATATTTCTTGTTAACCCATTGCCAATGGTCACAAAATACATGTGTGCCTTAGGCTATTTAGGCCATCATATAATACACACAAATGGAAAAATTTCAAGAGCATGGCTTATTAATAGCAATGTTGGCTAACACATATCACTATTGTGTCAGATGTTGTGCTGTCACAGGTGCTTTTTCTCCATTTTGAAATTTAATTTCCATATCCTATGATGTGGTACTATTATTATCCTCATTTTACAAATAAGGAAACTGAAATTTGGAGCAATTAAGTGATTTGTCCTAAGCTGCACCACTAACCAAGGACTTCAAAGAAAATAAGGCGGAGGCTAATTATGTTGCTCAGTTTGGAATTAATATTTTCTCACCAAAAATACATTTTTGGGACAAAATAATAAATATATCTTATTACATTGATTTTACAATAGGAAAAGTCTCTCTCTAAGGAAAAAAAACTTATTTTTGTCTGCTTATCTAGTTAACCATCTAAGACAAAATGACTTCATGTGATTAGCTAGGAAAAATATTCTCGTCTATGCTGGTATTGAGTTATATTTAATACAGGTTCTCTTAGATTCTTACTTAAGTTTTCAACATTTCTTATTCCTTTACCCCATTCAATTTCCTCTTTTAGAGAAAACCAAATGAAGAAAAATGGTGAAAATAAGGAGTGATGGGCTGTTAAGTATAATTATTCAGTTATCTCAGACTCTGCAGTGTCCTGGAAAATTATCATCCAGCAAATATTCACTACCGTACTGTCAAGATATATATATATATATATATATTTTACTATTACCTTGAAAGTTTCATTTTCTTGCCTCTTTTCAGAAAGGGGGAAAAGTAGAGTACAATCCCTTTGCAGCAAAGAAACAGTATTTTGTGTTATCAGTGCACCTTAGCGTTACTTTTTTCATTGAACAAATTTTGACATTGATAATTCTGTAGATCAGCTTATACCTCAAACACCCTTTGTCAAAATTTATCTACTGACCCTATAGGATCCTGTGTCTACTGGACTGGGTCTGAGGTAGTAGCCATGGCCCAGGTGTTCCCAGAACTTATAGTGGAACTGGGAAGATTCACAACAAAGCCTGAAGGCATTTTTCATACAGCAGATCTTACTTATAAGGATGCTTTTGGCAGTAGCTTTGCACCACAACCAGGGTGAGCTTTGATTCCTCCTGAGGTTGACAGCCACATCCTTGCCCCCAATCTTAAGATCTTTTAGACCCTTTAAAAAATCTTTATCTTTATGACAGACTAACTTGGAATAGAAAATAATAAATGTTGTAAGGAAAGTATTAGCATTTTATTTTATTCTTATTTATTTATATGTCTCATTGAATGCCAAACTTTCTTGAGGGTACTTTTTTTTTACTTTCTTATCTTCCACCAAGAAAAATTACTTCTAGTCTACAATCAATACATATTTATTGAACTGATTAGGAATTTCAACTGGAAAGGCACAATACAGAATTACTAAATTTCTGGCACCTGATTACTTGGGTTTGGATTCTAACTCTGCTATTTACTTCCTGTATGACCTGGTGCAAGTGACTAAAACTCTCTAGCTCTAATTTCCCCAACTCAAAAGTGGATTAAATGAGATAATGAATGTAAAGTACTTGGCACTTCTTAAGTGCTATTTATACAATGAGTATTTACTGGGCTCCTACAATGCTTTAGGTTAGAGGTAGGTGCTGGGAATAAGAGTACAAAACAGGTGAGGTTCCTGTCTTCATGGAACTCAAGGTAGTTGGAGAGACACACATAGAACAAATAATCACACAAATAAATTAATTACAAATTGCCATGAAAAAAAGTTAAGAATTCAATGCGTGGTTGTATGAGCAGGGCCTGATATAGATTGTTGAGGAAGGATTCTCTGAGGGAGTGGCATTTAAGCTGAAACTTCAAAGATGAAGAGATTCTCTATTTCCTCTCATTCCTCAACTCTCTAATCTGGCTTCCATCTCTCTACCTAAATAGCTCTTGCTAAGGTCACCAGTGGTTTCCATGTCACTATAATATATACATCTGGCATTTTTCATCCTCTTACTTGACCTCTTAGCACTCAACGCAGTCGATCACTCCCTCCTCGTTGAGACGCTGTCATTCCTTGGCTTCTCTAATAATAGACGCCTCCTGATCTCTTACCCTCTGACTGCCTCTTCAGTCAGGCCCCTTTGTAGGTACATCTCCTTAAGTGTTTGGACGGCCTTGCCGTGAGCTGTAATTGTGAATAAAAACGCAGTCCTTTTGAGTCATAAAAAAGAAGTGTGTACACGTGAAGGTATTTTTTCGCCCCTCTCCTCGCTTCCGGTGCGCTGTATAAAACCACGAATATAAAACTTTCCGGTTCCAGCCGAGAGGCCCCTCTCCCGCGCGCGGGCAGCGCCTGTCCACAGGGCAGGCACGGGAATTCAACTTGACCCTAGCTGGCAGGTTTGCCCGAGGCGCGGGACGAGGGAGGGGTCAGGTTTCCCGCGGTTTTCCCGACCTCCTCGGCCACGCCCGCCTGAGGCGAGCCCGGCCCAGCTCCACGCGCAATCCTCACAGTCGAGTCCTCCACCATCCCAGCATTCCCCGCGCCCTACCATCGAGAGCAGCTTCCGGCGTCGCTGGTGTAGGTGGGTGAAGAAGGAGCGGGCTCTCGCCGCCCTGTCTTAGTTCCTGGCGCTCTCTCGGGCAACATGGCGGGTGTGGAGGAGGCAGCGTCCTGCGGGAGCCACCTGAATGGCGACCTGGATCCAGACGACAGGGAGGAGGGAGCTGCCTCTACGGCTGAGGAGGCGGCCAAGAAAAAAAGACGGAAGAAGAAGAAGAGTAAAGGAGCTGCCACAGGTAAAGGGAGTTTTTATGTTTTCCCAGTCCCCGCCGGGATGGCCGAACGGCTCGACTCAGGCCCGGCGGGGCTGACAGGGACTAGGGACTTAGAATCCTGGACTGATTCCCAGGACAGAACGTGTGTCCGGGCCGAGCTGCAGATTCCCAGTCCCGGGGAGAGGCGGCTCCTCGCGTGGTATTAGGGACCTGGTGGGGGAGGGGTGGAGAAGAGGGTGCCTCAGCTTCTGTGGGGTCGTTGCGCCGGAGCCCCTGCATTGCCGGCGCTTAGCTCCCACGCAGACGGTGCGACGGACCTGAAGCCGTGCCCAGGGCCCAGCCCTCTCACCTTCCTCGCGGATTGGCCTCCTCAAAAATCTAGTTCTGACCCATACTGCCGCCTCCTTGCTGGAGCAACGTGGGACATATTTTCGTCGAGGGTTGGGGGTGGAGTAACCGAGTCTTAGCGCCTCAGCAGCACCTCCCCCCACCATCCCAGTTTACGGAGAGATTTGTGTGGCGCGCAGCCCTTTTGGGGTGTGTGTGTATGTGTGTGAATGCCCACGCGCGCTCTTGTTACTGAGTAGTAATAGCAGGATGTGTGGTGGTGGTGCGACTCTTCCCCTGCCTAATCCCACAGTATCGTCAAGCTTTTGGGCTTTTAGGCCTGGATTATGATGCCACTTGTAGGCAGTCTGGGTGGGATATTCTGTGGGTCCGAATGGAGCTTTTCTAAATCTACTGGTAAGGCAAGGAAAACAGCTGAAAGTTTTCAGTTGGATTATATTATGAGTTAGAAACTTAATTGTTTGATTGTGAGAAGTCAGTGTTTTTGTTGCATCAAGGCCTTGGTTTTAGGAAGAGTTATTTGTACTGTTAAAATCAGCCACAGAAAAAGTGAGAGGACAGTGGAGAAGGCAGAAGTGATAAAGTGGAGTTGAGAGAGGTTAGAGAGGGTTAACCTGTATCCTTTTGAAATTTTGATTAGATGGGAGTTGAAGAGGGAGAGCTGTAGGGGCTAGGACGCTTCCAGAGCAAAATTGAATCCCAGGATATAGTCTCGTGGCAGTTCCTGGCTTTCAGATGAAATCAAGACTCTTCAGTTTGTCCTTTTAAGGTGTTTAGCAGACTGACCCTAATATATCTTTAACAGTTGTATCTCTCAGGATGAATTCTCTGCGTAGCCAGCATGTCACTTCATTATGTGCTACATGGTAATACTACCTCTTTTTACGCATACATATTACTCATATAGCTACATTCTTATCACTTTTACAGCAGGGCCTGCTCTTGTGCTTAGCTGTTGGAGAAGTTTGTTTTTTAGTAATGGAATGTCTTTTCCTACTTATTTTTATTTTACCCAGCCCGGCTTGACAATTTCTTTCTTCCTGAACCCCTGAAGCCCCCAGGGCCCCACAGAAATCCTCTTACTAAGGCCTTCAGCATTTATGGCCCATCTTAAGTCCTTGCTTGGTTAATAAATTATTTGTTGTAGTCTAATTGTTAAATACTTTAAAAAAGTTAAAACTACTTAAGAGTAGGGAACAACTTACAGTTTAGCTCCTAGCACAGAGAATGCGTAATGAGTATTTTGTTGAATGGGCAGTACCACTTAGATATGGAAGATTTTTCTGTCATTAAATAAAGTTTATTCTGCTTCAAGTAATGTTTCTGCTTTTGTTTTATGAACACTTATCAGGAAGACTTAACATGTTTTTTAGAGTCCTTAGAACATATTCTAGTGGGAAGATCTTTATTAGATTTGATTTATGTTATTATATTTGATCAGCAGAGCAACAGGAACCTGATAAAGAATCAGGAGCCTCGGTTGATGAGGTAGCAAGACAGTTGGAAAGACAAGCATTGGAAGAGAAAGAAAGAGTTGATGACGATGAAGGTAAATGGTTAATTTGATTTTTGTGGTTAGGAAAGCAAGAAAATATGGCATTCTTTAACCAAAGTTGCTTATTTGTCCATATAGTCCAATATTCTCTGATGTTTTACTTAACTGGTGTTAAAGCCTCAATGTCACAGGTGAAAAGGAAAATGTATTTAGTTATTAGCAACTCTTTAAAAAGTTGGATATGTTGAATGCTCAAATAACAGATCTCAACTTTAAAAATGTACTTAACAAAAGGCTGAGTAGTGGGTATTAATAAGATAAAATTGAATGACTGTTTATTTAACTAACCTTTATTGAACAACTAATATGTACTAGGCACTATCTTAGGATACTTTCATCCATTCTCATTTTACCCTCACAAAAACCAAGCTAACAGGAAATGATAGTTATATGATTTGCCCAATGTGACACAGCTAGTTTGTGTAGAATAACAGAGCCAGAGTTTCAAACCTAGCACCTGATTCCAAGTCTATTCCTTTTACTCTATCAAAGGTACTTCTCTTTATTGTCAAAGGAGCATGTTGGAGTGCTTCTCAAATCTGTTATGAATTTCCTGACCCCAGATCCTTGCGGTATTTTGGAGCTTTTGCCAAAGATTTCTTTAAAGACAACAACTCTTGGAATTGTAGGAATTGACGCTATCAGTAAGACAGTGGAGGGAGTGTTTAGTTAGGAGAACTATTTTTATTCTACAGCCTCTTTTGGCAGAAGAGGAGATGGGGCTTCCCCATTCTTAGTTATCTATTGCTATGATCTACTGTTCTGCCTCAAGCACTGCCAGCTTGGGCTTATGCCTTACAGTCCTTAGCAACAAGTACGTGGTGTACTTTATCATGTTAGGATAATGCAGAGCAGTTGTTTTTCCTTTAGAAGGATAAATTCTCTGCCTTCAGGGAGCTTACAGTCAAATTTAGTGGGAAAAAGTGCCAAGAATTGTTACCAAACCCGGACACCAGGTTGCAGCAAAGGAAAGTACAGCGTTTATTGCAAAATGCCAAGCAAGGAGAATAGGCAGCTCATGCCCAAGAGACCTGAAGGCTTTTAGAGAAGGGTTTTTAAAGGCAGTATTAGAGGTGAGGGTTGCCAGGTGCCTGATCAGCTTGTGGACATTCTTCTGATTGGTTGGTTGTGCAGTAACAGGGTGACTTTTTGGGAATCTCAGTTATTAGTTTTCTGGTTTCAACTGATCTGGAGTCTGTGTGCTGGTGGTCAGCATACAGCTAACTTTTTCCACTTGGTTTGGGGGGTTAGTATCTGCAAACCAACTCAAGGATATGGTTCAAGATACTATCTGTAGCCCTTGAGGAGAAACTAAATGTCCTTTGTTTTTAATGGCCAAACTATTATTATTTAGTCTTGTTTGATTGTTTTCCTTTGTTTTTGCATTTTTCTCATGTCTCTGATTAAATTTGCTCCTTGGAACTCAGGGAAAGCCTAAGAGTCTAAAGCTTTTTTACAAAAGAGGTGGGAGACTTGGGGTCTGTCCCCAGGAAGGCCCCACAGGGTCCTGCTTGGTTCCAGATTCAAGGGAATAGTTAAGCTTTTCCTTTTCCTTAAGCACATCTCTTGTCCATTCTGCCTTGGTTTATGCTTCAGATTATAAACATATTTTGAACTCTTAACAAGAAAGGTATTTGTAAATTCAAGGTAATATAATAGGTTGCTGTTGACCCAGTGTGTGTAGAATATCAATCACAGTGCTAATTTGAAGACAATGCCTGCCTTGTTTCATTACACCTCTGCAAAGTTATATGAATCTCTTGACATTGAATGAGGAAATTTTGCTTGTCAGAATGGAAATCTTCAGTGTACTAAAGAAGATTTTAGGACTATCAAATATTTAGGAATTTAGTTTTCTCCAGTTTGGGTTCATTGTTTTCCTAATTCTTTTTTTTTTTTTTTTTTTGTGGTACGTGGGCCTCTCACTGTTGTGGCCTCCTCCATTGTGGAGCACAGGCTCCGGGCGCACAGGCTCAGCGGCCATGGCTCACGGGCCCAGCTGCCCCCCGGCCTGTGGGATCTTCCCGGCCCGGGGCACGAACCTGCTTCCCCTGCATCAGCAGGCGGACTCTCAACCACTGCGCCACCAGGGAAGCCCTTTCCTAATTCATTTTGATAATCAGGATCAACCAGTACTATTAAACTGTTGTGGGCTTCCCTGGTGGCACAGTGGTTGAGAGTCCACCTGCCGATGAAGGGGACACGGGTTCGTGCCCCAGTCCGTGAAGATCCCACTTGCCGTGGAGCAGCTGGGCCCGTGAGCCATGGCCGCTGAGCCTGTGCATCCGGAGCCTGTGCTCCGCAACGGGAAAGGCCACAACAGTGAGAGGCCCGCGTACCGCAAAAAAAATAAAATAAAATAAACTGTTGTAAGAAGTCTTTGAGAGGATGGAAAGCTAATATTTTAATATCTTTTTTCTAAAGGAAAACTGATTATTGTGGAGAGACAAAATATAGAGTTGGAAAGATATACTGGTATCTGCAGTAAAATTTATTGAAATTTGGAGGTGGAATTGTGGGCTGAATGCTGATGGAAAGCTCATTGGAAGGAATGGGACTTAAAACCAAACAAAAGAGACCATTTTGGGGCAGGACAAAGTGTAGTGAACAGTGCAAACTGGCCTCATTATGAGACGATTCGTTGAGGGAGCTTTTGAGCAACTTTTTTCCCGTCTTTCATTTGTTTATTCATTCATTATTTGTTTCCTTCTGATTTTATTGAGATATAACTGGCATACAGTTCTGTGTGAGTTTAAGGTATACAGCATAATGATTTGACTTAGATACATCATTAAAATGATTACCAAAATAAGCTTAATGAATATCCTAGTTATTTGCTCTTAGTTATTTTAGTTATTTGTGGGTAGATTAGCATACTTCAGAAATGATTGTTGAAATTTATTGAGCAACATTTTTAGTAATTCAGACACTTAGGTCTATTTTGATACCTTTATTTAAAATATTTTAACTCACTGTTTAATCTTGGTCATAATTGTATTCTTTATTTTTTCTCAAAGTTTAAGTGTATGGTCATTGAGCTTCAAGCAAAGTTGTTATGAAAACTGACAGATCATGGCTATTTTGTGTGTTTTTTTGCCAGCTGTTTTTTTGAAATAGTTCTTATTTTTGGTCATCAGGTTCTTTTGAAAATCTGAAAACTATGAACCTAGGAGAAGTAGAAATTTTTTTGTATGCAATTTGATCCAGAAAGAAGGAGAACTCTTTCTCTAATAACAACTATGCAGGAAAAGATATTTTATTTATTTATTTATTTATTTATATTGGCTGTGTCTGGTCTTAGTTGCGGCACACGGAATCTTCTTTCTTTGAGGCATGCAGGATCTTTCATTGTGGCCCATGGGCCCTTCATTGCAGCGTGTGGGCGTGTGGGCTTCTCTCTAGTTGTGGCGCATGGGTTTAGTTGCCCCGCGGCATGTGGGATCTTAGTTCCCCAACCAGGGATCGAACCTGAGTCCCCTGCACTGGAAGGCGGATTCTTTACCACTGGACCACCAGGGAAGTCCCAGGAAAAGATATTTTAAAATATGAGACCCCATTTACCTCTCACTGGATTAGGAATCAGGTGATATTCTTGGTTCAATTTTGCTATTTATCTGTTAGGATTATCTTGGGCATGTCCCTTAAACATTCCTTGTTACCTCATAGGGTTGCTTTAGGGTCACATGAGGTCATGAAATACAGGTGTTTAACTGCAAAGCATACATAAACTGTAACTATTATTATTTCAGATGAAGTCATATAGTCATTATTACAGGTATTTCAGTAACACTAGTTATTTTTTCTTTGCTTTAAAAAAAGAAGATGTTATTTAATACATGTTTTATTCTTAAAAATATCTTAATTCTTTGAGTAGAGTAAGTCAAAGTAAAGTTTACTAGTGCTTTTGATTGCACAAGTCAAATTCTGATACTTAAAGCTAACAATATACAAAGTTCTAAGAGTATTGGGTCAGCTTTGTTGTATGCTATTTAAGATGCACTGTGTGTGTGTGTGTGTGTGTGTGTGTGTGTGTACGTGTACGTGTACTTGTCTGCTTGTGCTTGTTTCGTCCCTCTGCTTATAAGGCTTAAGTGAACTTGACATGTCTTTTCTTAGATGGAGATGGTGATGGAGATGGAGCAACTGGAAAGAAGAAGAAAAAGAAGAAGAAGAAGAGAGGACGTTAGTGTCTTTAGTTAATCCTACTTGCCAAATTAGAAGTGGTTATTAACCAGCAGGTTTGAAGAGTAGATTTGAAGTTGCTTAAGATCCTGGTATATGTTAGGGAAATAAATGTAGGCTTAATGGAGGTAGAATTTAGTGAAACTCACAGCTATTTGGCAAGTACTTTGGTTTAACAGTCTTGTTACTTTCTTTAGCTGTATTCAGCCAGGGGATGTTAATAATAAATTTATTGGATTTTACTGCATGTTAGGGATGAGTTCCTAAAAACTTTATAATTTAAAATTTGAATAATTCAAATAGTTTTGTCAGTGATGACTAAAGTAATGCCACCAAGTGGTAATAGGATAAACATAGTTTGCAGTTCACCTGCCAGTTTTGATATTACGAGATTCTTGACGAATATTTAATGAGGAGTCCCATTATTTAAAATTTGTGTGTATGGTGAATTTTTATTAATAACATGTATTGTAGTATTTCAAATTCACTTAAAATATGATCCTACTTGTATTTTGTTTCTATAAACGATATAACCAAACATCTTCATAGACCGGAAGCTCTTAGGGAGACTAAGGGGAGACTGTATAGTTTCGGGGAATAAAGTTTGGGTTGAGAATGAGAACAAGTTCTAATCTTGGATGCCCTTTGGTTATTGGAGACCATTGAGTGTCTGGCTAAACCTTCCTTTAAAATCTTTAGGCTGAAATTTTATGAATGAGAATATTGAGGGTTTGACTTTCATTTTTATCTCTGGGTTGAAATACTTAAATTATTTTTTAAGAAAGCTATTGACTCTGCCAGCCATTCCCCTGATATGTCTCTAGGTGGAGATGGAATAGCCTTCTTTCTAGTCAGGCATCTATCCTGGTTAGATCCTTCTACTCAGGATGTCAGTTCTGCCCCTAGCATAATCTGTATTTAATGAGCACAGATTACTTGCATTCCAGGAATCTCCAGGTATTATGATGTCATGTTCGTTCCATTCAAAAATTGTTCATAGTGTGCTTGTGAGACGTATTACCTGAGATTGGCTCGAGAAAGATCTATTTCTCCAAATACTCTAAAATTGCTTCCTAATGAGGATAGATAAGCAGGGAGGAGCGTTAAGAGGCTGCTTTGTATTTGCCCTTGGTAGAATTCTTCCACTGACAGATGTTTTATTATGATGCCATCAGCCTTTGTTGTGCCTCCTCTGAGGATGTTGTTGAACTTACTGTTCATTATATTTCTTTATGAGCAGTCTTGAGAGACCCTTTTTTGTCTGGTCTTAGTATCAAGAATAATTGTGCTTTTCCTGAGTAGTTAATGTGTTTTATTGCAGAAGCACCATGAACTATGCAAATAACCTAGCTTTTTTTTTTTTTTGATATTGGCTACTAGAGGATTTAGAGCCAAATCTGGTTTTGTATTGGCCTTATTTCAGGTTCTATTTTAGGTTCTTTCTGTGTTTTGATTTTTGTTCTCTGATTTGCTTTGAATGTCTCTTATTTGTGTAGGCTGTCATAAATCACTTATGAAATAAGCCAAATACTGTAATCAGGGGCTGTTTACTGCCCTCATTTTCCTCATCTATAAAGTGAGAGAATTGTAAGTGATAGTTAACAATAACTGCAATACAGATATTTATAATTATTCATAGTTTCAGATAATAACTTGGACATAGTACAATATAAGTTTCAAAGGTTATCCAAGATTTCATCTAGTTCCTCATTTTGTAGATGAGGAAACTGAGGCTTGGCGCATTTAGGCATTTGTCCAAGTCACAGCTAATAAGTGGTAGAGGCTAGGCTTCAACTTATTTCAATGACAAATTCTTTATTTTTTCTCTAATGAACTTTTTGAGTCCTTTATTTGGTCTTAATAATTTGTGGACAATATAAAAGCATCTTTATTAGATTTGTAGATGAAATATAAAGCTGAGGATGATAATACTTTGGTTGACAGAAATCAAGATTTCAAAAGAAAACAGACAATAGGCTAATATTAACAAGCTGAAATTTAAATAAGCATATATAAAGTTAGTATAAGGTGATAGAATCCTAAGGATTTTGTGTGCTTATACAGTGTGAACCAAAAAGCTAGGAATCTTAACCTTTCAGTAGCAGTAGGATTTTTAGAATCAACAGTGTATTATACTAATTGTACCTTATTTGAACTATTAATAGAAGTCGATTCTAGTACCAACTTAAAAGGAACACTGACAAGGTTGATGAATATGAGTGAAAGTGTTAAGAACCACATCCCTTAAAGTGGTTTCTCATCATAGAGAGGAAGGAAGCAGTAGAAATGAAAAGTAAATTTTTTTTAACTGCAAAGAGTTAAGTAGAACTAACAGATGAAAGTAACAGGGAGATTAGTGTTGGAAGAGCTTTCTAACAGTTACAGTTCTCCCCAAATGAATGTATTTTAGCTTGGGAATAGTGATTGCCTCCGCTGTCAGGCACTTAGTGCCATCCGTCAGGGGTGTTAGAGGATTCCTGGATTTGAGTGTGAAGCTAAATTAGATGACCTCTAAGGTCGTTTTTGATTTCAAATTCTAAACGTTCCCTCTTCGGAGGAACCTAAAACAGCATTCCCCAAGTTTATTTGTCCGTAGAACACTTTTAAGCATTACATAAAAAAGAGGAAAACGGTGGGTGTTTGTGAAATATTGAATATTCAGATTAAAAGAGGGAACCAAAAAATGGTTCTGTAGATAAATGATTTGGCTCAGTAAATTGTCAAATTTTTCTTTATATGCATCCTTTTATTTCCCATTGCAGAACAAAAAAATCTAAAATATGTGTTAAAATTTCAGATAAAAACCCATAAGACTGGTTAAAATCAAAAGAAAACCACACACTTCAACTCAGTAGTTGTTACATGCTGCAGGTATACATTGAAAGTCATATATTATTGCATAAATTAAGTCTTATGTAACTTCCTGACATTTCTTGGATACAGCACTTGTTACTAAAAGAAAGTTCTTTGTAGAATAAGAACTATATAAGAGCTAGTTCTTACGCATTTAAATGGATTTTTAGAAGACACATCTCTAAATATTTTTAAAAAGCATTTTGGAACACTGGTGTCTTAGAATGTAGTTTGGGAAATAATGTGTCCTTAAAACATACGCTAAGTACTGTAACTTTTTTCAAGTATCTGGAAATTTGTATATGGCTACCTAAAGTCTTTTAGCCCTGGGGTATGTATACATACTAACATACTAAGTATGTATGTATACATAATATACATACTATGTGTACTAACTTTTATACATAATATACCCTTGGAATAAGTTTTTTACCTATTAAACATAATAGCTTTATATTTTTACTTTATCGCTATAGGATTTCTTTTTTATTTTCTTGTTGCTTCTTTGATTTTTATTTGCAAAAGCCAGCCTCTGTATGCTATTCCATTTCCAGTATAGTAAATGAAGACAAAAACATTAGAAGTGTTCTTCGTGCCAAGGCATATACTGTTTAAATACATAATGGAGTTCTGAGGAGTTGAATATTTTTATTCCCAAGTAATTAATTATAAATCAGGAGGTGGCTATTTGGTGAAATATCTTCTGTTTTTAACTGTAAATTGATACCAGGGAGGTTCCTTAAAGTCAGGACATATAATAGCAATTAGGAACTGAGAAAAACTAATGCTAACTGCTTAATTTTGTTTTTAACTACAGAAGTTAATGCTTTATTTGTATCTCACAGCAAAAGTTCAAACAGACCCTCCCTCAGTTCCAATATGTGACCTGTATCCTAATGGTGTATTTCCCAAAGGACAAGAATGCGAGTACCCACCCACACAAGATGGGTAAGGATCATAAAATAACTTCCAGTTTGACTTTTGAAAGTTGTAGTTTAGCAATAAAGCAGATTTGATTTTTCTTAGGACTTTGCTCCACTACCTTAATAAAAAAGCTTATGAATTTGTTGCAGAGAAGATACAGTAGAAGCCCTCTTATCCAAAATGATTGGGACCAGTAGTTAGTTAATCTTTATTGATAAAAGTTAACTTAAAACAAACATTTGTTTTTCATCATTCTTGATCTTTGAGCATGGACTGCATTGAACTCCACTTTTTTTTTTTTTCCATGGGCTGAATCCATAATGCATTTTCTGGTCTGTTCCATTTTGAGTTTCTGTGAACAGTAAGAACTAAGTAATCTGCAGGCTGATGCCTATATCTACATTTTTTTTTCCTGAAATCATTTACAGTTCCATTTGACAGAAGTATTTTTTGACGACTTGCCTTTATTGAAACTCCTCTGAGTAGTCAATTTAGTTTTCATAGAAACAATTCTTTTTATGTAATGTATAATTAAACTACATAATTACAATAACAAGTACAGATGACTTACACAGGTTTGGGCACAGATAACCTGATTCTTGGAAGTGTTCTGAAAGAATGCATTTTACTTGGTTAGCAGACACTTGAAGTGGCATTATGTAGACTAGTTAAGAGCCTGGAAGCTGGGACCTAACTCTGCATTTGAATCCCAGTTCTAACACTTACTAGCTTTGTGACTTGGGCAAGTAATTTATCATGTCTGTGCTTTCATTTCCTCATCCATAAAATGAGCTCTTCATAGGGTTGTTGTGAGGAATAATATATGTAAAGCATTTAGAAGAGTGACAGACACATAGTAAGCATTAGGTAAGTGTTAGCTGCTATTATTATTATTATTATTCAAAACAGGAACCTAGCCACTAGTATTCAGACTACAGTGGGCATTGGTCTGTATGGTTTACAGGGGGATCAGGAGCATTGGTTAATCCAGTGGTTGCAATAGTTGGTTAAGAAAGCTTCTACTGTAGCACTGTTTCTTTGACCTGTAAAGACATCATTGTTTTTCTTTAAACTTAGAAAGGAACATGATGTTATATTTTATGGCATGGGCATCTTTTGTTTGAATTTGAATACATCAGTCACTATCCCTGTCTTAAAACATTTATTTTTAAAGTGTCACAAACATGCAGTTTTATATTAATTACATAAATTTTCATAGTACATATGATGTGATGACACTTATTTTTTAATATAATCTTTTTTTTTTGCTTGTTTCCTCTTCCTTCCCGACCCATGTAACCACCTAGCTGGTAGCCTTCCGTATGTTTTATGCTCATGTATGTGTACATCTATCTCTGTGTAAGGAGAGTGTTTTGGTCATTATTTGTTTACAGAAACAGAATCGTAGGCACACTTTCCTCCTCCATGCCTTTCTCATCAGGGCTGCATCTTGGAAGTCCCTCTAAGTCAATCAGAATAGCTCTGTTATTCTTTTGAATGGCTTCATAATCTGTGGCATGAATATACTGTACTTTATTCCACCATTTTGTAATTGATGAGCATTCACTTTGCCTCCAGTTGTTTTTTTTGCTGTTATAAACCATTTGCAATAAAGATCTTTCTTAAGTATATACATATATATGTATATATACATATATATGTGTCTGGGAATACACATATATATCTCCTTATGTGCTGGCAGTTTTATTATGTGATAGTTCTCCAGGAGTGGGATTGCTGAATCAAAGAATATATTAATACTTTATGATTCCCAGATTGCTAGTGATTTTTGAGCATCTTTTGATTATTGGCTTTATTCTTTTGCTCTTGCAGAAGTTTAAAGATTATACTTTTATTTTTTATTGGGGTATAGTTGTTTTACAATGTTGTGTTAGTTTCTGCTGTACAGCGAAGTGAAGTAGAATTCCCTGTGCTATACAGCAGGTTCTCATTAGTTATCTATTTATACATATTAGTGTATACATGTCAATCCCAATATCCCAATTCATCCCACCCCCACCCCCCACTTTCCCCCCTTGGTGTCCATACATTTGTTCTCTACATCTGTGTATCTGTTTCTGCCCTGCAAACTGGTTCATCTGTACCATTTTTCTAGATTCCACATGTATGTGTTAATATACAATATTTGTTTTTCTGACTGACTTCACTCTGTATGACAGTCTCTAGGTCCATTCATGTCTCTACAAATGAGCGAATTTCGTTCCTTTCTATGGCTGAGTAATATTCCATTGTATATATGTACCACATCTTCTTTATCCATTTGTCTTTTGATGGACATTTAAAGATTTTATATAACAGTATATATTCATATTTTGTACTTCTGGGTTCCTAGCAGTCTCTTCTGTTTTCTCAAACTCTTTTTTTTTTGTTTTATTACATGTTTAATTGGTCTAGAATTTTTTGTCTAAGGTTGGGGGTGCTGATTTTACTTTCTTTCAAATGGATAGCTAGTTGTGCTAGAATTATTTCTTAAGTAGTTCATACTATTTAATTGAATGACCACTTTTGCCATATACTATCCTTATATAATGGAACCAATTTCTGTATTATTCTGTTCCACTCATCTATTTGTCTATTTCTATACTAATACTGTTTCTTTTGATAGTTTGATAAGTCATTTGTTTCTCCTCTGCCACACAACCCAACCAAACAGTTCTTTTTTTACTTTTCTCAGCTACTTTTGGTGATATTTTTAGTTTTAATACACATACCCACCGGAAAATGCCTTTCTTATTGGAATCACATCATATTTATGTATGTTTCAGAAAACTGACAGTTGTATCACATTGACTTCTCCATTGTCGTAGTATATTTTCCACCTTATTCTGATTTTTTAAAAAATGTAGGTCCTGTCCCTTTTTTGTTAAGTTTGTTCTTAAGTGTTCTATTGTTTTGTTACTGATGTGAACGAGATATTTTTATTCCCATTTCCATTTCTGTTTTCTTACTGCTAAAGGGGAAGAAAGCCATAGATTTCCTATACTTGTTAACACATTGTTAATATATATATTTTTTTTTAACTTTTTTTTTTTTTTTTTTTTTTGCGGTATGCGGGCCTCTCACTGTTGTGGTCTCTCCCGTTGCGGAGCACAGGCTCCGGACGCGCAGGCCCAGCAGCCATGGCCCACGGGCCCAGCTGCTCCGTGGCATGTGGGATCCTCCCGGACTGGGGCACAAACCCGTGTCCCCGGCATCGGCAGGCGGACTCTCAACCACTGCGCCACCAGGGAAGCCCCATTGTTAATATTTTTAACAACATGAATATGGTGGAACACTTGTAGTCATGTTTAATTCAAGAAAAAATAATTGAGCTTTTGTAAATCTTAGAAACTACCTTTTCCTTTTTGCTGTCATTTTCTAATGCAAACTAAACATTGTATAGGTGGAATAAGTTCTGTTTTTGAAACAATACAGGAAGATATTAATTATATATTATAATATCTCTTGGGATAATACTTTTCTTAAATATTGCAAGCAATGTTGTGTGCTGTCCTGGAGAAATACAAAAGAAATTAAGATACTGTGGTTATGTTTGTTCTTTAATAAATCTCAACTTTTTTGAGATTCATATAATCAGTTTTGACTACCTGCAAATAGATTACAATCAGTATTCTTACGGATTTGGTAAAGTATTAAATATAGTTTTGTACCTTGCCTTCCTTGATTGAAAATTACATGAGTTATCACATAGAACTTACCTGTGTAACTGCCACCCAGGTTGAGTGCATTATGTTAACTTTTGATTAACTTTTTATTTTGAAGTAATTTCATACTTAACAGAAGTAATTCCATTCTGTGAGACTAGTACACAGAACTCCTGCATACCTTTCTCAGAGTATCTTTAACATTTTGTCACATTTGCTTTATCGTTCTTAATCTCAATGGAATATGACACTTATATTATGTATAATATACAAATAACACTCCATTTTCTCCTTGGAAGATAGAAAGATAGAAGGCAAATGTGGAAAAATGTTATATTGGTGAATCTGTACACATACAGTTTTTCTGAAGTATTTGAGAGTAGGTTGTGCATTTTGGGGTGGGTTACTAGATAAGTAGATATTGTGTCCTTTTCACGGTTGTCAAATATTAAGGCACATGATGTCAATTTCTTTCACTTGGATAAGGTATTAACCAGTTTCTCTATTATATCATTATTGTTTTTCCTCTTGTAATTAGTAATTTGTGGGAAATTATTTTGAGAATGTAAATATCTCATTCCTTAGGAATATCTTCCTTACGTGTGGAAATCCATAATTTTTTAATCAGTTTTTACTAGGATGGTTGTTGCTCTTTAAAAACGTTTAACATTCTGCGTACATTTCCTGTGTCATTAAAATTTTTTGAAGCCAATTTTAATAGCTATAATGCTGTTCTGTATCTAGCATAACTTTATTAGCTATTACCCTATTTTTGAACATTAGTACTGTTTTCAATTTTTTGCCACTAGAAAAAAATTCTGTGATGAACATCTTGGTATGTTAATTGGATCTGATTTTTCCCTTTTTCTAGATCTCTAGAAATAGAACAAAGAATTATTTTGAAATTCTTGATATATATTTCTAAATTCAGTAGGCAGTTTTTTGAGACGCTTATTAATTTTACAAGCAATACATGTTCATTATAGGACAGTTAGGAAATACAGATAAGCAAAAAGAAGAAAGTAAAAATTTCCTTAATTCTGCCTGTGATTTAAAACCACTGTTTACTGTCTACTATTTTACTGTATTTGATCACGTGGTTAATGTGGTGACAGCCAGCTGTTTCTTTTTTAAAGGTACTTTGTTCTTTTTGCAGTTTCCAGGTAATCTGTGGGATACTTTGGTACTGTTGGAAAATCCTTTTTTTAACAACCTTTCACTTAATTATTTTAATATCCATTGATGATCCTTGCTTTATCAGTTATCTTGTGAGGACTTAATAATGGTGAATTTCTAATTCTGTCATGCCTTCTACATTTATTTGCTGACATTATTCTATAAGAAGAATTTTCCTTTACCAGCTGGGGATCAACTATAATTTCTTCTTATAGGCAGTTAAACATGCTTTCTCTCTCTCTCTTTTTTTCTTTTTTGGGCCGTGCTTCGTGGCTTGTGGGATCTTAGTTCCCCAATCAGGGATTGGGCCCAGGCCTTTGGCAGTGAGAGCCCAGAGTCCTAACCCCTGGACTGCCAGGGAGTTCCCTTTTTTTTCTCTTTAAATACCAGTTTCCAGAGGAAGGAATTGGTGTCATATCTGCATCATTCTTAATTATTTCTGGGCTAAAGATATGCATTTTTTTTATAGGTATGCATTTTAGATGGTTTTTGTAAATGTGTCATAGTGCTTTAGGAATGCACTTAAAATCACTTTTAAGTTATCTGTGCAATGAGTTCAGAAACATTTATGACTATTAGAAATTAATAGATACCTTTGTATCTTTTGATTTTACTTTTATTTTTCTGCTTTTAATACATCCACCAGTAAAGGTGATGAAATATTAAAAAGACTCAGAAATATCAAAGAGGTGCAAAGAATTTACATACTCTATATTATTATTATTTTAAAATATTTATTTATTTATTTTTGGCTGCGTTGGGTCTTAGTTGTGGCACGTGGGATCTTTCATTGTGGCATGCAGGCTCTTCATTGTGGCACATGAGCCCTCTAGTATAGCCTGTGCTCTTAGTTGCCCCACAGCATGTGGGATCTTAGTTCCCTGACCAGGGATCGAACACATGTCCATTGCGTTGGAAGGTGGATTCTTAACCACTGGACCACCAGGGAAGTCCCTATATATTCTATAAACACTTCCTATAAAGATTCTCTTTCAAGCGGTTGTTTTGATAGTTTTGTTTTACAGACATAATTTTTTTTTAAAGCATGCCTCACCTGACTCTCAGTTTAACTGCCTTTTGGAATAATTGGTATGACTTAGAATGATTTTTTTCATCTTATTTATAAATTTTTGTTAAATAGACTGTCAAAAATTCAAATTCAGGTAAAGGGAAGGCTCCTTCATAATCTTTCTCTTTCATTTGGGCCTGTAATTATAATTAAAGACCCTGGCAGTAAGCTCTCGAATATCACTAATGATTTTCAACTTGAACTCAAGACTTAGCAAAATAATTTAATTCAGCTGATTGATAGTTCTTTACTAACAATGCAGAACATTCCATAATCTTTTGAAGAATCCACTGCTTCTAAGAGTTAGCCAGGGACTTTCCTGGCGGTCCAGTGGTTAAGACTCCCTGCTTCCACTGCAAGGGGTGTTGATTTGATCCCTGGTCAGGGAACTAAGATCCCACATGCCACCCTTAGGCCAAAAAAAAAAAAAGAGCCATTCAACCTTCAAAAGTGTAAGATAGTCATGAGATCTATTGATTTCAGTATTGGGGATCTTTATTGTATTATGTTCTGATTCTAAAATGTCAAATAGCATTTGAAATTTAATTCCACTTATGGTTTTTTTTTTTGCGGGGGGGGGTTTTCGCGGGCCTTTCACTGTTGTGGCCTCTCCCGCTGCGGAGCACAGGCTCCGGACGCGCAGGCTCAGCGGCCATGGCTCACGGGCCCAGCCGCTCCGCGGCATGTGGGATCCTCCCGGACCGGGGCACGAACCCGTGTCCCCTGCATTGGCAGGCGGACTCTCAACCACTGCGCTACCAGGGAAGCCCTACACTTATGTTTTAACCTATAAGAAGTCGATTTGAAGAATCTTAAGGGTTAGACTGAGGAGAAGAAATGGGAATTGATAATGACCAATTTCCTTTTCACATCCCTACATGCGTAATATCCATCAGTTCCCTGTGGACATAGTCTTTTATCTTACCACCCTAGAGTAAATATTAGCTGATATTTTTACTTTCCACAGAAATCTTTGGCTTTTGAAGCAGAAGGTGCTTTCAGACTTTACTGTCAGGTGTGGCTGTAGGTATATGTGCCAGGATTATGGTCCATGTAAAAGATGAAGAATTGTGATTTATTTTGCTTAAAGATTGAGAATAAAGCTAGTACTCTTGTGCCTAAGATGATTTATTCTTAGAATGTTTGGATTCCTGGTTTTCAGGAAAGAGTTTTGGACTTTTGGGAGAGACGGGGCTAGAGTTACAACTAGAGGTCAGGAGATTGTGGCTTGTCTGTCCGGGCATGGAGCGAGCAACTATAAGTGTACTGCAGCTGTAAAATGTTGAGTCACATCTTGAGAATATACTTTTTAAAGGATCTTATCCTGTTACTTTCTGCTCTGAGGGTGTTTGTTTGAATACTTTGATTGCAAGTTGCCTCTTAGTTTTTACTATTCCTGTAAAAGTAATTGATAACACATTTAAGTATGTAAGGGGTTTAAAATTGACCTTAAACTGATAATATTTCAGTTTTCTAATAACAGCAGTAGATAGATCCAAAATATATTTCCAAACAGTAAATAAGCTATAGAAGCCTCTGTGACTCTTAAATACCCTCAATTTCACATATGACAGCTCCTTTGGGCTTTTGTAGCAAATCAGAGGAAGTAGATGTTGGCACAGGTAGCTGCTGCAATAAAAAGTAATAATGATTAACTTGATGCTGACACACAGAGAAACTCTGAAAGCATTTTGGGGCATTAACTTAGGGAGCTGTAGTTAAAGCAGTTGGGTAAACTCTTTTTTATAGAGGGTCATATTGTAAATATTTCAGGTCTTGAATGTTAATTCACTTCTGCTGTTGTAGCATGAAAGTAGGTATAGATGGTATATTAAATGAATGAGCATAGCTATGTTGCAAAAAAAATTTTGTTTATTTTTGTTTATTTTTGGTTGCATTGGGTTTTCGTTGCTGCGCACAGGCTTTCTCTGGTTGCGACAAGTGGGGGCTAGTTTTTGTTGCGGTGCACGGGCTTCTTATTGCGGTGGCTTCTCTTGTGGAGCATGGGCTCTAGGTGCACGGGCTTCAGTAGTTGTGGCACGTGGGCTCAGTAGTTGTGGCTCATGGGCTTAGCTGCTGCACGGCATGTGGGATCTTCCTGGACCAGGGATTGAACCCCTGTCCCCTGCACTGGCAGGCAGATTCTTTTTTTTAATTAATTAATTAATATTATTTATTTTTGGCTGCGTTGGGTCTTCGTTGCTGTGTATGGGCTTTCTCTGGTTGTGGCGAGCAGGGGTTACTCTTCGTTGCGGTGTGCAGGCTTCTCATTGCGGTGGCTTCTCCTGTTGCAGAGCACGGGCTCTAGGCACGCAGGCTTCAGTAGTGTGGCATGCGGGCTTCAGTAGTTGTGGCTCATGGGCTCTAGAGCGCAGGCTCAGTAGTTGTGGCGCACAGGCTTAAGTTGCTCTGCAGCATGTGGGATCTTCCCGGACCAGAGCTCGAGCCCGAGTCCCCTGCATTGGCAGGCAGATTCTTAACCAGTGTGCCACCGGGGAAGCCTGGCAGGTGGATTCTTAACCACTGTGCCACCAGGGAAGTCCTGTTGCAAAAAAATTTTATTTACAAAACAAGTGCCAGGCTGGATTTGCCTGCAGGCTGTAGTTTGCTGACCACTGGCTTTGAGGCAAATAAGAGTTATTTCTTGAAGGCATCACTTTTATACTAAGTATAATTTATACTTCCGTGATCACTGACTTGTGAATTCTGTATTCAGTATTGCTTAAGAATCTGTGAAAGCTATAACTTTAAAAAAGATTTTCACTTGAAACAGTTATTATTTTTGAAATATACTGCTTAAAAAGGGAGTCAGTAGATCTTCTCATTTGCAAATACTGAATATAAAAATCTTTGTTATCCTTGGCAGTTTTAAAATATGAGCCATCTCCTTCAAGGAAGATTACCTCTAATATATATACAATTAGAAAAATCCTGCAAAAGCACATAATATTTTATGTTTTGAGGAAGGTGTATGCAGGCGGCCAGGTCAAGTCTTTGGATTAGTACTTGCTCTGTTGGTGAAGTTAAATGTTAATATTTGGTGCATCCTTAAAATTTATATTACCTCAAGGGGAAGGATGACTTTTTTTCCTCCCCGCTGCTTTGTTTCTAGGACTCTTTTCTGACTTTTCTGGTTCTCTACTTTTGTGTTATGTGGTGTAGGGTATTAGTCCTCTGACTATGAATAAAATCTCACTTGACTCTTACGAAAGGTTTAACTTGATTAGGTTTGGTTGTACCTGTGTGGGTACTTGTATTTCAGAAACTTTGCCGACTTTTAATAAAAGAAACTGAATACGTAATTTTTTGTCCAAAATATCTTAGTGTATTTTTAACTCTCAGCTGTTATGCTTATTTTGCTGTTTATTAAATGACTAATGCTATACTATGCATACTATAAAGGCGAACAGCTGCTTGGAGAACTACAAGTGAAGAAAAGAAAGCATTAGATCAAGCTAGTGAAGAGATTTGGAACGATTTTCGAGAAGCTGCAGAAGCACATCGACAAGTTAGAAAATATGTCATGAGCTGGATCAAGCCTGGGATGACAATGATAGAAATCTGGTAAAAGGGATATGTTTTTGTAAGAACATGATTAAAAAAACTGTTTAGAGCTAACTCTCCAATTGTAATGTTTGGCTTTCATTATATAATGCTTTTCCAAAAAACTTTAAGTGAAGCTTCTAGAAATACTTTCTAAATTCTTGTAGTGTCAATGTAATGAGGAAACCATAAGAGGACATTTGCAACTTCATTCACCCTATTTTGTACTCATGTACTCTCATGTGTACAAATGTACACATACTGATTCTTATTTTCTGTTTGGAAATCTGTTACTTTGCTTTCCAGTAAATTGTATTAAATGAAAATTCTGGGACACAAAACATTTATGATGCAATGAAGAAATCAATAAAAATAATTATTTCTCCAGCTTTCCCCTTGAGAAATAATAAGCTATAGGGCAACTTAATACTCTGATCCCAAGAATATTCAAAACATGCAGCATTGAGAAAATAAAACGTAATCAGCATTTAAATTAGTCTAAGTCAAGAGTCTTATTTCCTGGTAAATCAAGTTGAAAGTGGATCGTGTTTTTCTGTTTCTCCAGTTTTCTAGTGGAATTAAATTCTCTTTATTTTTTAGAGATGAACTACTGTGTTCATAACGTCAAAGGACTGTTATTTAGTCACATGCAGAAAGTGCTCAGATCATTCCCAGAAAGTAATTTAAGAGTTTTAGTAAACTTTCTGGAGTTGATGAGCTGTAAGGTATATACGGGTAGGAACATAAAAGTAAACAAATTCCTTTTTTTTTTTTTTTAAGTGAAAAGTTGGAAGACTGTTCACGGAAGTTAATAAAAGAGAATGGATTAAATGCAGGCCTGGCATTTCCTACTGGGTGTTCTCTGAATAACTGTGCTGCCCATTATACTCCCAATGCTGGTGACACAACAGTATTACAGTATGATGACATCTGTAAGATAGACTTTGGAACACATATAAGTGGTGAGTTGTTAGAAATAATTCCCACTCCACCCTCCTCCTGAAAACTCTAGTCATGTCCCTGTTGGGTGGGGCTGTAGATACTGAACTCTCACGTTTTCTTCTTGATGCCTCACTTTTCAGTAGAGCTATGTTGAGGTAGATTTTGAGATTTACTTTAAAGCATCCTACTTAGTGGAGTACAGTGAAAACTGTTGGGTAATTGAGGTTTATTATCTATTGTATCAAGGCATGAAAAATAGAATCTTACCTCTCATTCAGTTCATTGTTGTAGACATTTTTTATTCATATAACAACAAAAAGCATTTACTTAGAACCTTTGAGTTTACCAACCTTTATATATAATTGTTAACTTTTCTATATTCTCTCCCAAACCCTGTTAGGTAAGTACCTTTTACTTTCACTTAACAGGTGAGAAAGCAAAGCTTAGATTTAAATACTTACCTGAGGTTTTACTAAATTGGAGAAGCTAGTCTGATGGTTAGTGTCCTGTGGACCTATACATTTTCTCTGCCCACCGTGCTGTTCCTTAGTTCCCCAGGCTTTTCTCACTTTGATTTGTTTCTGTTTATTTTTTTTTTATAACTGCCTGGGTGAATATTGAATTGGTGCTGTCTTGAAGTAGTATATACCAACCCTGGAATTAATTTTTTCATTTCAAAACCTTTGTATAACTTATTTACACTTTTTTTCCCTTTGATTATGATTGCTGTCTGGGTACTTGATGTGCTGCCTTCATTTGAGCCCATCATTTTTTTTTTTTTTTTTTTTTTTTGCGGTACGCGGGCCTCTCACTGTTGTGGCCTCTCCCGTTGCGGAGCACAGGCTCCGGACTCGCAGGCTCAGTGGCCATGGCTCACTGGCCTAGCTGCTCCGCGGCATGTGGGATCTTCCCAGACTGGGACACAAACCTGGGTCCCCTGCATCGGCAGGCGGACTCTCAACCACTGCGCCACCAAAAAAGCCCCTGAGCCCATCATTTGATGTTTCTGTTAACTAGCAAGGTTAGTTAATAGAGTAGATACTATAAAGTAGATCATTTGACTAGCTAATAAGTAAACTTAAAGACAAATATTCTCTTTCAGGTAGGATTATTGACTGCGCTTTTACTGTCACTTTTAATCCCAAATATGATACATTATTAAAAGCTGTAAAAGATGCCACTAACACTGGAATAAAGGTATGTGAACTGTAAGCACCATTTCATTCAATATATTTTGAGCACTTCATAGCCTGTTTGGGTTATGTAAGACTGGTCCACCACCCTTAGGGTTTTAAGTGGGTTATTGTAATACAGTGTATGGAAGGCTTTTGTAGAGGAAGTCATTTCTGCTTGTCCCTTATTTTAAGATATTAAGAAGTTAAGTTGCTATAAAATTCTGCATTTGAATAACAGTATACACGATTCTATTTTTAGTGTGCTGGAATCGATGTCCGTCTATGTGATGTTGGTGAGGCCATCCAAGAAGTTATGGAATCCTACGAAGTTGAAATAGATGGGAAGACATATCAAGGTATGTTCTCTAAAAATGCATCTTATCTTGAAATGTCTGTGACCTTGGCAGAAATAATTTTGTAAGATAGTGTTGAGTTCTTTCTTTAGATCAGCTGCTTCATCTTTATCTCCTGGGAATTGGGAACATAAAGAGGAAAAACAAGGGAAATGACCTGTTCACGGTAGGAATTCTGTGGTAGCTAGCTGGTGGGAATTGTTGTTATCTACCCTGGTAGCTGGTAAGAAGACAACCTGGGGATTTATTCCAGGATGGCTGAAATGTAGGCTAGATTTTTTTTTTTTTCTGTGGCACACGGGCGTCTCACTGTTGTGGCCTCTCCAGTTGGGGAGCACAGGCTCTGGACGCACAGGCTCAGTGGCCGTGGCTCACGGGACTAGCCGCTCCGCGGCATGTGGGGTCTTCCCAGGCCCGGGGCATGAACCCGCGCCCCCTGCATCGGCAGGCGGACTCTCAACCACTGTGCCACCAGGGAAGCCCAGGCTAGATTTTCTGTGACTAATCACAGGCTCAGACAGAAGCCAGAGACCCTTTTCATTGATGACTCTCCCCACCTTTTTTTTAAGTTGAATTCAAAATTTAGAGGCCAGTTAATTCCTTGTGTGTCCTTCCTTTAATCTTATTCCCCTTGCTGCCTAGTCTTTCCCAGCCAGTGCCTGGTTACACAATTCCAGAGTCACCTGTGCCTTCTCGTGTTGTCAGTCCAGCCTTTCTCCAACTCCCAGGGTTTATCTGACCACTCTCCAGCCACCATTCTCCTTCCTGATCTGTGCTCATGCTCTCTGTAACTCGTGTCTTAAAAACTTTCTTATAGAATGTTTCCTACATTTCCTTTAACCAAATCCTGACTCCTTTGTAATCTAATTTAGCATGGAGACTCTCACGCTTCCTTGTCCCTCAGAAAATTCACATCATTCACCATTCTTTGCGTTCCCCTGTAGATACTTTTGGACTGTGGTGTTCTACCAACTGCACAGTGGTTCTTCCTCTAAGACCTGACACAGAGCCTGTCCTTGTTGCTCTCTTGCAGATTCTTAAACCTGGGAACGTCTGTACAAGTCAAAAATTCTTAAGACTTCTCACACTTGGATGGGAGGTGTTACGGGCTAATGAAGAAAACATGCTTTGGGGTTGGGCAGGTCTATCTTTGAGTTTAGATAAATTCTGTCACCTCTAAGAACCCAAGTTTCTTTTTAAAGAGTTTTTTTCTTTAAAGATTTATTTATTTTTGGCTGCATTGGGTCTTTGTTGATGTGCACAGGCTTTCTCCAGTTGTGGCGAGAGGGGGCTGCTCTTCATTGTGGTGCACATGCTTCTCATTGCCGTGGCTTCTCTTTTTGCGGAGCTTGGGCTCTAGGCACGCAGGCTTCAGTAGTTGTGGCTCATGGGCTCTAGAGCGCAGGCTCAGTAGTTGTGGCTCACGAGCTTAGCTGCTCCGCAGCATGTGGGATCTTCCCGGACCAGGGATCGAACCAGTGTCCACTGCATTGGTAGGCGGTTTCTTAACCACTGCACCACCAAGGAAGTCCCTCTAAGAAACCCAGGTTTCTTTGATTGTAATAGGATTCAAGATACCGTGTTTTGTTTTGTTTTGTTTTATAAATTTTATGACAGTGCCTGGAATTTATTAGTATTCAACAAATATTTGTTGTTTCCCACCCTCAGTTTTGAGATCGGTGCCACAACAAATATGTATTCACGTCTCTCTCAAATCATCTTTCCCTTCTATTTTCCCCTAATTCTACAACTTTGGTTGGCATGTGGTCTGCCTTTCAAGGTATATTAGGTGACAATTTGATTTAATGTTTAGTCGCCACATAACAGTTCTAGCCTGCAGTGTTGGAATCCTTAATATCTACTTTCTTACCTCTTCCACTAAGCCAATGCAACATTTTAGGTTCTATTATTTCGGTACCCCCTTTTTTTACCAGTTATTTTGTTGATCAGGGTTCTTAGTTGAGGGTGACAATTCATTTTTACTAGTTTAAGTGTAAACAGTATAGACAGATCATGATATTGGGAAGATGAAGAAATGGACTATAGGCTGAACTTTAAGAAGCAATTCCCAAAAACCACATAACAGAACTGGGCCGGGCCATAAAGGGAGTGGTTTTATTTACCTTGATCAAGAAGCTACAGAATTGGAAAATTACCTTTATAGCCATTCGTTCCAGAATTAGCCTGCAACTGTACACAACCTGTATACTATAAAAATGGATACCCCTGAGCCCTGCTTCTTCTATGTAACTTAGTTATATGTGTTAGGTTGGTATGGCTAAGAAATCTTTTTATTTAAATGTGTTTTTGGTTGGCCTGGGGGGTCAGTTTGTCAGGTGTTAGAGGAATAATAATGCTTGCTGAATTTTAAAATAAATTTAGCTTATCATTTATATAAGAAGGAAGTTGTTTTTTAGGAGCTAATTAAGAGTCTTATTTTTCTGTACCACCCCCTAAATTTGTAATATGCTTGTAATTATTAAAGATTTGAAAAAAAACCTTGCTACCTAATTCTGCCCTAGAAGAATGGTAACTCACACTGAAGATTCTAGCACTGTAGAACTAGATTTTTTTCTTTTAACCTTTATTGTGGAATTTAATAAAAACTGAAAATACACACAATGTAAAACTTCAGCTGAACAATTGTAAAAGCTATGTAACCTTACCTCTTTTTTTTTTTTTTTTTTTTTTTTTTTTTTTTGCGGTCCGCGGGCCTCTCACTGTTGTGGCTTCTCCCATTGCGGAGCACAGCCTCTGGACGCACAGGCTCAGCGGCCATGGCTCACGGGCCCAGCCGCTCGGCGGCATGTGGGATCTTCCCGGGCTGGGGCACGAACCCGCGTCCCCTGCCTCGGCAGGTGGACTCTCAACCACTGCACCACCAGGGAAGCCCTAACCTTACCTCTTGACAAATAGAATACTGCCAGCATTACAGAGGCCCCCCCTATTCTATATACCCCTTCTCAGTTACATTACAGAAGCCGCCTTCTAATAAGCCACTATCTTGAGTACTAAGGATTGGCATTTCCTTTTCTTTGTCTTTACCATCTGTTATGCATCTCTAAACATTAGTTTAATTATGCTTAATTTTGAACTGTGTGTGTGTGTGTATGGAATTGCACCGTATGTATATAATTGTGCTTTCTTTTGCTCATTTGGTTTATTTCAGGTCAGTGTATCTGTAGCTTTTCATTTTTATTGTTGAGTAAGTGTTCCATTGTGTGAATGTACTCAACAATTTGTTTATTCTATCAGTGATCCCAGGACCTTGGAATTGTTTAGATTTTCTTTTTTAACATTTGAAATGTTGATGTAATAATAAATTTTAAGGTTTCTTATTTCTATTATTTTGACACAGAATCCTCATTTTCAAATTACCTTTTGGTCCATAACCATGAAAATACATATTTTTCATGTTTGTAATGCTTATATACATGATATTTTATGACTGTAATTTTATTAACAATAACTCCTTAGATGGACCCCCACCCATCATGTCCTCATCACATAGTTTATTCTTTTTCCATCATTTTCCCTACTCCTTCTAGTTTTTAATCAGTAACATTGCAGTATCCCAGTAGTTTTCCAATTTGTATTTAACTATCTTAATGTGGGGTTATTTAATAGAGCCATACCTGTTTGTGCTTTTAGAGACCCTGAATAACTTTTTTTTTCCTGTTATGCCAGTGAAACCAATCCGTAATCTAAATGGCCATTCAATTGGGCCATATAGAATACATGCTGGGAAAACCGTGCCCATTGTGAAAGGAGGAGAGGCAACAAGAATGGAGGTATGTATGCCATTAACACTGTGCTTTTGTGAAGCATTTTGACTTTTTTTTCCCTACCAAACTATGAAGCTAGTAGTAGTTGAGTATATAGTATGTTGAGCAAAATTAACTTGCCATCCATTCTCACCCCAACAGGAATTGGGCTGTGTGAGTGTGCAGATTGTGTCTGGTCAGACTGGGGCTCAGTCAGCTGTGGAAGTGAGGCATGTCAAAGGTTCATTCAACACTTGGTGAATATTTACTGAGCATCTCGTAGGTGCCCATCTCTTTAGTAGGCACTGGAATGTATTCAGTAGTAGCAAACAAAATTCCCTGCTCATGTAAAGCTTACATTTTAATAGACGACACAAAGACCAAAAGTGCTAAGGAGATAAAGCAGGAAAAGGTAGATAAGGACTGCCAGGTATGGGACGACTTCAGCCTGAAGTTGAGATGGGAATTTTAATTAGTTGTGAATTTCTGAATTTTTCTTCTCTACCCTTGACCCTTATATATATTTTTAGGAAGGAGAAGTATATGCCATTGAAACCTTTGGTAGCACAGGAAAAGGCGTGGTTCATGATGATATGGAATGTTCACATTACATGAAAAATTTTGATGTTGGACACGTGCCAATACGGTGAGAGACTATAGTTTTTATATGACTGACGAGTTTCTCTTCCCAGTTAACAGCATTTTAAAAAGTGTGACAGACATCCACAGTGGCACATTCATAAATGCAGAGTTCTATGGCCTAAAAATAAGTTCTGTGGATTTCTATAATTCAGCAGAAAAATTGTCCTGTTAAAAATTTTAACCGAGATGAGAATGATGTAAGTATTCTCTTCTTATCCAGTTTCCAACAGGCGTAATAATTTCAGAGATTATCATTTTGCTGGCATTCCTAGGTTTTTGTTCTTCGTATTTTCCCATTGGTAAACTTTATATTTTTATTTACTTTTTTTTTTTTTTTACTTTTCGGAGATGGTTGAAGTGTCTACTTTTTGTTCAGGTCTTTCAGCTTACTGCCGAAATTTCCCCCAAAAGGGAAATTCCCACCTTCATACTATTGATGAGTCTGTACTTGGAATTTAACACACACATGCATAGACACATAAATATAAGGTAGCCTTCATCTGGTCTCCTATTCATCTGCCATCTATAATTGGGTATTATACATTCTGGTTTTTGAATATTGAAAGAGGCAGCAAAAAAGAGCTTTTTGAACTTTAATTACTAAGTGAAGTCATAGCTTTGGTTTGAGTTTTCCTTAATGAGGGAAATGAGTTGCTAACTTTTTAGCCAAGTATTAATCTTGGATTTTCTTGTCTTAGGCTTCCAAGAACAAAACACTTGTTAAATGTCATCAATGAAAACTTTGGCACCCTTGCCTTCTGCCGCAGATGGCTGGATCGTTTGGGAGAAAGTAAATACTTGATGGCTCTGAAGAATCTGTGTGACTTGGGTATTGTAGATCCATATCCACCATTATGTGACATTAAAGGATCATATACAGCACAGTTTGAACATACCATACTTTTGCGTCCAACATGTAAAGAAGTTGTCAGCAGAGGAGATGACTATTAAACTTAGTCCAGAGCCACCGCAACACCTTTTATTTTCTAAGTTTTGTTGGAATACCTTATACCAGAATTAATTTGCAACCTGTTGTCTGTTTAACAGTGGACCTATATAATACTTTTATCCGTGTTTAAAAAGGAAGGAATTTGATCAAAGGCAAACCATTTAATGTACTTAACAAGAAAAAAGCTTTCAGGACTTTGAAATGTTAACTGTTTTCCTTCTGTCTAGGAAATGCTATAAAGCTCCAATTAATTAGGAATGACCTAATACATTTTGTTTCAAACACCTAAGAGATGCTTTTCAGATATTTATATTGCCATATTCTTAATTGAATGCTTTGAATGACTACATCCAGTTCTGCACCTATACCCTCTGGTATTGCTTTTTAACCTTCCTGGAATCCATTTTCTAAAAAATAAAGACATTTTCAGATCTGAGAGCTATATTTCAATGTCTGTGGTTATAATTCTGTACAGGAAATAGTTTAGCTTAATGTAGGAAAATGTAGAGCCTTTTATCTGGATTGTAGACCTCCACACTGAAACTTTTCTTCTGACATAGTGGCTAAAACAAGATCTATACATGCATAAAGTGGGAGGAGAATCTTCATAAATTAATATACAACTTTAGGCATATTTTACCTTTAGTTTCTTTTTAGGACCTTATTAGTCCTCGTCTCTCATTTTTCTCCTGACATTGGAAAGATCTAATTAAAACATATTAGTAGGAACATTGTACCAACTTAAAACCTTGATTTACTAAAATCTCCAGTGGTAGTTATTTATTGAGAAATGTATTCAGCTTAGTAAGTGAAAAGGGCGCTTAAAACCACACAAATAAAGAAAAACAGGAGTACTTCCCATGTTTGGATCTTGTTCTAGTTAATTTTTAGGCTTTTTCATTAGTGAACCAAATTCTCTTAACACCCTGCCCCTGTACTGGCTTGAATTTATAACATCATGGGCAGTATTTCAGGAAGTGAGGTTACAGTGATGCTCATAGCAGCTAAGTGCAGAAGTTAAATGTAAGATGCCTAATACTTGTTTGAACTGAGCCCCACAGTTCTTGAGCAGATTGCTTGAATTCCGTGTAAATGATTCGTTGGGAATGTTCCCACGTAATTTCAAAATTGTTATGTACCAGGGTAAAGCCTTAATTTGTATATGCTTTAGCTCAATTAAGATTGCCTCTGGGATGCTGTTTAGTTTGTATTTTGTTTAACATTTTTCTCCTAAGAAACCTGACTTCTGTACTAAATCATTTATTATACATTAAAAAGTTGTTCTTTCAGATTAGAGTTATGTTATCTTGTGGGATAAACAGTATAGTTTTTAGCTATATGAGCCATGTTTATTATGGTGCTAATGTTCAATAGCTACCTTTGATTAATCTCTCCATTTCCTCTGATGATGTGCAAGTGGCAGAGCTCACCAGTTCACGCCTGGACATGTTACAGGGCTTGCGCCCTCCAGCTAGCTCTTTTGGGGTTTTGAGTCCATACCTTTCTGATGTGCTTTGGTGGGTGGTATAAAGTATCTTGATTTCTAAACCCAAGAACTTTCGAATTGAGTCAAGAATTTGTAGCTTTGTAAAACCTCTTTAGCAGTAGTGATCTCAAACCAATTATAAGCTTGAAGCTCCCTTCCCAAGTGGGGAGCAGTGGCATCACTGCATGCCCCGGAATGGCAAGGGATATGATCTTGTAAATAGGAAAGCTGTTACTTAAAAATTGTATTGTTCACCTGCTAGCCATGTATCTCTTGAAATCATTTTGTCATGTTTACAATGATGTACCTTATTGGTAACAAATTATTAGCTTGATGTTTAACAATAGTGCCTTTAGTAAATTATTTTACAACCAAAACACGTTGTTTTTTGTTAGATCAACTTAGCAGAATGTATAAGTCCACAATGAGATGTACTGTAAGAAATCCAAGTTTCTGTTCATTGACTAGGTTTTAGTTTTGTTATTTTAATAGCCTTCATTTTTTTAGATCAGTTTTAGGTTCATAGCAAAACTGAGCATAAAGTACAGAGTTCCCATGTACTCCCCCCTTCCTCGACTTCAGAAACACAGAGCCTCCCCCATAGGTTTTAGTTTTAAGGATTTAAAAAGTAAAGGGCTAAGTCACTTATTACTTTCTCATATGTATTTACATTGAAGTAAGTACTAAAACAAGCAACTATACCATTGTAAACAACATAGCTTCCAGAGTTGTTTTTAACTGTTCCACTAAAATTAGGTACTAAAAGGTGTAGCAGTTTAAGTATAAAGTAATCCTTGACATTAAGAAACGCTAGACTCAGGTATCTTGACCACAGTAAACTCTTTAATGAGGTATAATAATGTTAACAGTTGAGGTAACAACTTGCATAGGTATTTAATAGATGAATGATTTTAAACCTTAGCCATTTAATACTCGAGCTGTAGTTTTGGCATGAATGATTTGTTCAGTGATAAATTCTCATAGCACTTCATGATCAGCTGCCTCAAGTGATTTCAACCTGCAAGCAAAACCCACTTGAGAAAAAAGATAAATGATCTTCCAGTGGTTAACACTTAGCTAACATATTACATAGCTCTTCTATAGAGGTTAGTGGATTCTCATCTTTCTGAATAAAATTAAATTAGCAGCTGTAGGACTTTAAAGAGATCTAATAAGGTTGTTAGGGAAGAGCAAAGAGTATTACATAATAAAACGCAAGTGTAATTTTTTTTAATTTTAAAAAAGTCAGGGCCCAGTATTCGAATATCTAAGAGGCTCTTACTATTCACATAATCCTAGCAAGAGTAACTTAATCCGGGCTTTAGTTATTTAGAAAAATGAGATACTGAGTATTTTGCCCAGATGCCAATATCTTGTGTGCCCTATGCAATTTTTTCTCCTCGACTTATTTTTATCCCTTTAAACTAAAAATTTCAAGATACAATATAGTACAAAGCTTTAAGAGATCTAATGTTAAATATATAAAATGAACTCATATCCAAGTTGAACTGTACTTGTATTATATCGTAATATACTGTTTGCTACATTGTTTTTTTTATGACTGCTTTATTAGAATCTGGACAAACCTATTTACTGCCAGACAATCATTATAAATCTCGGCCATCATTGTTTTCATGTCCATAGTACTGAAGTCATTTAAACATGCTATTTATAAAGCTGTCATCTTCATTTGTATACAGTTTGACTATGCCAAATAAAGGACAATTATTAAAACTTAATAAATTTTTGAAAAAAGGAAGTTCCAACAACCAAAATAATGTCTGTTCTGAGCCCTGTAACACACAAAGCCTCAGGAACATTAATGAGTGTGATCAGTGAGTATTTAAGTGATACCTTGATATTTCACTTTGTAGTAGTTTAACTCCCTTTAGGGGGCAAAGGTGACTTCAGTATACAAATCTGAAAGAAATGCCTTTTTTTTTTTTTTGGTAAGACTATTAGTGAAGAAAGTCTAATATTCTGTCTGATAAGAATTTGTATAGAAAAGAGCTATAAAAAGATAAATAAGAAATGTATAAAATGATGCCATCTGAACTTCTTCAGTAGAAGACTGCACAAATTCATGATCTGAGCCAATTAAGACATCGAAATATAAAAGAGGTAACACCAGTCTGAGGTAAACACAAAGTTGAAAACTCCCGAGTACTTGAAAAAAGTTTAGTTACCTGCTGACATTGATACACATACACTTAAGCTAACTTCCTCTGTAAAAAAGAGATTTGTTGTAGTTAGATACAAAATGTGTAAACATAGTGTGCACTGATTAGTAAGTAAAAATAAAAACAATGTAGCTCAAAATTAAGTCAGCCCTTTTAAAAAGTATATATACAAATCACAAGAAGAAAGCCCCACTGTCTTTGGATCAGCTAAGGATTTCATTAGAAGAGGCATCAGCTTCTTCATTGGGATGCTGGTTACCAGACAGGAGTTCTGGAGGCAAGAGTTTAGAATGTCCATTCTCAGTAACTCGCTGGGTATAAAACAAGATATAAGCTTGGGCCTTGCATACTTCATCCATAGTGCACATGCTTAGCTTGGAATCATTGCAGTGTACCCAGAACCCTAGAGTGAAGCACAGAAATACATCTTAATGTTTACAAAGGAACTTTAGAAGTTTCTAGTATAAATGAAAACATGGATTTAAAGACAGTTTCAGTGAGAGTTAAGCTTTTTTCAAAGGGAAAATAATTGTCTAGACAATTTATTTCTTTTGAAATACAGCTTGGGCAGTATGTTACTCTGGAATTATCTCCCTTTATCTTAGAAGTAATTTGAAGTTACAGAATCTGACCGATTAGTTCACTTGACACTAGCTTCAATTCCTGGTATAATCTTACCAGTTCATGCTTTGCTGGTAATTATACTGTAAAGCAAATAGTGTACAACTCATGGTAGTGTTAAATTAATTGCCTTCATGGGTTATTTGGGGCCTTTTGTCCATACCTCCATTTTCTGAGGTTCATGGAGGCAGTAAGTAAAAGTGATTTTTTATATGTTAGAACTTGAACTCAAAGTTTGTTCCAAATATCTGTGATCCCCCAGTTCATTAGATGCTTTGTTCTTTAATGAAAGTAACTGAATTAAACCAGTAAAAACAGAGGACCTACTCTTGGAAGTGTGCCTTTAGCACTCTGACTTTTAATTACTGAGACCATCCTTACTATTTTATCCCTTCAGCTCTTATAAGTCAAAACTACCACAATCCTGCATAAAATATCCCATTTTCTGCACAAAACCCCCTGTTTTTTATGAACAATACTGCAGAAGCATTCTTCTTGAAAGAAAACAAGAGGTCAAGTGGCTTTGCTTAAGATTACTTAGTGGTCAGTTTAGAAAGCCTGAACTCGGGCTTCCAAAAGTCTAACCCAAGATAAAATACTTTTTCTCGTCTCTACCTCCTTCGGAATTATAACAGTAGGCAGTGTAGTGTCCTGAGCCAAATCCTTTCCCGTGGTGCATTACTACAGCAGATAAATCATAGATAAAACATTCTGGTCTGAGGGATTTCAGGGATTCCCTGCAGCAATAGGGCTCCATGTTTAAGATTTCTTCAAAGCCAACATGAACACCAATCTTCTCTCGGTTATTATGTCCTGACCACCTACGAACAAATCAGGGTAAAATTATCAACAAAATCAAGGGAAAATAACCACGTACTAGGTCCAAACTCATAATAATAGAAGGCCTCAGTGTAGAGTACAATCATATAAATAGTGTAAATAGAAAATCCTTTCAATGCTAAAGTTGGGCTATAAATAGAGGAATGTAGGCTTATTTACCAAACAGGTTACAGTCAGGTTGTAAAATTATTTGGCTTCTGTAGTTAGATGACAGTATATGAAGAAAATTAACTTTCAGAAAAATATGGCACTATGGCATTTTCCCCCTTTGAAAAGAGAGAAATTCAACACACCAAAGGGTTTTTAATTCTTTACTGTTTTGTCCATACTTTGAGGAGGATGTTCCAGAACCTAGAGTTTGTTCCTGGGAGACATAACCTGGACCTTTCTTCGCCAGGGGTGGAGAAAAAACAAAACAAAACAGGGCACCTCTAATTCCTCAGAACATTTTAGAGCTCTTCATACTAAAAAAATAGAAACTGTGACCCTTCCCTGTGTGTAAATCAGTATAACACCTGTTAGTGACAAAACTCAAATAATGTCTCTGTACCGTCAGTTTCTCAATCTGTTGGTCATGCTTCCCAGTACGGGGTCTATGCATGTAAAGCAATGTTTTCATCTTATGCATAGTATGAATTGGTGCTACAGGAGAAAAATAATGTAATATATGTTAGTTCTTTCAAGAGATTATAATCCAACTTGGGGTGGTATGGTGCAGAGACAAAAGAGAGACAGATGAAAATATAGTATTAAAGTATTGGGGCTTCCCTGGTGGTGCAGGGGTTAAGAATCTGCCTGCCAATGCACGGGACACAGGTTTGAGCCCTGGTCAGGGCAGATCCCACATGCTGCAGAGCAACTAAGCCCATGTGCCACAACTACTGAGCCTGCGCTCTAGAGCCTGCAAACCACAACTACTGAGCCCACGTGCCACAACTACTGAAGCCCGCGCATCTAGAGCCTGTGTTCCGCAACAAGAGAAGCCACCACAATGAGAAGCCCGCACACTGCAATGAAGAGTAGTCCCCTCTCGCCACAACTAGAGAAAGCCTGTGCGCAGCAACAAAGACCCAATGCAGCCAAAAATAAATAAATAAAATAAATTTTTTAAAAATGTATTAGAACATGAGGTTAAGACAGGAGGAGGTAGAGAAGGGAGAGGGGCATATAGACAGGTTTTGTGAAGGAAAAAAATGTGAAAATGCTTATTAGTATAATGTAAAATGTGGTATGGAACTAAAGGTGAGACTTGCAAATTATGTCATCTGCTGGACTAGAAGTCATATCCCAATCTTACCCTATTAAATGTATAAAAAAATCCTGTATCCAGTGTACCTTTAATCTTAGTAAAGATGGAAGACCAAGCATGGAAAATAATGGGACTTGCTTAACCTAAGTTCCTGTCATTCTCACTTTATCTCCCTTTTATTTTACCATAAAATTCAAACCTTAAATTATTTAATTATGCTAAAAAGTTATCTAATTAGAAAATATTCATTTCTGCCATTTGCAGCAACATGGATGGACCTAGAGATCATCATACTAAGTGAAGTCAGAGAAAGACAAATATCATGACATCACTTACATGTGGAATCTAAAAGATACAAATGAACTTATTTACAAAACAGAAACAGACTCACAGACTTTGAAAACAAATTTTTTGTTACCAAAGGGGAAAGATATGAGTGAGGGAGAAATTAGGAGGTTGGGATTAACCTATACACACCACTATATATAAAATAGATAATCAACAAGGACCTACTATATAGCACAGGGAACTCTACTCAATACTCTCTAATAACCTATGTGGGAAAAGAATCTGAAAATCAATAGATATATGTATATGTATAACTGAATCACTTTGCTGTACACCTAAAACTAGCACAACATTGTAAATCAACTATACTCCAATATAAAATAAAAATTAAAGAAAAAAATATTCATTTCCATCAATAGGTGGGTACCCATTTTTTTCTGCTGATAAAAATACAGTAAAATGATAAAGAACAAGATAACACTATACCCAAAATTCATAATGGTTTACTTCTGAGAGAGGGAATAGGACTAGGAGGCACACACATCGGAGCTTCTAAGGTATTAGAAATGTTGTTTCTTAATGCTTCTTAAAGGCTCTTGGGCGCCCCTCCCCAATCCCATTCTCCCTTTTATCTTATATACCCTATGTATTGTATACAGTGGTAAATACAATAGTACTTTTTGAATAGATGAAGAGAAAAGGAAAGAGATAAATGTGGTAATGGCTGCATAAAAATGGTCTCTGAATCAGAAATATGGCATGAAGCGTCAAAAATGTTTTGGGCAGAAGATGGAAGGGGGTCAAATAGGTTTAAATTAAGGTGAGCTTTAAATGGCAGATTAAAGAGTCAATTATGAAGAACAGGAGGTTCTTCAACAATTTATAGTAGTCAATTAAGTACCAATTAAGTACCAGAAATTTAAGTCCTTTCAATGCTGTCTTTATGGAATCTTATAAGTTCTCACCTCTCCATGCTACCTGGCCCTGAACAATATTCACCTCCTAACAATCTTCCTGTTTTCATTCCACTTGATTTTATACACCATGGCAGGTCTCACCAGACTTTTCACTAAACTTTTGTTATACACCCTTTCCTTCCTTCATACCTTTGTTCAGGTTGCTCTCAGGCTAAAGTGCTCCTCCTGTATACACCCCATTCATTCACTTAATATTTTGGGGCATCTACTATGTACTCAGTTCTAGGCTTTGGAATATAGGAATGAAAAAGACAAGATCCCTGTCATTACTGAGTTTCTGTTCGTGGGGAGAGAAATAATAAACTATTGCAGATAGTGGTTTTTGCCATGAAGCAAAAATAGGGTAGGTAACGGTGACACTGAAGGTTGGGTGGTGCTACTTTTAAATAGGATGGTCAGGGAAGTCCTCTAAAGAGATGAAATATGAAGTGAGATTTAAATTATACAAAGTCCTCTATGCCATTAGAGAGGCTTTGGGAATGTTTAGATTTTGCCTAACTCCCTCCTCCAAGGCGCTGATAAATCATTTTGTATATAGTTTGTGATACTTGGTATTTCTACTTCACCATTATTTCTGTGCACGCCTGATTATAATCTTGTTGAGAAAAGAATCCAACCTTACATTCCCCAAAGAATATGAAACAACATCTGGCATTAAAAAGCACTCACATGGTATCTGCTGACGGTACTTTTAACAGCTTAAATAAATAACTTAGGTCAATTATTTCCATTAACAGTGATTATCTCTGGGAAGTGGGACTGAGAGAAAGAGCTACTTTTAGTTTGGGCTTTTACATTACCTTCTGTAATGTTTGAATTTTTTTTTAACATGTATTCCTTTAATTTAAAAAAGAAAGAAACCGGCAACAACTAATATGTACAAGAAACATGATCTCAATAACAGCACATAAAGGAACTTCTCATTTCTTAAGAGAACAATAAACTCTCAAGTTAACATGGTTATTACAAGGTATGAATCCATATGCTTTGATTAACCAACAGATTTGCCAACTAATTTATCTAAATATATTTCTGAAAACTAAAGTTTTTTGTTTTTGTTTTTAACTGCTTGGAACTGAACTGCTATACCATTGTTCAAATATTTTCCAAGCATGAAGCAATTGGGTCAAATACTCTCAAGTTATAGATTTAAATTTTAAAAATTTTATACCTAAAATATGCTGAATACTCTCAAATCAAATACTCTCAAGTTATAGATTTAAATTTTAAAAATTTTATACCTAAAATATGCTGAATACTCTCAAATCAAATACTCTCAAGTTACAGATTTAAATTTTAAAAATTTTACACCTAAAATATGCTGAATATTAAACACTATAAGCAGAGACTTACAAGGAGAATGATACTAGCAGACCGAAATGCGAGGGGTCTGCTGATCAGCAATGCATTCTGCAAGGGAAGATAAGGAGAGTTACTGAACATGGTGTCTATGATTAGGGCTAGAGACAATGACAGAATTTTTTTCCCTTAAAAAAAAAAAAAACAGAAGTAGATAAGTCATCTAGCCAAGTATTAAAATTCATTCTACTACTAACCTGAATCGTTTGAGATGTAGTCTGAGAACCTGAGGTAGGTGGCAAATCATAAGCTGTTTCTGGGCTTCTGTGAGTACAACTGGTTTTGAGGAAAACCTTCTACGCTTTGCTGTGATATTAAAGACAGAATGAGATGCAAATTTAAGGATACAAGGAAAAGCTGAGTAAACTCAAAATAATTCAGACATGCATTATCAATTAAACATCTACTGCGTTACAGGCATTTTACTGTGTTAGAGATAAAGGCATGGCCTTGCCCTCAAGACACTTAGAATCATGTAAACACACAAAACTTATGAGTTAGTCAAGGTATACAGACATGTAGACAAATAAGCACAGTTGACTCTTGAACAACAAAGGCTTGGATTACATGGGTCCACTTACATGCAGATTATTATTTTTTTCAATACATGTACAGTTGGCCCTCTGCAGGTTTCGCATGCACAGATTCAACCATGGACCGAAATTTACATCCACAGTTGGTTGAATCCGCTGATGCGAAATCTGCAGATAGAGATGACCTACTATGGAACTTGAGCATTGGTAGATTTTGGTATAAAAGTGGGCGCTCCTGGAACCAATGCCCCATATATACTGTACATGATTTAATATAATCCTGAAAATAAGGCAACAGAATGATACTGTGCTATATTTTTAAATGGATTTGGCTACGCCAACTAACAGGAAAAGTTAAAACTCTCCCTAAACATACTTTAATATACTCTTACCAAAGTCTAATTAAAAAGTTTCATGGTCAGTTCATTTCTTGAGGCTAATCAGGATCCCCGGGGCATGGGACCTTCCTTCCAAGAACACCCATCCCTGCTTCCTGGGGATCCACCCCAGCACTGCCCAAGAAAGCAAGCCTTTACTAGCTCAGCATCTGAGGTCTCCCTCAGTATCTTGCTATTTTAGTAGCAAATCAAACAAGTGGAACTGAGGATTCTTTTTTGTTTACCCCCCTGCTTCTCTAGAGGTCCACCTATGGACCTTGTCCTGGCTGGGCCACTGGCTACCAAAATTTGCTCTTGATGTCCAGGAGCTATTCTTCAACTTGTACAACAACTGCGACTCCAGCCGTAGCAGCAGCTGCTTCTCATGTAGGCAGCAGAACCAGTCCACCATGAGGTTGTCCTCTAACCCATCTCCTCTTGCTACCAGAAGCCTTTCCTCCAGGTCTATGCCCCTGAGATCCAGGTATTGGGCTGCTGCTGAATGTCAAAGACCTACCTTTGGACTGTCATCCAGAAATATATGGTCCAAGTGTAGCTAGACAAATGATGTTAACTCCTTGAATTATAATTTTAAACATTCGCCGTTATGTATTAAATTAAAGCAGCTCTTTTAGGCCCTTATTTGGTGGACCCAGGAGACACACACAAACATGTTATAAAGCCATATTCTGCATTTATTCATAGCTTTCTACTCCCAGATTTGGTGATGAAAGCATCTAGGACCATATTCACATTTATGTCTAAGAAAAAAAATACGTCGCTATACAAATTTGATAAAGGTTTATTTTCTTTTAACCTTATAAATCTTAGGCTCCTATAAATTAACAGATTTTATATTAGGCAGCACACCGAAAACAATGTTAGTATAAGTTGTTCTAGAATACTATCAACTGATGTGCCATTTTTTCAATGCTGGAACAGCCAATGTTTCTTTTATATTACCTTAGAAGTTTAGTATCTAAAGCCCTAGAATCATTTTTTCAGACATGGAGCTTAAGGAGAATATCTGCAAATATAAAGTATAAACACTAAAATGCCATGTACACATCGACAGAGATAAAGAAACTGGATAAAGACACAGAAGATCCGATGTGGTTTCGTATACCGTTGCCTGGAGGATGATACTTCTTTAATTGAAATGGCTATTTCATCCCACAGTGCTGGGTTCCTATGCTCGCCTCTATCAGAGAGCTTATCATAGTAGATCTTAATTGTGTTTCCTCCATTAGGTATGTGAGCATCTTGAAAGTGTCTTACCTCTATCCACAGCAACTAGAACAATTACTAATATAGAAGAGACAGTCAGTAGATGGTTTTTGAATAAATTTTTGTTTTTATGAAGCCAAAGTCCATAGCAGCAGTCCAGCTATATGTCTTATTTCCTATTATATAAGTATGCAGACACATACACACACACACACACACACAATTATCTATATATCAATGTTTTGATATGTAGCAAAAAGACTCATAAAGCAAACATTTCATTCAGTACTAAATAACATGGTTACCTTTTACTATTCCCCTTTGCTACTTTATTCTGCCCTCACATATTAAATTTAAATTTTATGAATCCTTTCTATAATTTACTACAGGATCAAAAAATCTTTAATGTCATCAATAAGGCAAAACAAACACATAGTTCACAAATGCCAATTAAAAAGTAGAACTATCCAGCCAAGTTTCTTTTGATAAACTAACAGTTTATTTCTATACCTGCTACTAAAGGAATTTATTCCAGCTTCCTTCATTTGTGTTTCTCTTTGCTAACCTTAGAAAAGCAAAGAGAATATACAGCTTCTACTTACAATTGCACTGGTCACATACGTAGATTTTTCCTTCTAAAGCTTCGGTTTCTGTGAATTTGGCCAACATTTCAGTAACCAGACATGGCTGGGAAACAATATCTCTTCCACTGCATTGGTATCTTTCTGGAAATTCCAGTGACAAGTCCCAGAAAGGTTCTATGGTGTTTGATTTGTTGTCACATGCAAGACATGTAACCTGCAAATAAAAATATTAGTTTCTCAGATTACAGTCCTTCTGTCAAAATATTTATTCCTTTCACTAGAAGTCACTGCCAGTAAATTAGCTCTTCTTCTCAAGATGCACTATCAGAATTCTGAATAATCTGTTTTATATTATTTTCAGGGAATAATTTTTTTCTTCCGTAAACCCATTATGCATTGATGGGCTTTAACTACTAGGCATTCGAAAAGCTCCAAGGGCATTAGTCAAGTCTGAATTTAGTAGAAAACCAAACCATTGACTCAGTTATATACCCATTGTGTGTATATATATGTGTGTGTGTCTATACATATATTATATATATGATATATATTTATATGCATTTAATTTAATGTGTTTAGATTGTTAGACTTGAGGTTGTTTGCCCTTTTTCCTTCCTCATCTTTCACTGATTGATTTTCTCTCCCCAAATCCCTATAACCTCTTAACCATGGTACAAGTAAAATACTACTAGTATATTTTTATATACAGATTTTAAAATATAGTATATTTTTATATACGGTATATTTAGTATATATTTTGAAGCCCTACCAACTGATAATTTCAAAGGATAGTACATATAACATAAATATACATATAATATAAATATATAATATATATATATTTATATATAATATAAATAAATAATATAAATATATATAAATATATATTTATATATAATATAAATACTTAAAGCAAACATCACTACATTAAAATCCTCATCAAAATACAGGAACCACACAGAATATGAAGCCTTTCTAACAACTTATATAGGAAACAGAGTAACTGGAAAAGGAAAGAATAATTTCAGTAAAGCATTCAGCAGGCTT
>NW_006796149.1:2875536-2887568 GCF_000442215.2 Lipotes vexillifer
AAACACTGCCCATAACTGAAGACAGACTCTGTAGATCTAAAAATCCACACATGATACGAAATATCACTAAACTCTTTCATAAAAGCTATATTCCTGGAACAAACAAAAAAATAAAGAGGCCAATTTTAATGTAGATTTTAGATTTAACACAATGACACAAAGAAAATAATACTCCTGGTGTTTAGTTTGGGGACTCCCTAGGACCACAGTCTGACCTTTTGAGAAGTTTCTTGAATTTGGTGTGGGGGTGCGGCGGGGCGGGGAAGTCCAACCTCTGAATCTCCTGAGATGACCAATTTCCTAAGTGTTTATTACACATTGAAAGGAAGAAAGCAAAATGCTAGCATAACAATTTTTATTAATTTCAAAATTCATCCATAAAGGAAAAAACAAGCACATAACCACTCTCCCACTATTCAAAATATAAAATGGCAACTTTCTGGAAAGAAATTTGCAGCCAAGTATCAAAAGTCCTAATCTTTGACAAAGTAATTCTACTTCTAGGACTCTGTCCTAAGGAAATCATTAGAAAAACCGTATTAATTGATCGTGACATTATAATGATGTCTGGAAACAGTTTACAAGTCAACAATATGGAAATGGTTAAATAAATTATGGTATATACATATGATGGACACTGAAATGTTGTGAAAAGAATGATCAAATATTTTGATGACTATGAAAAATCCTTACATTATTAAATGAAAAAGTGAAAAAAAGCAGGTAAATTCAACATGACCATACAATTAGTGGGAAAAATATGTATAAATATTCAGGAAAAAAAAAAAAACCTAGATGGAAATATACCAAAATATTAATAGTTTTATGTGTGGGTTATGTGGAGTTATGGTACTAAGGGATGATTTTTCTTCTGCATAGATTTACTATGCCATATAGATTTTCTATATGGTATATATTATTTTCTTTATAATTGTGTATTTTAACTTTTGCATAAAAAGTTAAAAATGACAGAGAAAGATGGTGGAAAAATAAAATTGCATGCAACACAAGAAGCACAACTCTTATGTGCTAATTGACACAATGTAGAATCTATACATTTCTGAAATATGAAGGGCAATAAACTTCATAGATATTCCCTAAGAAATACTTTTGAAGTATTTAAACTACATTCCAGAAAAGTATGCTATAAAAACAAAAGGTGGTATCATTACCATGAAAGTTGAACTGAGGAACAGAGGCATGTGTATAGGGGCCTAATTGCCTCAGTTAAAAAATAAACTTTTTTTTTTAACATCTTTATTGGAGTATAATTGCTTTAAAATGGTGTGTTAGTTTCTGCTTTATAACAAAGTGAATCAGCTATACATATACATATATCCCCATATCTCATCCCTCTTGCAAATAAACTTTTTAACAGATCTTTATTGGAGTATAATTACTTCACAATACTGTGTTAGTTTCTGTTGCACAACAAAGCGAATCAGCCATATGCATATTGACTTACTTCACTCCGTATGACAGACTCTAGGTCCATCCACTTCACTACAAATAACTCAATTTTGAATAAACTTTTTTTAAAGCTCTATGCTCTGGAAAAGTAGAGAGCCGATGTCTAGTAATAGTCTACCAACAAGTCCACTCATTCTAGAGAATCATTAATTAGATGGAAGATTCTGGTTTTGTGACTTTCACAAGGGAAATTTTTGCGGGTGTAATTAAAATAAAGGAAAACCATTTAGGATCTTTCTAGATTAAATCACATTTATTTACCTTAAAATTTTGCTACCTACTTGTTAAAGTTTTCAAACCTTGCCCCCTTCGGTTCTATAGGAAATCCTCCAGGGCTACTCCTTGGTCCCTGAAATTTCTCAAGTGTACACCAAATCCATTCCCAGTACAAAAGTATCTTCAGGGCTTCCCTGGTGGCGCAGTGGTTGAGAGTCCGCCTGCCGATGCAGGGGACACGGGTTCGTGCCCCGGTCCGGGAAGATCCCACATGCCGCGGAGCGGCTGGGCCTGTGAGCCATGGCCGCTGAGCCTGCACGTACGGAGCCTGTGCTCCGCAACAGGAGAGACCACAACAGTGAGAGGCCTGCATATCGCAAAAAAAGTATCTTCAAATCTGTTCCTTGTGGGATTAAACTCTTCTCAATCCCTCAGAGAACGAATGCAATATCATTAACCTGAGAAGCTCTGTTTCCTGATTCCCTCTCCCCATCAAAAAGCTTTAATACCATGGATGTAAAACTACTTCCAATGATTCATGAAGGAAGCAACTATAAGAGTGAGCTGACTTCTTCATACATTGTAAAAGTGACCAATTTTGACCTGAGAACAGTACTAGTGCTAACATACTAGATATACAGAGAATATGCATTTTTTAGGCTTCACTTTATGAATTCCCCAAGATGAAAATAAGATTTTTAAAAAATCCATACCTGACTAAGAAGTTGTCCATGAAAGATGTTATTTACAACATTCAGAACCTGCTTGATAAGTTTCCTTTGAGAAGTAGGGATAAGAGCTGGTAACCTGGTACCAGTTGTCTCTAGTTCATGTTGTATTTTATCCAAAAGCTCACAAAGAAATTCCTGAGCATCTTGTTGGGCATAACCACGAAAAGCAGGAATTAGCCTCCATACTGAGTGTAGCATAGCAAATGGTGAGACCAAGGCCCACTTTCCAGACCACATGACTTGGAACAAAGTATGCAATTCATGACAGAGAGAAATGTACTGTGAACTTGGCTCCCTTGGCTGAATAAGTTCCATCTTTCTACTCTTTGATGCTCCACCGCTTAGTCCTGATGATAAACTTGGATGTCTGGAGCGAACAGAGCATGTTTCTTTTTCTTGGCATTCATTCATTTGATATACTGTATCTGTGATTGAAGGATTCTTATAAGATGATCTTGTTTTATCACTAGCTGTCACAGCTAGCCATTGGTTCAGATCAAGTTTTAAAAAACATTGTCGAAAAATAAGTAAATGACTTAACACTTGAAGAACAGAATTCATATAGCAAGTATTTCCCAAATTTCTCAATCCTGTTACACCAGGAGTTACTACTGGTCTTTGTTTAACAGAGAAGTCACTGGCTTCTTTTAGTCTTACATCTTCTGAGGTAGATACTACTTTATCTTCTGCTGGTGATGCTGAGGCTTGCACTGGTACTTGAACAGGAACTATTTCTACTGTGGTGGACTCAGCTAGACCTTGCAAACGTAAACTCTTTCTTGGAGGCATACTTTCCAATTCTGCTTTAACTTGACACTCTAATTCTTGCCGTCTTTTCTTCACTTCTCTTTTTGCTATTTTTTCCTGAAATTGTTCTTGCCTTCTTCTTCCAGTGGGTGACTGTTCAAACCAAGTTCGAAAGATTTTACCCATTAGTATCCTTCTCCTGTGCCAAAGAGCAGTGTACATTTGATCTTCATTTTGAAGCAGAGATAGGGTGCCATCATGCAAGAAATAAGAATCATCACTTGTACCCATAGACCGTAAAACCCTTCCACTACGAGTGGTGCAGTGATAATTTTGACTTTTGATTGCACTTAATGTACTTCGTAGTAACTTCAGGTCTCCAATTGCATTATCATTAAGAACATAATCATCACAAAGGTAACAAAAAACATACATCTCGTTCACCTCCAATGCAACAGGATGACTGCTTTCTTGAAAGTGCTTGAGTGCATGTTCTTCAATATATCTTCCACAGGCCACATGGGAACAGCTAAGGCAAGCCCAAATAGACTCAGTTGTATTGCAGTCCACACAATGCCATTTCTGAGGGTTGAGGATGGAATGGTCTTGAGCAAGCTGCAACTGCCCAATGTGTTTGCACTTATCCATTGTTAGCATTTATTTAGTCTAGCTGAGAAACACATAATCCAAACAAGTCTCTGTTCATAACATTTGAAGCATCTGAAAACTAAGCAGAACAATGTCAGTTTTTAATAAAAGAAAAACAAAAAGCCAATATTTTTCTTTTTCACAAGGTATTTTTTCCAGGAATAATTTTATAAAATTGTTCTCTCTGCTCCCAGTACTTGGGCTGCCTGTCATAATACCATAGGCAGTTCTCACTTTTCATTTACTCTAGACTTCACTAATCTTTCATCCACCTTGCTCTGAAAGCACGCACACATCCCCTAACTTTCTCTAATGGTTCCTTTTAAAAACTTTGTTTTTAATTTTATGCCACCATCTACCGGTAAAGAATGGGTAGCAATCCCTTTTCACATCCCCTTTTATCCAATAGTCTGAAGGCAGTTTACAAAAATATTCATTTTCTTAAAAATTGGGACTGGCAAGACCCAAATACATCTCATTAGTGTCTATATTCTGAGAGCCCTAAGTGGAGTTACTAAAATATAATCATAGTTAAAAGCATGGGTTTTGAAGTAGAAGAACTTAGGTTTGAAGCTACCTCTGCCACAAACTGTTTATATGTCTGATTTGAGCAAATATTCTAACTTCTCTAAACTTCATCTGTAAAACAGGGAAAAATCATACCACCTTCACAGAATTGTTAAAGGACTGAGATAACAAAATATCTGGCACATAGTAAATGCTCAGTAAACAATAAATATCTGACACATAGCTATAGTGAACAAATCAATATTACATTCTATTTATTTAAATAATACTAAATATAAATATTCTAATTAACTACCATTTAAAATTTGGCTTTCCAGTAGTAAATCAATAATGACCTTTAATTCATGGCTCTGTAATGATAGACTCTGATTTGATAGACTTGACAGTTTGCCTTAAGGAAAGAGAAAAGCATTCTCCCATTCTGTCTTTGTATTTGAATAGACTCTCAGGAATGTGCAAGGATGTATAAGCAAATTAAGAAAAAAGAGGAAAAATATGAAGTGAGTGGCAATATAATGAACTTCTACATTCTGGCAGGCTAAGCATTATCTGAAATTAGAAGCTTATTTCAAAAAACAAACCCACAGGGCTTCCCTGGTGGCGCAGTGGTTGAGAGTCCGCCTGCCAATGCAGGGGACACGGGTTCGTGCCCCGGTCCGGGAGGATCCCACATGCCGCGGAGCGGCTGGGCCCGTGAGCCATGGCTGCTGAGCCTGCGCGTACGGAGCCTGTGCTCCGCAACAGGAGAGGCCACAACAGTGAGAGGTCCGTGTACGGCAAAAAAAAAAAAAACCCACACACCAAAGAAACTTAACATAATAAAACAAATGTGATTCTGACCCAGAAACTTGTTCCTTTATCAGTTCAAGAAACACATCTGCTACCTGAACCTAAAAAGAGTGAAACGAAATCTAGTTAAAAAGTAGGGAATCACAAAACATTATCTTCAGTGATTTAACATAAATTGAACACAAATTTTATGTTGCAGGTGAGGACCTAGATACAGATCACTCAGAACATTGTGTGTAGCATGATCAATGCTTTACATTTTTTAGGACAGCAAGACAATATGAATTTCAATGTTACTTGCAGATGCTGCCCAAGGCCCTAAGAAAACTGCAAAGGTAAAGTTGATTTTTGGTTTCTTCCCACCTCTTTTTTGTAAAATCTCCTAGCAATCAGAGATACTCCTGCCCACCACCAATTTCTTAACTTTTAGATACAGGGTTTGCTGAATAAAGATTTAAGACTGCCAGTCCCAGCCCTCACAACTGCACACACTTCACTTCTCTTCCCTCAAAATTTCCTGAGGCCCCAAATCTGGTCAAATATAGTATTTTATTAGAACTAGCATTCAACAATAGCCGCTAATGGCAAAAGTAAGACATCAGTGATTAATATGCTCCATTACCCTAAATCCTTCCAGGTACTGAGGTTAATAATCTTGGAATCATACTTGTCTCCTCTCTTTCTCTCTCCCCACATCAATCCTTTAGGAAGAATGTTTGGCTCTACCTTCAAAATATATCTAGAATCTGATTACTTATTATCTCTACTGCCACCACCCTGGACCAAGCCACAATCAAGTGGATTACTGCAATTAGGCTCCTAGATGGTCTACCAGCTTTGATCCTTGCTGCCACCAAAAGTTTACTGTCCACACAGCAGCAGCACACTCTGCCTTTAGACCCAGACAATGAGGGCCCAGACCTGACACGTTAGAGGGCTCCTGCCTGGCCCTTATTATGTGGAGTCAGCAGAGTCAAGGGATGTGGCCACCTGGAACAAGCATACATTCCAAACTCCCCTTTTAAACTGCTACTTCGGACCTGGAGAATTCCCTGCCCCAGTCATCCTCAAATCCTGCTTCCAGGGCATACGAGCAATTAAGAAGCCACTGAAGAATTCTATAAAGGAGAATGACACAATCAGATATGTAGGTTACAGAGGGATCTGAACGGCAGATCCAGAGGAGGGATGAGTAATTAAAGGAGACTCTACTGCTCCAGATATTACAAGGAAATTAAAGCTGTAGCAGTGTTGAAGCAAAGACAGGAGCAGAGGTAGATTAGTGCTGACCAAACACTGGTTTAAAGAACTGACTCAATATGGAGATTAAGTGAAGAATCTAGGGTTCTCTTCTATCTACTTTTACTTAAAAAGGATCATATAAAGAACACAGAGATAATTTAGTTAAACATTTGTTTCTGGCAAGTCATAGACAATAATTATTAGTTAAACTTCTCGTAGAGATGAAGTGCGAAATGCTGTTTATTTATACTCAAGGGAAATTATTTCATTCTAAAATTTTAAAGAGGTGGTATGAGTTGACACCTTGCAGAACATTCAGAAAATAAGGCTCAAAAGAAAAAAAACCTAGAAAGAATACACACACACATATGTATGTGTATATGTATATATACACATATATATTCATTCATTCATTTTTGGATTATCTCGGGGTACTAGGACTACAAATTATTTTATTAATCCATATGTTTAAATTCCCCAAAATAAGTTTTAAATAGGAAAGATAGTGCTAGATTATAGACTAGTCTCTTTACTTCCTTCTCCTCTATATCCTGCAAATACATTCCCTCAGTTATAAGGAATTTTCCTATTTCGTTACAGTTGTTACTAAAAAATCTATTTAGATGATGGCAAGGCCCCTGACCTTCAACAGGAAGTGGCCTATAATCAAAGAGCATAATTCCATTTGATGCAAAATTGTAAAAAGGGTGAAATGTTGATCAGATGCCATCTCTCTGAGAGGCAATATAGAAGGGAAGAGGTCTCACAGCAAAACAGACCTAAGGAATCCAAATGCCTGAGTCTAACACTCGGCTGCATTTATTACATGACATAGACAATTATTTATGTTCCACATACCTCAGTTTTCTTATCTGTAAAATAATATCAATAGGGTTGATGAGGGAATTAGGGAAATTTATATTTGTAAAGCACTTACAATTCCTGGCACTTAATAATATGGCCCTTAGTACATCTTACCTGCCAATAATAATAATAATAATAATAATAATAATAGTATTATTACTACTACTATTAATATTAATATTATAAATGCTAGCTTCCCTCTAGTTTTATCACTTTTAGCCAGGGGTCTTCTCAGGCAAATGTGTACTAAGACAAACTTAGGTACTAACTGATAATTAAGATGTTAGCTGAGGACTAAGGTCAGACCTCTCCCAGGGGTATTTGCATTTTAAAAGGCGATCTTTCAGATAAAATCTTTTAAAAAATCCGAAGAAGTGAAACCAGAATGATGGAATGACAGATCATGAGATTAATATTTTAGAGTAGGGGGCCCACTTGCTCAGTCTATTTATGAAAGAAACCAGTAGGGGGTGGACGACCAAGCAAAGGGCAGGGAAGAATGAATGAGCTAGAGAGCCAGGCTGCTGTCACCAGAGATCTCCAGTTTGCTCTGCTGCCTGGAGCCACAGCTCAGAGACAGTTACTAGAGTACTCCAAAGGGGCCTGGTCACACAAAGATCTAAAAGCCTGGCCACAGCTCGGAGACAGTTACTAGAGTACCCCAAAGGGGCCTGGTCACACAAAGATCTAAAAGCCTGGCCACAGCTCGGAGACAGTTACTAGCGTACCCCAAAGGGGCCTGGTCACACAAAGATCTAAATGCCTGGCCACAGCTCGGAGACAGTTACTAGCGTACCCCAAAGGGGCCTAGTCACACAAATATCTACAAGCTTGGAAGAGAAGAAAGGGGGATGGGAGTATTTCTTGACACTTCCTATTTTCCTCTCCTGGGTTCAGAGCACTTCTTTTCATTTGCTAATCCACTGCTGAGAAGCTATGTATTAGCTCTGTTTGGCTCCAGCAGATAGGATAAGTGATTTGGGGCAGTATATTCATTTTATAGAGAGTTAACAAAATACTTTTGTACCCCCCATGTAGATTCTGGTAAAATATTACCTGTATCTATATATAATAGCAATATACAAATAGTCAAGATGTTTTGAATGAAATCTATACATAAAGATTAAAATTACCTATATCATTTTCTCATATTTTTAAAAAGTTTCACACTTTAAATTTCAATTAACAGCTATGAAATGGCTTTTTTTTAAACCAGATATGCTATCTTTATTTTAAAGACAGATGGATTTATAAATATTCTGAAAGCTTTGCTTTTCAGTCTTCACTGCTTAAAGACAATAAAAATTTTAATTTGTTCAAAGAAAACCATTCAAGCTATTCAAAATTTTCATGCCATATAAATGAGCAAGCATCTTTATTTTTACAATTCCCTTCAGCAAATCTCTAAAGTTTACAAAATAATTGTATTTGACTTGTTGAAACCTAATTATTTTACAGAGTTAGCATACCATTAAAGCAATTATAAAACAGAAAGCTAAAATGACTAGAAGAGAAATAAAACATAAGATCTTATTAGATATGGTATTTATAGTCAAAGGTTTATATCATACACAAACATCAAATAAGATTACAGGTAAAATATTTAACTTGTTACGGTTCGACAGCACAAAACTGCTTATACTTACCACACAGTGAGGACTCTGTAGAATCTATTTTAATGGCTCTTCAAACCTCTTCTTGTAATGAACCCTTTCTAACCAGCAGAGGTTCAATGGTCAGATGTAGATAGCCATCTATCAAGTCTTTATCTTCAGACCTAGCCCTTCTGAACCAGTGCCAGGCACACTTCAACTCAGCTTACCTATACATCTTGCCTTCACAGAATTCGTTTTTCCAATATTCTCTTATTAAAGATACTGTATTATCATTCAAGTACCCAGGCTACAAATATTAAACTTTTCTTTTTTGATTCCTCCCTCCCATCTTTTCCATGCGAACATTCAATTTGTCATATATAGTAGGGTTATCATTCCCCAAGTCTTCATTCCTTTCCATTTCCAGAACTACCATTCTCATTATGGACAAATCATTCTGAAGCACAGCAGTAACCTCCAAACTGGTCTCTCACCATCCGGACTCTCGCCTTCCTTCATAGTTACTATCCTGCCAAATTAATCTTCAAGTTTGCTTTGAGCCTTTAATGCTTGTACTTCAAATCCTCTGTTCCTCATAGTCAAGTAAAGCAGTGGATTTCTAACTTCGACCAAGACTCCTTTAGAAACTTTACATCAGGTTCCAGTAAATGTGGGTATACATGTAACACACATACCTGGAGCAAAAGTTTCACAAACAATCCTTATAAAAATAATGTATTCTGATATTTCCTATTCTATTTCATTTAAAAAGAAAATGCTGGTCACAAGTCACTAAATGGCAGTTTTTCAAATACTGCAATAAAAAAATACTTTGCATTTGACAGTCGTGCTTTCAAAATTCTCCAGATTCCAGCCTATCTTCTTCGTCTCATCTTATTACCCCTCTGTCATGAGCACTCCAGACAAAAGGAATACTCTCCAGTTCATTTCCTGAACTCATCTTCCTCATTCCCTCACCTTTAAAAAATTTTATCTATCCTCTAAGGCCCAACTCCTTCATAAAGTATTTCTAGTTAAGAAAATCTTCTCTCCTAACTTCCTAAAAGGCTTGAATTGTGCCAAATGTGAATCCTTCGGTTTATCTGTGTGCACATCCTTACTCTGCCAACTATCTGCTGGGTAGGTTCCCTGTGGTAAGGGAGGGACTACTTCTCAAACATCTTTTATCTCCTTAATAAGAAAAGGTAAGGGCTTTATGAAGATCCTCTAGGTTCTGTAGCCATACTGTTTCAGGCTACAAAATTCTTGGCACAGTCAGTCAACTAGTATTAACTGCAGGCCCACTTCAGTTTTCTTTGTGTCTTTTAAATCAGTGATTAAGACCAGAAAGTCATTGATCACTAGTGACCAAAACTGCCCCCTCCTCTTAACTAAGTGGCCGTTTTGCCCAGCTAAGGCAGTTTCCTGATAGTTTGTGATGTCATTATCCTACTTCCTCTGTTCTTAACCAAAGCCTACCATGTGTCTTGTCCCATCCTACATGCTTCCAGATGCCCAAAATAGATCTTACACAAAAGCAGACCGAGAAATACTTCCCCAACCCTAATTGGGGTATTTTAAATTTTGGTATGACATGTAGTGACCCTTTAAATAAATATTTGTGCTCCAAATATAAGTATTACTAAAAGCTATAAGAATCACTGAAAAATTAGAAGGGTAACTAATTTTTTACTTCGAAAATGAACATCCCACTATAAACTTTTAGTTATCTTTAACATAATGGTCTTTCTCAGGTGACCACTCACTTTCCACCTCAGTTTCTTTAGAAGACACTTAGAAAGAAAGCATAGAAACTACAAGAGGTTAGGTACCAAAGATCAGTTATATGAAAGTAATTTTGATTTTCTAATCAGTGCAATTAGTAGCATAGTTTTCAGATTTTTCTCATTAAAAATATTTTTATGGAATTCTGGAAGTTACCATGAAAAACAAACACAAAAATAGCCAAAATAAATTACTATTTTAAAAAGTGACATAAAATGAGGGAAATGGCTAATATACATTTCTAGAAAGAGTATTTTAAAATCTGAATAGTCACTCATATAACATCATCATGCTCTATTAAGAAACTTCCCTCTTTCATAGTTTATACTTAGTCAAATAATCATCATATAAGATTTACATTTTATATAATGCCTAGTGTGTCTTATAGGCACAGTTTTTACAACTATCAAAGGATTGTTTAAAACTCTTATAAGACCACATGATAAATTCAAACTCCTGAACATGGCATGTAAGAGTTTTCAAATTGTGGCACAATATGTACTTTTCTACTCTTATCTATGACCAGCCATTTCTCACACATCTTTTGTTAAAATGTTTTTATATACCAATGACCACATGGTGAATAAGTTCAATTTTTTAAACATTTCATAACTGGGATATGAACTAGTTTCATAGGAAATGGGTATGTGCATTTTATATAAATACTTATATAAATTATATTCTTATTGAAGAAAAAAACATGTACCACTGGGCATAAGTAGAATATGTAAATAAAATTGTCACAGTAACCATCTTTATCTCATTAAAGAAAATTCTCCAGAGACTTCCCAAGAGGGATGGCATATGTTGAATCTTTATTTAACAAAGATAATTTTTGTAACAAAACTTATTTTTCTTTTAACAACACCAAATAACCTAAACAGATCCTCTAGAAGCTATTAAAAGTAGGAAGATTTGTTATTTTCCATGATAAAAGATAGGAGGAAATGGCAATTTCAATAGGAAGTAGGCCTTAGGAATTACTAACCACCACAATCCTTACATGCATTTGGATAAGAATGAAAATAACTATCCACAGTAATTAGGGCAAACCTTACCCACTCCTTATAAGCAGATTTCAATTTTCCATTTATTTCACGGAACAACCATAGTACCCTGTTCTCTTAACAGATGTTTATAAAATGCCAAGGGTCAAGCATAGTGCCTGGTACCTATAAAGGGATTCAATATTTTTGAATGAACAAATTATTGAATGAATAAACACAATGGGCTCTCAAACTCCATCTTAGGTATGCTATTATGCCTATTATGTGTTTTGGCACCTCTCCCTGTCAATCATGATGTATTTCCTTTCCTTTATCCTTAGAAAGGCTCTGGTTATTCTTTCTTCCTCTAGAGATCTAGAATCTATAATTACCCGGATCTTGCTTGAAACTCATTAAATAAAGGATACTCT
>NW_006796149.1:2887578-2940437 GCF_000442215.2 Lipotes vexillifer
GCCTTCTTCAAGTCTTAGCATGCCTCTCCTGAGGCACAGAGATTGTATCTAGTTGACCATCTAAGGAAAAGCAAGTTCTGCTGCCAGATTATTTGATTTCCTCACCCACCACAACTTACAAGTATTTCATTCACAGGCAATTTTGTTCCAAAATATTTATCATTACATCAACCTACTGCAGCTAACTTCATAACAATAGGGGAAACATTCATAAAAAGATTGAGCATTCTACCATGGGTCTAGTAAATTGAGCTAAAATACTTTGTGTGAAATGGCCAGACTATTCTAGTACATATATGACTTGGCCTAACAAGTATATTCTTGGACTATAAATTAGTTTCCTATGGCATGTAAAACTCCATTAAAAATGAATTTCTTATAATAAAGTGTTTATGATGTCTGAAAGTGCTATGAAAAATCAATTGTACTTCTTATAGTAATCTTTGTCAGAAACCAGTATTGGTAGAATCCTTTTATATTTTAGTTACTTGTCACCTGTTTGGGCTGGGCCTAATGGCAAAACTGTCCCCATTACTGAATTCAGGAAATGATTGGGCATACATTTCCGATCTTGATTAGACTCCTAAGCCCATGCTCTCAGCCTCTCTCTAATCTCCCTCAACTAGACAACTCCATTAGAATCTGGCAATGTTCCTTCTGGCTAACATTGCCAGGAAGGAGAAAAACTTCAAAGCATATTTTTTTCTGCTACCAAGATGCCAAAATGTTGCCTTTCCCTGTACTTCTGTATGATCCAAAAACCCAATTGAGCGAACATTTACAGGGTTTTTTCCTCCATGTTAAGCAGTAAGTCAGGTGCTAGGGTTACAAATAAAATACAATCAGACTCTGCCTTCAAACAATCCAACAAGCAGAAAATCCTCTTATGTACTACCAATGCTATAACACTCAGTAAGATTCAAGTGTGTAGAGGAAAAGTTTGGTAGAGGTATATATGATACCTTCTTTCTTTCTTTTTGGAGTGCAAGAAAAAAAATATGTGAAAAGGGGGGGTAAAGACAATTGGGTAGAAACAATATACTTCAAACATTTAACCCAAATCTTCAACGGATTTCCCATTTTAAATATTCCAAAAAGTTTATCATTGTATATTACACTAAACGCAGATTCACCAATCACTTAAATTTTTTAAGCTTAAAAAAAATGTGGGACATTAATATTTTCAACAAAAAATAAGATTTATGCACAATCACACCAGTCAAAACACTTCAACTTTCTACCATGTATGTATTGAACTCTGTTCAATATCAGAATGTGTCTAAATTTCAATATGAATAGTCTACAATGATAAATACTGGAATGAAAAATCTGCTACCCATTGCAAAATTAATGGCTAGGACACAAAAAGCTAGAGAAATGGCAGTGCAGGGGAGAGAGGCTAAATGAGACAAAATGTATTAAATCTCTTTCAAATGTGCTGAGACGCTAAATTAAGGTTAAAAAGATTAGGATTCCAAGAATACAAAGTGTTCATCTCTTTCAAGACAACTAAGTACTGAATCTCACTGTGATTATGAAATATTCTATAAACATGTGCTTAACTTATGCTTGGCTTTCCTAATTTGATCACAGTGAACAGCCAATTCTTTTTCCTTGTTTATACCTAAAGCTGGTTTTAAAGACAACTCAAAATGGAATTCCAGGCCCAACATTACCACCCCCCTACTTTTACCCCACAGGCAGCTACTTAACAGATAATAAGGAATTCAAGTGCAGGGCCTGAAAGTCGTATTTCTATGCTAATTTCACAACCCCGTTACTCGCAGGATCTGACAATTAAGGCTTAAAAATGGGGCGCGGGGGTTTGAGGATAAAGCGGCTCTCTCAAGGCTTGCTTATTTTTTAACTTCCAAAATTAAAACTGCAAGAAATTATCCAGTTACCAGTAGAATTTACAACAGCTCAAACTTGAAGTTGAAACAATTACCATGTTTCACTTTCTTTTTTATTGCGGGGGTGGGGGAGAGGGCGAGTCCTACTATTTCGTAAACTTGAGCAGTCATTTTCTTCTCCCTCTGCTGACACATTTTTTTATGCCCCCCAAATAAGTTTAGCCTATTAGCATTCCTTCCCCGAAGGCCAGCGGGAATGGTTTAGAAAGCTGGTATTCAGAAATCCCAAGTGCCTCTAAGTGGCAGCAGGTGCTGGCAGTGTCGGGATCCGATCAATGGAGGGAAGGCAAGACATTCCTTCTAAATGGAGGACTAGAACCGCCCTTCCAAAGCATCCCAGGGGCGCTTCGAGCATCACTTGGCGGCACTCAGAGCCAGGAGGAGGATGCGGCTTTATCTCGACAGTGTCAGCTCCACAGAGCGCCCCAGCCCGCATCACATACGCGATCAGATTCGCGATTACATCTCCTCCACGCTCCGGCACGCGGGTCGGGGCACAACTCCCCCTCTGCATCCCCTCAAGTCCCCCAATTTTGCCCCTTCTCCCACCTCGTCCCCCGCCCCCAGCCGAGCGCAGGGTGGCTACGCGGTGCCCCTGGCCACAGGGGACGCCGCTCCTCCAGCATCTCCAGGGACTCATGGGGTACCGGCACCGGCCAGGGCATCGCTCGACCCACCTTAACTTCCCAGAGGCGCCAATTCTAAATTCGCCGGACCCGCCGCCGCTGCCGCCACCTCCTCCTCCACGCGCCCCTAGGCTCGCTCCCCTCAGTCCGTCGGCAGCCCCCTCTCCCTCCCTCAGGACCCCTGCGCCCTGCGCGGCGGGAAAACGCCTCTAAGTGCCCCGGGCCCTGGGGGCTCCCGTCGGATCTCTGCTCCAGCAGGGAGCCTCGCTCCGCCAACCGCCGCAGCCGCGCGCGCCTCTCACGCACACTCACCAGCCCGAGCCGGAGCGGCCATCTTAGCGCTCGTCTCCCGCGCCCCCCTTCCCCGCTCCCCGGTGCCGCGGCGACAGCAGCAGCAGCGGCGGCGGCGGCGGCCCGGTCGGGCGGCTACGTCAGCGGTGACGCCGCGGCCGACCCCGCCTCCCTCCCCTCCCAAGCCTTCGGAGGGCCCGAGGGGGCGGGCCGCGCTGCGTGGCGATTGCGGACCCGTGGGTTGCCGGCCTGAGGCGGAAACCCGCGCCCGGGCTCCGACTGGGCGTCCGGGGATGGACGTCCCCCGGCGCCGCCTGTGGCTCTGCGCGGGCAGTAGAAGCTCCTCTGGGGCGGCCTTCGCACCTGTCGTAGCCGTCTGGGCCTGGGAGGGGGCATCCAGTGTTTCTTCCCAGCCAGTGAGATGCACAATATCCCCCGGGCGTCCTTACTCCTTCATAGAATTTCTGCCACTCAGCGCCGAATTGGTTGACAGAAACGCACGCCAATCTCGTTGTCGTCAGAATCTGCCCAAATTGGCGTAGAAAGTTTTCACGAAAACGTTTCCTTCTCGAGGATGCACTCAGGTGTGAGCTCAAGTGGCGGCGACTGCTTTGAATTTGGCTTCTTCAGACGGCAGTCGGGCAAGGAACGTTCCAGAATGGGAAACTCCCTGAGAAATCAGAGGTAAGTTATACGAAAGTCACCTCTGTCCAGCGTTACTTTACCGGAAATTGCCAATTTAAGGTAATGAAGTAGATTCCGAAAAGAAACGAAGGGAAGAGACTGAGGTATAAAAATCTGGAGAAGAGGAAAGTCAAGCCCAGAGGTACGTGAAGATTAATCCGTTACTGTTTATTGAGCTTTTACTTTGCGCTCGGCTCTGAGCCAGTTCTGCTCCGCTACCCCGTGGGGAGTGTGATAAATGAAAAGACACTGTCTTCCTAAGGGGGGAACTTGAAAAATCAGCGAGACAAACGTGCGAAGTTAACATGTCAATGGAGTACAATATCTTGCAATATATAAGGCAAGCTATAAAATTGTTCATATCTTTTAATCAGTTCCACTTTGGGGAATATCTTTCAATGATATGACCTTAAAAAAAATGAGTGCACAAAGCTATTCATAGCATATTATCTAAACAACAAAAATTTGAAGGGGAAAAAAAACAAATCTAACCAAAAGGAAATGGCTAATTAGCTTCTGGCATATTGGCCTCGGGAATTCTTACGCAGATCACAAAATGGCAATAGCCTTATCAGTTAATACTTGAAAAAATACCAAATATGTACATGAAGGTTCAACTGCATAAAATGTAGTATGCACATAAAGGTTAAAGGTAAAGAATGAATTTGTATAGTTTAATATGCCTTTCATTCTTTTTTTCTATGTACTTAAGTGCATAATAATTCTTTCCAATTCAAGTCTGTCCTCAGTGCATTCCTCCCACTCAAAACAAACTGCTGTCTTGTAATCTTCCTTTTACCACCTTCATTTCTAAAAATGCACTAACTTCATTACATGAGAGCAAATACTTCTTCCAATTAAGTATTTCTAGCATACAGTATAGATTTCCCTGTGGTTCCTAGAAAGCAAAATATAACAAAAGTCAAAATCCTTGCTCCTATTTTAATGTCATAAAACCCTTCTGGAAGTTTGTTTGGCAAACTCTATCAAGAGTGCCACCTCTGATGTAGTAATTCAACTTTTAGAAATCCAGAGTTTTTACCTGAGACTCAGGCAGCTTAGAAGGCTATTCATTTCACTGTTATTTAGAATAGTGAAAATCAGAAACGTGCTAACTGTTCATTACTATTGGAATGGTTAGGTACATCTGGAATAGTCACAGGACAGAATATTATATAGTCATCAAAAATCTTATTTTCAAAAAGTAAGAAATGAAGGAATATAGGTCAAGACAACTGTATCTGCCATTCCCATTCCTCTAAAAGGTTCCTTCTTCAAAAATTATCTTATGGCACTACATGACCCCTTCTCCCTCTTTGCAGCAGTTTGTGGACTGGCATGGACAATAGACCCAAGGGCAATAGATCTGTAGAAAGCTTGTTAAAGCTCTACCCAAACACTGTTCAAGGAGAAAGAGGGGTTGAAGTGGATTGAATAATGGTTTAAAGGTGCATTGGGTAGGCAAGTGGTGTACACCAGGCAGCAAGAACCACAAGGAAGCAGAAATAACGAATAATCAGAAGATATAGGGAGTAGCAGCTGAGTTACAGAGAAACAGCAGTAACATGGGTCTTTACAAGATTCTGAGTAGAACTGCTTGGATTCTAGGAGCCTCTAAAATAACTGAAAGTAAAAACTAAAGGCAAGGTGCAAAGATGTATATACTGTATTTTAAAATATGTATAAATTATTCACATTCAACAACATTTGGAAGGAATACATCAACATTTTCATAATGGTGGTGAGACTACAAGTGATTTTTATTTTCTACAATGATCATAATTTTAAAAACAACTTAGAATTAATTAGAATGAAGACCATCAATAGTCAAAAATTCTAATCAGAAAATAAGTTGCAAGTGGTCAAAGTGACTAGCAGACATAATTTTCTGAGATCACAAATGGTTCAAGGGAAGGGTGGCTGGGTCTTTTAAGGACTAAAATGATTTGACTAAATGAAGAGGAGTAGGTGAAATGAGAAGAAGATGAAGCCAAGGCAAGCTGAACAGGCAGAGGTGGAGGGGACTGAAGAGGATGTCCCGAATAAAATGTCTGATACAAAGGTGTAAGCTAGGGAGAGGTGCTGGGTAGGAAGGGGGAACTGGAGATAAATTATCTGGAGATCATTGTTAATTGGGTTGATAATTAAAGAGTAGTAACTGGATAGTTTGTAGCATAGCCTTTTCTTTATTATTACTACCATTTATTCAACTTTGAAAATTTCCTCAGCTACCATTTTATTCCAGGTCTTAACAACCTAGGCCTAAATTATGACGTATCTAGCTTGTTTTCTGAGCTCCGGGACCTCTCTATTGTAATCTCATTTTTACATAGCTGTCATAAAATCATTCTTCTCATGTAATTTCCCTATTTGTTTTTTTTACCACCACGTCAAATCTAAGTTTTTTATTTAACAACGACGAAAAAATCTCAGTCCCTTCCACCTTCATCAACTGACTGCCCCAAACTTGCCTATTACATCCTCAAAATCAGTCTTTCCCCAAATCAGCCTTTTGACTGCTAGCAAGTCAGTCTCCTTACCTTCTCCCTCACTTCAGGCACTTCCCACCTTTAAATCAGGGCAGATGTTTATCTCCTAAGTAGAAGGCCCTCCAACTTTCACTCCTGCAAATCATTACAATCAGCCTCTTTCGGAGCTGGCCTAAAAGCTCTCACCTTCTGGAAACCACTTTCCTAGTAACAACTGGGCTTCCAGATTCCCCATCCCCTACCCCCACTAGTACATTATTATGCAGTCACAGCTTTTGTTCTGAGTTCCCTGCTGGGTTCTCTCTCTTTGCATTGTAACTTCAGGGGCAAGGACTATGCACTTGCTCCATTCGTATACCTTACTGAGCACAGTGCTGGCCGAAATGCTCTTAAAATGTTTAATGAATTAACAAAATTAGAAGTTCCCTAGAATAATACGGGATTGTGGAAAAGATGTGTAGGCGTTTCCCTTGTTTCCACAGTCTCCATATGGGAAGAAATGGCAATTTGCCCCTTTCCCAAGGTAAGCAGACAGTTTCCTAAACAAGATTAAGATTTAATGACTCGAATACTCAATTCTGAGGCCATATGCAGCTTCTTCTGAAGTGGATGCAACACAAACTGGTTTTGTTTCTATATCCTGAGAGGAAGGTGTGAATGAATTAAAGGAAGACAAAGCACACTGCAAATTTTTTAATCTTTAGAGCTGCTTTTTATGCTTTGATTTTTAGAATTTTCTAGTCCAGTCTTTCATGAATCTGAGAAATAACAGGAATCCTAATTGTAGACAAATGAATTTTTGAGCTTGTTAACTTTGAGGAAGTCACTTTCAAGGATTTTCAGAGTTTTACATACTGAATGTTCCTATCCAACTTTAAAGTTATATAAAGTTATAACTTATGACAAATTTTTTGAGTACCTATGTGCCTGGCACCATGCTAGGCACTGAAAAATCCACAGCCTTCATTTAAATGTTACAAGGAGATGAAGGATTGAATGGAGAAGTAGGTAAAAAGAATACTGAAGAGCTCAGACCTCAAGTTTGATTAACATGCAGCAACACAGTGCAGTTGAATTTTTTTTAATGAACGACCCAAAGAACCTTAAATCTGTGGCAGATACGTAAGAAAGAAGTTGAGAGTAGTGTTGAAAACAGAACCGCCGATGACCGCTGATGGCAAGATTTGGCTTCAGTAAGTGAATAGAGAGGAAAGAGAACAGAAAAAATGGTTTTAGAACTAGCTTTTTTTTTTTTTGCGGTACGCGGGCCTTTCACTGTTGTGGCCTCTCTCGTTGCGGAGCACAGCCTCCGGACGCGCAGGCCCAGCGGCCATGGCTCACGGGCCCAGCTGCTCCGTGGCATGTGGGATCTTCCCAGACCGGGGCACGAACTCGTGTCCCCTGCATCGGCAGGCAGACTGTCAACCACTGCACCACCAGGGAAACCCAGAACTAGCGTATTTTTTTTTAAAAAAAGGAAAGAACGAGGATGGTGGCAGATAGGGGAGATATAAGTGCAAGTTGAGAAGTAGGTGGTACCAAACGTGATTTAATTTTAAAGACCATTAAGTGTTTATTTAGAGGTCTGTGAGGGAAACTTGTACCTTGGAGGTAAATTACCAATGTAGGCCTACTGGAAACTGAAACTGAGCCCAGGGTTTTGGCATTAATGGAAGAAAAATTGTGAAGCTAGTGAATGTCTCTGTCCTTTTAACATCCTCACCACCTCCACCATACTCAGTTTTTCAGGGATCGTCAGGCTGCTTGTGCCCAGGGCTTTACCTCAATCTATCAAGGCCTTTCTCTCTTTCCTCCCATCAAAACTCTCCCCATTTTGTTCTAGGACTGTTATCACAACCTTCCATTTTTCTAAGGAGCCCAATTATCATGTAGTAAATTGACCCACTTGTAAATTATTAGCATCTAGTAATGTTTTTTGCATTTCTCTCTATTTACGTCTGTGTTCTAATGGACTTCTTGTAGATACCAGAATATGGAGTTTCTAAAATGAAATTTTAAGCATTGTAGCAGATTAATGGGATAAATATTTTCTTAAGCCAAGACACCTTTCCAAGGATAAGCTATGATGTGTGTATGTGTGTGTGTGTGTGTGTGTGTGTGTGTGTGTGTGTGTGTGTACAGTTGACCCTTGAAAATGGTGAGGGTTAGGAGCGGCGACCCCTCCCTGCAGTCAAAAATCCAAGTGTAACTTTACAGGCAGTGCTCCATATCCTACAGTTTCTCCACATCCACAGATGCAAGCAACCATGGACCCTGTAGTACAGTAGTACTTATTTATTGAAAAAACTCCATGTGTAAGTGGACCTGTGTAATTCAAACTCGTGTTGTTAAAAGTCAACACATATATATACATAGATAACTATAACATATTTATTTATAATCACAGTGTATGAATTTAGTTATTTTTACTTCTTTACATATGTTGCGTGTTTTATCTCTATCTCCTCTGTAATGTTGGGAAAATAGTATCTGTCCTGTCTTTCTTACAAGGATGTATTAAATATCAAATGAAGTTTTGCATGTGTAAACCCTTCCTTCTGTGTAAAGAGAAAAGTAAATGTATTTATCATTATTATTTCTCTTAGGATTATTACCACCCTGTAAAGTTCCTTGAGGTCAAGAACTGAGTTTTGTTCATATTTGTAATCCTTTGAATTGAGTTTTACTTCTGTACTAAAGTAATAGTTGGAGGATAAATACTGTTAAGTTTCAGATTAATTACAGTGCTCTGAGAAACATGCAGAACAAAGTTTTAGTCTCCCTTTCTTACAGCAGGGGGAAAAGGATCTGGAAAAGCAGAGAGAGAGAAGGGAAAGGAAAAACATTAGGGGTGGAAATTTTAACTTTTAAAGTTTTAATAAACCATGCCAAAAAGATACTAGTAATCGTTCATGAGGGAAGATAATTGAGGTACCTAAATTTTATTTTATATCCTGTACATTTCTTTAAGCCCACTTAAAAAAAATTATTTAATTAATTAATTTATTTTTGGCTGCGTTGGGTCTTCGTTGCTGTGCACGGGCTTTCTCTAGTTGTGGCCAGTGGGGGCTCCTCTTCGCTGCAGTGCACGGGCTTCTCATTGCGGTGGTTTCTCTTGTTGCAGAGCACGGGCTCTAGGCACGCAGGCTTCAGGAGTTGTGGCATGTGGGCTCAGTAGCTGTGGCTTGCGGGCTCTAGAGCACAGGCTCAGTAGTTGTGGCGCACGGGCTCAGCTGCTCCGCAGCATGTGGGATCTTCCTGGACCAGAGATCGTACCCGTGTCCCCTGCATTGGCAGGTGGATTCTTAACCACTGCGTCATCAGGGAAGCCCCAAGCCCACTTCTTAAAAAAAAAAAAAAAGTCAAATAAGAAAAGCATAGGTGGTTAACCGTAGTTATTTGTATAATTATTTACATCTTCCCAAGCCATTTGGAAATTAAAATCCTGCAGTGTTGCTCCTGGGTTGTTAAAAAGAAAGCTGAATAGAGAACAGCAGTCAATGCAGTAGGTACTGCATCATATAAAGGAAACCATGTACTGTAGATGCAGGATGTATGCATGCGATAAAAAGAACTAACAATTCTTCATGTGCAAGAACTAGGATGATCACCCTGCTTTTCTCTGCCATCTTAAGATTGCTTCCTTTCAGGTCAAAGGCCCTCTCGATAATAATCATTGGTTCAGCCGTCTGTAAGTAGTGTCTGTAAGTTTCCATTTCGTCAGCTAACCAGAGATTAATGAAGTCCTAGAAAACCACATTTCCACAGGAGATTTTTAAGGGGCAAAGCGATTGTATGCAAAGGAGATAGCCCCATCTATTTCATTTTATCTATGATCCTGGAACTAGTACTTACAGAACTAAGCAGAAAAGACACTTGACATAGATTTCTTAATTTTCAAAACTAAATATATGGCTCCTGATCTTTAGAAAAATAATGAAGGATGAGTCAGTCAGAAAAAAAAAATGTGACATGAAGGAGGTTTTTTTTTTAACAAGTATAAAGTTTTCTTTCTTTTGTCTGTATGAAAACTCTAAAATGCTTCAGGAATGATCATAGGAAATTTGTATAAATTCACCATTAAACACTTATGAAATTATATCTTCTTAAAAATCAATGATAGTATTAAAGGATGGCTTAAACATTTAATTTACTTGCTTATGCCCATAACATTTTATTGAATTAAGATTAAATCTGGTTTTACCATTATCATTAGACAATCACAAAATTAAATTGTACAAAAGAATTATAATTTTAACTAGTCTTATTGTGAATATTTCCCCCCTTATTATTTTGTTTAATATGATCATGTAATGAATATTAGGGTTATTCCTACAAAAAGGCCTATAAAGTATGCTTTTGCTGTGGTGGTGTGATGGGATGCCAGGAGAGACCAAGCTTCTTTGACCCCGTTCTGAGGGTCAGAAATGCCCATATTATTAAAAAGTTTAAGAGGTCCAGGTTAAAATGCAAATCTGGGAGGAGGTAATTTGTTAAACTGTTATTAGTTCTGATATCTTAGTACAAATTAATGAATTAGGTAAGTTAACAGTGCTCTGAAAATAATGGGAAATAAGTTGTTAAGTTTAGGGAATAAGGAGGGAAAATGAGAATTGTGCATGGATATTATGTTACCTCTGGGAGGCTTGATCAAGAGTAGAGCAGCATCAGGACACAGGTCTTTGGGGGAAACAGAAAGAGGGAATCTGAATGCAAGCAAAACATTTTATGGAAGACTAAGTGCTAGTCAGTAAGTCCAACACTTTAAATATCTACCAAAAACCTAAGAATTCTCTGGGAAGAATAACTCTTCATAAACAACTCTGTACTTAAGAAAATTTAAAAAAACCTTGTTTGCAGGTCATTTAACCTTCATGCCTTCAATTACTCAATCTGAAAATGAGAATTACAGAACTGACTGCAGATTCACTTTGTTTTTGTGAGGATTATATGAAAGCTTTTGTAAACTATGAAGCTACATTAATTCAAGGTAAATTTTAAGTCTAAAAGGTGGATAAATGATGTTTCTACCTAATTTATAATTTATATTGACACCAATAAAAATCAGATTTAAATTGTAGTATAACTGTTAGCTGTTATTATGTATAAGACAGAGATCTGGGACTTCCCTGGTGGTCCAGTGCTTAAGACTCCACAGGTTTGATCCGTGGTCGGGGGGAACTTAAGATCCCACATGCTGCGCAGTGCAGCAAAAAACAAACAAACAAAAAAACAAAAAAAAAACCCAGAGATCTAACAAGGATTTTAAATGATAATGGTTCCCAACAAATGCTAGGTGCAAATATTATCCTAATATGTGAGGTACTTTGTTGCTAAGCTTTTCCCCTTGTTCTGTATCTTCGTTCTCTTCCCTTTCGCTGGCCCCTTACCATCTGCTTTAAAACATGCAGTTTTCTACAACTTGGAAGTAATTGCTTGTCCTATTACTTCTTGTCTCAACCACTTTATTTCTCTTCTCCTTTATGTCATCAATGAGAAGCTTGTATCAGTAGATCTCAATGGCACAGAAATAATCTAGTTGGCATGAAGCTACATTTCATCACAATCACTAAAAATTCATTCTCCTTCAATCTCCATATTTACTTAGAGATATGTCTGGCCTCCCCCTACCCACTGTACTTACCAATTTTTAATTCATCATCAAAGTGCTCTGTAGAAATAATAATAGCTTTATATATTGTCAAGCACTAATGGAACATTTTTCATGTTTGTGAATTAGAACCATGGAACAAGACAGTCTCAGTTAGTAGTATTTTTCTCAATCCTAAAACGTTCTATAAATGAGAACTATAATAAAAAGCCTAGAAACAGTCCTTCCCTTTTAAAAAATCGTCATGTCTCTATGAGAGTGATTGGTGGATACAAAATGTTGAAAATCCCTGGTTTATACGTGCTACCTCCATTTTCTTTTCATGTGTTTTCTGTTAGCCACCTATAATCAGGCTTCCCACCTTTCTGCTTTGAAAATGTTCCCTTAAAACAGGGTCACCAGCAGTTCCTTTCTTGTCAAATTCAAAAGCCATTGATATTCCTCCACCACTGGCTAAAATTGATCACCCTTTCCTTCTTAAAACGCGCTTAGTTTTTATTCTAAAGACCTAGGCAGGCATCAGGACAAAATGAGAATACTGGCTGCCGCTGGTGCTGCTCCTGCTAATGCTGTTGCTGCTTTCACTTAGTAGTTAGCTTGTATTCATTGATTTTTCCTCATTTAAAATTTTAGATTTATTTTTTTACTGAGGTAACTTTGCTTATAATATTATATAAGTTTGATGTGTACAACATTATATTTCTGCTTCTATATACTCTACAGTGTGCTCACCACCAAAAATATAGTTTACATCTGTCATCACACAGTTGTATTCACTGTTTACCATAATTCTCACAACTATCCTGTGGAGGTCAGTGTTATTGTCATTTTACAGTTGAGGAAACATGCTCAGAATTTAATCAACTTGCTCAAATTCACACATTAGAACAAGATCTACTCTGGGAAGTGTTAGGTTTAACAATAGAGAGAAAAGCCTTTTCCTAACTAAATCACAACATGCCCTGTTTCTATATTTAGATCAGGTAGAGCTTTTTGTTTTTTTCCTATTTATCTGTAGTTTGGAGTATTACGGTACTTCATTCGTGAAGATGGCATTTCAAGGAGTTTTTTACCCAGGCTGTCCATCCACAATTTTATCTAGTCCATTTTTTCTCTCCTTTTCAAGTTAACTGACTCCTATAGGAATACAAATGCAACCTTGGACTCATTTAGGCTAGGCAATGCTCTAACCACATACACTAAATTGAAAAGTATAGTTATCAGAATTCAGTGGATGACAACATAGATTTTAAATTAAGCTATATAGTATAATTTATTCAACTTTTGACTGACTGGGTATGTTTTATTGAAGCCATTGTAGAGATACAGTAGGATTTAGTTACATACATATTTTGTTTTCTCAAGTAAGTGCATAACAACAGTGTAATCTAGCTACAAAAGATTTCCTTAAGGTTTTTGTTGGCATGTCAGTGTTAACAATTGGAACTTGAGTGTTTTAGATTTCATCTGAAATTAGTGGTTCAAATACAACAATAAATGGTTTTCATGGTTGTCAGCTTTGATTAAAGTAATACTAAACTTCTTATTACACCACTACTTTTGTTTTTTAACTGACAAATTTGAAAAATAATACAGACACAGTATCTGTCTTATGAACACATTAAGTGTAGGTCTTTGATTTTTTTCATTTAACACACCCTTACCTTTTTCAGAGGCATTTTGGCTTTATTTCTTTAGCAAGTTTTTTCACTAAATCTTTTACCTTTCTCCCAAAATGCCTCCCACAATTTGATTAACAAATCTGATGGAGGGAAGAGAGAATTGTGAGTTATCCCAAAGATATATTAAGGACATCATTCCAACATAAATAGAACGAGGAGAAGAAGAATTATGCATTAGTAATAAAGTCGTTCACTGCAGAACAGTTTAGACCTCTCAAAGGGTTTTCAGATACATTCTCTTACTTCATACTTAACATTATATAGCTGAGGAAATTGAGGTAATAAGGGACTTGTCTGAAGCCACACAGCAATTGTCAGGCTAGGATTAGAAGACAAGTCTTCTTAGGACCAGGCATTGCTCTTTACTGTGTACCTTATAGATACCATGGAAGTGATTTGAGTAATAGTTATTAAAACCATTTTTTCCCCTTACAACTTGTCTACTTGTGAAAAAAATGGATTTAAATCTGACTGCCTAAATCAGACAGAATAGTGTTTTGGAACCCCCAAACAGAATTTGTGTAGATTATAATGAGAAAACATAGTTTAGAGAATTTTACCTACAGCTTACCTTCTGTTAGAAAGCTGCCTTGCCAAGCTAATTTGGCATCCGTTTCAAGGTGTCCAAATCAATTTAAAGGCCATTCTATTATAATTTATAGAAGCTCTTCTACCATAATTTATTCACCCATAGGTAAACTCATGACCTTGGAGAGTGAACAGAAAAACAAGAAGGAAAGGTCTCAGAGAAGAAACAGAAATGCATGTGTTCTCTAAGTTACGCGTTATAAGGGTGGGTGTGAGGATCAGCTGGTTCATACACGAGGTGTTTCCTCCTCTTCTTGATCTGAGCTATATCCTCATTTATTCATCTGCATTTGATTGTGAAATGCATTGATGGTCACGAATCAATTTCTTCTGTTACGCTCAGGGATACAGGAAGTGTCCTAATAAGCCCCAGCATCCAAACAAAAAGTATAAAATCTTTGGTCTGAATTTTGCAGTTGAGACAGCTGAAGTGGGGGGTAAAATGACTGGTCCAAAGTAAAACAGTGGGATACTTAAGCTTCCAGGATTCCAAAGCAGATCTCTTTCCTCCAAGATGTAGTGACTCCATAACCAGATCCTCATGTTATTGGAAAATTCTTCCTGGGGGCAAATCAAAATTTACTTGTAACATTTACTCTCTCATCCTATTTCTGCCCTCCAGGGCCTCACTGAACAAACTGTTTTCTCCATTTCCCCCACCCGCTACCCCAGTCTCTTTTATGTCTTTGTGCAGTTTAGGATCAGAAGTGGCTTTGTTTCCTAAGGAAGAATCTCCAAACAAGAATTTTCAGTATCTTAGATCCCTTTCCCTCTCTTTTTAAGGCCCACTTGTGCCTACTTGCAAAAGATTTAATGTCTTAAATATCTTTTGTCCTTCCCTTCCTCCCAGTCTCCAATCTCCTCTTTTTCTTTTACTCCCTATTTTCTGATAATAGAATCATCATCTAGTCAACTATTTATTTTAGATAACTTAGAATCATCTTTGACTCCCCCCATATACCCCGTTTTCTGATCTGGGTAGCAGAGGAGGCAACTGAGTTCAAAGAATTTAAATAATATGCCGATATCACACAGTAAATTTCAGAGCTGGGATTTAAACTCAGTTGTGTTTGGTTCTAAAGCTCAGGGTTGTTTCACTATTTCACTAAAGCCCACTCAGATATCTTTGGCAGTCTGGAAATTAGTATAGCCATGTTGTGTTAAAGGGGATTGTTAAGTCCACATGTCTCATTTTGAGGTTATTTCTATGGTACCTTGGGCTATATTCATTATCTTCATCATTATAATCAAAGGATAGTTTAGAGATAGATAAGACATCGTTACTGTCTTCAAGGAATTAGACATGATGGGAAGACTGACAACACAGTGTGGTCAGTGTTATAATAATGAAAAAAGGTCAGGGGCTTAGTTGAGATTCAAACACTTATTGCTCTATAGCCTTGCTTCTGACAGTAACTAGTTTAGACAAGTCATTTAACTAATACACATTTCAGTTTTCTCCTCTGTAAAATGAAGGGGTGTGACTAAATAAGAGAACCTCTTAGTTATTAAAACTCACTGCTCTTTTTTTTCTTTAATATATTTATTTTATTTATTTATTTTTGGCTGTGTTGGGTCTTCATTGCTGCGGGTGGGCTTTCTCTAGTTGCGGTGAGTAGGGGCTACTCTTTGTTGCAGTGCATGGGCTTCTCATTGCGGTGGCTTCTCTCATTGTGGAGCACGGGCTCTAGGTGCGCAGGCTTCAGTAGTTGCGGCACGCAGGCTCAGTAGCTGTGGCTCACGGGCTCTAGAGCACAAGCTCAGTAGTTGTGGCGCACGGGCTTAGTTGCTCCGCAGCATGTGGGATCTTCCCGGACCAGGGCTCGAACCCGTGTCCCCTGCATTGGCAGGCAGATTCTCTACCACTGTGACACCAGGGAGGCCCTCACTGCTCTTTCTATTCCTAACCCTTAGTACTATTTTGGCTTTTCCATGTTATTTCATTCATTCACTGACTCATTCATCATTCCTTCATTCCATCAGCATTTATTGAATACCTTCCATGTTCCAGGCACTATGTGGTACACTGGGAACACAAAGATAAGATACAATAACCCTCTCCCCTCAAGAAGCTCACAGATTTGGAGACAGATAAATTCAAGGAAGTAAATTAGAGACAGTAAATTCAATGTAGTTTCCTATAGAGTTGTTTACAAAATGCTATGAGAGTGCAGCAAAGGGACTGTAAGGTGGGGATGAGGTTGGGGATGCAGTGGGGAAGACTTACCAAGGAGTTGACATTTGCAAAGGCTCTTAAAAGACTGAATAGGTGTTTGCTAAAAGGAGTGCACGTGGGAATTCCAGGCCTAGGAAATATATAGATTGTGGCTTTCTTATGTCTGCCTGCTCCTGATGCTTTCTTTGTCAAAATATTAGCTCTTCTTTAGTTATCAGCACAGTTAGTTGCTGCAGATACAATACATTGGAGATTTGGTTTCCTTAAAGAATACCCTAGATAGAAGAGAATGCTTTTTTTTTCATGCAAATGCTCTCAGTTATTAGATAGAAAGAAAAAGATACTTGGATCACAAATTCTGTTCTCTGTAAGTCCATAGGACTTTGAAATGGAGCTTATATCTGTTTTAATAAAAAGAACTGACAAGGCATTATAATAACCTAAAGAAGTCACACACATACACGCATAAGGTATTTTGCTAAAGGATAGAACTCATGTTTTTGTACTCAAAAAGCATTATTCTTCTGAAATATTTAAAACATTTGTCAAGAGAATTGAAGTTTGAGAATCTTCTGGAATGTAAACTATCTCCATGTTGTAAAACCCTGCAGTAGTCCCACTACTGAGTTCAATACCTTAAGTATGAATTGTCTTTCATTCTACAAAAGGTGGGGTTGAAAATAAAGATATAAAATAAGTTCATATTGGTGGTTTCATTACTTTTACCTTATATATGCTTATGGGCTTGTGATCTATTGTTTATTCCCGGATCGTAGTTGGAACAGTTTTCTACCAGTAAGAAGGACTTGTGATTCATTCACATTCCCTAGTCATTGTTTCTGGAGAGGGCAGATTTAGAAGCAAATTGGGAGACATTGCCTAGAGTTAAGAGTGTGCCTCAGTGTGAGGAAATACTTTCATCATTAGAACTGTCCAGTAGTACACTAATTTCATTTTGTCTTCTCTTAGTTATTTAAGCTTCACCAAATTGTAAGTTTCCTTAGAGAAAGTATGTCATTCACCTCTATATTCTTCCTTCCTCTATCCCCACCAATCTGGTGCCTGACATATATTAGATAAACACTCAATATGTCGAAATGAATTGCTATGAAATCAGGAATGGTCTGAGATAATGTAATTAGGCAGAGGTTGATGACCATTTGCCAGGCATGTTATAACGGGTGACAGACACCAAGGCCTTCTCCATTATGGTGTGGTAGAGAAATGCACACCATGGGGCTTGGGTTCAAATATAGGCTCTATCATTTATTAGTTGTATAATCATGAATAAATCACTCTTCTGTGCCTTGGTTTGTGAATGAGATTGCATACCCACTCATCTACTCAAGTACAGTGTAATCCTTCCCTCTCTCTCCTGTGTCACATCAGTTTTCCTCTTTGCTGGATTATTACTAATACCATAGAAACATGCTGTTATTTCTCCCGTCTTAAAAATACCATCTCTTAACTCCAGCAACAGTTGCTCCATTCCTCTGTTCTCTTAATGGCAAAGGTCCTTTCTTCCCATTATCTTTTAAACTCATTCCAATAAGGCTTCCATCTCCATCATTCCATAGAAGCAACTCTTGTTGAGCTTCCGGTAACTTCCACATTGTTAAATACAGTGGTCAGTTTTTAATTTTCATCATTAGGGGCATCAACACAATTGATCACTTCCTCTTCCTAGAAATACTCTCTTTCCTTTGCCTCCCAGGAATTCCACACACTCCTGGTTTTTCTCCTCCCTCACTGGTTGTTCCTTTTCAGTTTCCTTTGCTGAATCCTTCCCTTTTCCCCACCTTTTACATTGGAGAGCACTAAGGCTCATTTCTTGGTCCTTACCTCTTTCTCACTCTCTTAGTAATTTCATCTATGCGTGTGTGTGTGTGTGTGTGTGTGGTTTTATTCATTTATGCATTTATTTATTTATTTATTGGCTGTGTTGGGTCTTTGTTGCTGCACGCGTAGTACTTTCTCTAGTTGTGGCAAGCGGAGGCTACTCTTCCTTGCGGTGCGCGGGCTTCTCATTGTGGTGGCTTCTTGTTGCAGAGCACAGGCTCTAGGCTCGTGGGCTTCAGTAGTTGCGGCATGTGGGCTCAGTAGTTGTGGCTCACGGGCTCTGGAGTGCAGGGTCGGTAGCTGTGGCACACAGGCTTAGTTGCTCCACAGCATGTGGGATCTTCCTGGACCAGAGATTGAACCTGTGTCCCCTGCATTGGCAGGGGAACCTGTGTCCCCTGCATTAACCACTGCACCACCAGGGAAGTCGCTATGTATGTGGTTTTAAATGCCATCTAAATGAAGACAATTCCCAAATTTTATCCCCAACCCAGACTTCTCCCGTTAACTTCTGACTCGATATATCTGCCTATTCAACATCTCTACTTGGATGTCGAATAGATAGCTAAACTTAACATTTGCAAAACTGAATTCAAATTCTTCAAATCTGCTCTATTTTTTCTCATTTCAGTAAATAGCATCTTTGTCCTTTTAGTTGCACAGGCCAAAAATGTTAGCATCTTCCTTGGCACCATGTGCCTTTGCCACCCACATTCTACATCAAGAGGTCCCTTCTACTTTCAAATTATATTCAGAATCCATTTCTCGCTACTTCCACTGCTATCACCATGGACCAAGCTGCGGTCATCTCTTGCTTGGATTATTATAATAGCATTTAAACTAGTCTCCCTGCTTCTACTCTTGCCACCCTACAGTCTTTGCTCGTCAAAACAGCCAGAATGGCTTCCTATTGCTCTTCGAGTAAAAGCTAAAGTCCTTACAAAGACATTTAAGGTCCTAAAAGATCTGGCCCTGCCCCTTCCTCCTTGTCTTTCCTCACCTCTTATCATTTTCTCCATCACAATTGTCTTTTTGTTGCACTTTAAACAGTGCAGGCAAGCTCCTGCCCCTGGACTTTTTACACAGACTGTTCCCTCTGATTAGACCACTCTTCTCCCAGATATACTCTTTAAAATAACGCCTGTCTTGACACTGCTATTTAAAATTGCAGCCCTCCCCCAGCACTTCCCGTTACACTTACTTATTTTTCTGTAGCATTTTGTACTTTCTAAATTACTTCATTGTTCTAATATTATGTTCTAAATAACTATATAATTTGTTTATATATATACATAAGCAAATTGTATATTGTCTCTCTCCTACTAGAATGTAAGCTGTATGAGAACAGCAACTCTCTGTCTTGTTCGCTGCTGAATTTTCAGTACCTCAAACACTCTTTGGCACATGTTAGGCACTCTATATTTTGTTGAAGGAAGGAAGGAAGGAATTGCATGTAAACAACAAAAATGATTTCTTAGTTTCACCTTCCTGAACTATGGTAAGGATCTAATGAGAGAATGGATGTGATAGTCCTTATTAAATCATGGAGCAACAATCAAGTTAAGATACTAGTATTGATAGTATGCCTTGCAGTCTGCCTTGCAACCTTTTTGAACTTTTTGCTATATGTGGTCATTGAGTAAAGACTGGTCTTATGAAATCATACCTCCATTTAGTCAGACTTTTGAGATTAAATTTTCTAAGTTCATTTGGCTATCAGTGTTCATTTATATTTCCTTTCAACTCTTAATACTGCTATTTGCTTATGCTCTAGAATAACGTTACTTTAATTCTGTGGTACATCTCTTTCTGCATATCCTTTGTGTATGTGTGTCCTGCTGGCCATCCCATGTGTACATATGTGTGAGTACATGTGCATGCTGCATGTGCTGTGCTCTCCAACCTGGCTCTCTGAGCCATCATCAGCCAGATCAATAATAAGAAAGTTGCTTTTATGAGGGTCTAAGAGCAGCCAGAAGCTTCAGATAAGGCAGATAATGGGGGTGGGGGTGGGGAGGAACCAGAGATGGATATTATAGATAGGATGACAGATATTAAATTTTTTTGCTTGTTTTCTGTTCATTTTGAGAGGCTTGAAAATGGCAGCGCAGTGGCAGTTTGTTCCCCCTGAATCCCTTACTACTCTGACTGCCATTGGCCAGGTAAAGGACCCGTCAACAGAGAGGCAGGGAAATGGATTAAGAGGTATCTTTTCCCAGAGCATTTTGGAAAATTGAGCTTTTACTTTATATTTAGCCCTCAGAAGAAAATACACAGATTATACTCTTACTCCAGATTATGGGGTTTGGGCTGGAAAATAATTCACCAAGGGATAGGATAATTGTCATATAAGAAAGATTTAGCCTAAGTCCCTCTATTTAATTCTGTCAGCCAAAGAGCAGAAGTACTTGATGGCACACTGAACTGTCTTGCACTTTCTCCAGGGGGTTTGGTTACCTGAAATGTCTTATTACCAACCTGTTTTTGTGAGGCTGTGCTTTTGCTGGATGTGATAGCTGACTCTAGGATTGATTTAGCCAATTTGGCTAGTTGGACAGGCATCTTCTCTGTGTCTCCCCATTTCATGTTTTTTTTTCCCCCCAGAAACTATACCCTTTCAAAGAGGACTGCCTTCCCAGATACAGTTGGTTTTTTTTTTTTGTTTTTGTTTTTCTGTATGTGGGCCTCTCACTGTTGTGGCCTCTCCCGTTGCCGAGCACAGGCTCCGGACGCACAGGCTCAGCGGCCATGGCTCACGGGCCCAGCCGCTCCACGGCATGTGGGATCCTCCCAGACCGGGGCACGAACCCGTGTACCCTGCATCGGCAGGCGGACTCTCAACCACTGTGCCACCAGGGAAGCCCCACAGTTGTTTTTTTAATGTCTTTCTCTCAGCTCTAATATTCTAGCATAAATTTAGAAGATTTTTTTAGGGTATCATGAAATACTACTGTGCCCAGACTCCAGAATTAGGAGTGATCCAGAGAAGGTTTTCAAGGTATGAATTAGAATAAAATTTCAGTGGATTTGGATTTAAAACAGACCTTGATTCAAATCCTCATTTCTTCACCTGCAAAATAGGTGATCTCACAGAGTTGCTTTGAGGATTGAATGAGTTAATATACGTAAAAAGTAATAGATATAACCAATTATTTAGGCATATGATAAATGGTAGATGGTTGCTGATGGTAGGGATAGTACCTTATTATTATGGTGGCATATTTTATTGCTGAAAATAGCAATAGCTATAGTAAGAGTGAACTAGAGTTAAAATTGCTAGATTAGATGGTAGTAGTTGATGATCCCTGACTCTGCCAACCACTGGTCCTTATTAGGGAATAATCAATTTCTTGACTATCCAGATTAAAATTATGTTTGTCATACATCTAATATGGGGATAAATGGGTAATTATACCTATGAAGCTTTATGTAATTTGTATAGTTAAAACATGTTGAAGGAAGTTGTTTTGGGAAGACATTCCATCTCTAAATATCATTCTCCACAACAATCAGGGGAGGAATTCTGCAGGGCAAGCTGTGGAGCCTGACTGAATCTGGAGTTTGGGTGTTGGAGAGAAAGGAGAAGGAGAAGTTGTGAACTATGGAAGGAGAGGGTACCTCCAGAGGCTCTTAAGGGAAGAGATATACATTTGAAAGTGACAAAATTTACATTAAGAAGCCAAGTTTCATAGGGCTATGTCCTTACTAGGTAGATAGCAAATTCCTGGAGAAAAAGAATAGTGAAGAATAGGAAAAGGAAAATATGGTTTTCAATGTGGTATCTCTGGGAATTTAGCTCACCTATGACACTGAAAGAAGTGCAACATAATCTCACAGTCCAGATTCCAAACCCTAGTCCTCATTCTATCAAACTGTGTACATGTGATCCCCAACTAGGAAAAAGTGTGCAAGGAAAAATAGAAGACATAAACCAAATGTTAACTACCTTTTCTCTGACTGGTAGGATCAGGGGGGTTTAACGTTCTTTTTAAATTCTTTGTAGTCATTTCCACATTTTACAATAAGCATATGTTATTTCTATAATAAAAATTTCATTCTTAAATATTTCAAAAGGTCTGTTTTCACCCATCCAGATGGAGCCACTGTGTTAATAGTTGCTATTATTTTATAAGCACTCACTTACATGCCTGGGGACTGTGCAAGCAGCTTTATCAGTATTTTGTCATTTAATTCTCACAATAAGTCCATGAAGTATAGTGTTATTTCCATTTAAAAGATGAAGCCACCGGGGTACAGAGAGGTCAAATAACTTACTTTAGGTCATGTAGCTAGCTGATGGCAACACCAGGAATTGAATCCAGGAAGTTTGACTCCAGAGATTCCTGTTCACGTTTCCACTATGTTACAATGTCCTGGTCTGTACACACACCAAGACAAAGGAGGCTCTCTGCCTTGGGTCTACTTTAGGTATATCACACACAAGATCTGTTTGGTGGCTTCTAGACTATTTTAACTTTTTAAAAGCTTAGTGTAAATAGGCATTCAGATACTCTTATAAAAAATATTTTTGCTTTTCTTAGAATTCTTATGAAAAGGCAACTATTTCATTAAAAGATAAACTGGAGAATTGAATTCAAATATACACATAAAGATCTGTTTTTGACCAATCTGAATAATACTGCAAAATTCTCTGTTACATCATTAATGTAGCTTTTGCTTTTTAAGCCATTGTCTCCTGGAGCTAGGTTTTTAGTCCCTATGACTGTTTTTAAGAATACGTGCAAAGAAGCAGGTAATGACATTTTTTCTTTAGTTAGTGTAACCTGTATAGGAAAGATGCTTATTGGGAAGTCATGCAAGAGTAGTAATCTAGGTCAAGAGTTTAGCCTTGATGTAGAATTTCCTTCTATAGTTTCTCTAGCGAAGAGTTTTTAAGTTTGAAAAAATACCTTGTACAATACAGGCCAGTAGATGATCTGGACATCCTTGAGTCCCTTTCTCATTCCCCTCCAATCTTATTTCCCCTTCCTAAGGTTCTACTACTAGTAACAAAGAACTCACAGTTTCCAGAAGCAGCCCTTCTGTTCTAGGACCACTGTTTGTAACTTTTCCTGTTGTTGAGTGGGAATTAGTCTTCTGGTAGCTTCTTTTTCATCCTACAAGTGGTTGAAAGAGCAATTTCAATACGTCTGAAACAAGTCTTAATCTATTTTTGTTGTGCGTGATGGCAGAAGAGAGCCCTCAATATTCTTTACATCACTATTGTGGATAGTACTTTATATAGTACTTTTTTTTCTTAAGGTGCTTTCTGTGTAGTACATGGTATTTTGTCTTCCCCTCTCATCTGAGAGGGAGGCTGGGATAGTTCACACACATACACACACACGACCCTAATCCTTACAAGTTAGATCTCATTATTCCCATTTTACAGGTGAGGAAACTTAGGTTAAATAACTTCAAAATCACCCAACTAGAAAGTGACTACATTGGCATTTAGAACTCAAGAGTTCCCGAAGGATGAATGCCTGGGCTTTAAATCTTTGCTCTGTAATACACTGCATGTCAGGTCAAATGGATTATCTGTGGTAGAGAGAAGGTAAAATCACAGAACTTGTTTTGGAGCTGGAATCAGTCCTGCAGTCTTTTGGTTCTGTTTCTACTTGCTTGTGTAGCCTACTGAATGTCGCTGGCTTGAAAGTATAAATTCGACTCATTCTCCCCAGAGGGCTTGCAGACAGTGATGCCTGTTCGATCTTTTGGTTTAAAAAGAACTGGTTGGTATCTTTAGGACACTATGGATGGCATACTGCTCCAAAACTGGGCTATGCCTCTAGTCTGAGATGATTTCACTCTAGGATTTCCAGTTTGCTTGCTTTTAAGACATAGTATAAAACCCAGTTCTTTCCTTAAGCCTGGCCAATTCTGATGGAGCCCAGTGCTAAAACAAAAGAACATGGTCTTTTCCCCAAAGGATTAGGGAGAGTAGTTAGGTACAAGGATACGTAGCCCCATCTTCAAATGGACAGGATTTTTGCTAGATATTGTTAATAAGTCACTTTTAGTTTATAGATGGGAAAGGTCAGGAATAACAGTAAAAAACAAAGGCCTTTATTTTCTAATACATCCTAAACTCCAAACTCCACCGAGATGGTTTAAGTACACACCAAAGCCCAAATCTTGAATCCCTAAAGGAACAGAAAGAAATCACAGTTCTCTGAATTCTCTTTCCCATCAGCCTCACCTGCCCACACTTCAGACCTTTCTGAATTCTCAAACTACACACTGATGGCAGACTTCGGCTCCACTTATCCAAAGCTTTCCGTTTTGATCAGTTTAAATCCCTATGAGGCAACTGCCATCAGAAGGCTAGGTATTGTGAGCTCACACAGGGCCGTGGGGGAGGGGTGAGCTGGCCTGTGGGGAGCCCCATCTCGAGGAGCAGGTCACTCAGCTTCAAACAAATATGCATCACACTGGAGGTTTCCACCCCTTTTTCTCTGTCAATGATCCCCATTTGTCCCCAGGGCCCGGGGTTTCAGGTCCTGGTGAGCCATTCTCATTTATCTTCCTTTTGCTTTCAACCTGCATTCTGCCCTAACCATCAACAATTATCATTTATTCTGTAACTTTTAGTTTGGTGGTGAATGCTGAAGCTTTGCTAGCCTTTCAGTTTTGTCATTCAGGCTTTGTCTAAAGAACAGGGTCTCAAACGTCAATTCCTTGATCTGTCTCTGGCTGAGGTAGTCAGCGTTGGAGGGGGTTTCTGAGTCCAAATTTCTGCTTGAATTTTCTTTGGTGTCATAAAGAGTGGGAAAAAAGTCATTTTTTCAGTAGTTCGGAATTTCCCTCTCTCTCTCTCTCTCTCTCTCTCTCTCTCATCTCTGAAACCTCTTTGAGAATCTGTCCTCAGAAAAATGCACAGTTTTAGAGGTTCACAGACCTGATACCCATGAGTGTACCATCTCCAAGTTAGGAACCTGTCTGCCCTAGTGTCCTTCTAGAGTCACATGGGTTCTGATCTAACATGAAGGAATAAGTAGTGAATGTGGCTTTTCAGAAACAATAAACTGATTTCCTCCCCATTTTCCCATAATTTCCATGCACATTTCTAGCCTCATACATTTGAAATTCTTGGAGCACTGTGCACTATGGCATGGGAAAGACAATTTATTTCCAATTTGCTATTACATTTATTTACAACTTCAATACCAACCCTGTTTCATTACCTTTTATTTTTTTAGCATCTTTATTGGAGTATAATTGTTTTACAACGGTGTGTTAGTTTCTGCTTTATAACAAAGTGAATCAGCTATACATATACATATATCCCCATATCTCCTCCCTCTTGGGTCTCCCTCACACCCTCCCTGTCCCACCCCTCTAGGTGGTCACAAAGCACCCAGCTGATCTCCCTGTGCTATGCGGCTGCTTCCCACTAGCTCTCTATTTTACATTTGGTAGTGTATATAGGTCCATGCCACTCTCTCACTTCGTCCCAGCTTACGCTTCCCCCTCCTCGTGTCCTCAGATCCATTCTCTACGTCTGCGTCTTTATTCCTGTGTGCATAACCTTTTTTAGGGGAAATGCGCTGAAATTTCCCCGTCCATTGCAAGTGACAGTAAGGTGACCTCTAGTGGACTCTTATGGTAATTACCGGGGCATTCTGGAATAAGGAGCCATCATTGCTGGTGGAGGGGCAGACCACTGAAATTAGAGCAGTTATTCAGCTACCTAGTGCTTGAAGTTCAGTTGGATGTACAGTCATCTTCAAGGCCAAGGCTGGGACAGGTGAGGGAGGTACATTCGAATGAAGCAAGTTTCATCACTGGTTAAAAGAGGCTTCAAGAGACCTTGAGTTTCCTGGAACTAACATTTCTCTAAAGGACCAAGGATTAGGTTATGACCAACCCACCAGATTGATTTTAGGGAAAAGAAATTTTCTCTTTGAAATAATAAACAGTGAGAGGGATTTGAAGTCATAGTAGACCTTGTAGGCAAAGAGAAGGTAAGTATTCCACAATTTATGTTCTGAGTGCTGGGACATGTCGGTAGGGGGAAGAGAAGGAAACAAACGTTTAAAAAATTCCAACTCAGGGCTAAATAGTCTCTCAATCTCCCAGTCTCTGTCTTTCTCACCCTCACCCTGTACCTTTTATCCAGCCTTACTCAACAACCAAAACAAGGCAAAGCTTTGTTCACAGTCATTCCCCAGGGCCTACTCTGGCCCCTTTTCTGGCTCTAGGTCATGTTTCCTGCCCACTGGACCTGCTTGACCTTGGTTACATGCTTTGCTCCTTAGAAGTCCTTAAGAGTGTTTATTGGCCTTACCTCTCAGGATATGCCCACTCCTGCTTGCTTTGGAGAGGATACACTGCCCCAACTCTGTTCATGAGGACCCTAGCCGTGGCAGCAGCTGGCCCACTCATGGTGGGGAACAGCTGGTTTGGACATTTGGTTTGGGCCTTTTGTCTATCAGTTATCCCTTCTGCCCTTGCCCCTCTAACCTGGCATTTAGTCTTGTACCCGTGAGCCTGTTTCTCAAGTCACCATCCCCTGGCTTTGGTCCCATGTTTAACACCTAGATCTCATCTAACTCTGTAGGGCTCAGGCTTCTTTAGTTAAGGCTGACCTTTTTGGAACACTGCTATGATGGGATATATATTGTGTCTTCAGGATAGCATGATCATAGGTTAATAATGTTTTCTCAAAGGGAAAGAAAAACTCAATATCTACTATTATTCCCTTGATCAAAAGATACTATTAAACCAAGTTCTGTCATACGTTTAACTTTGAATGCCTTTTTCTGACGTTTAATATAAGAACATAGAGACTTATTCTTAACTTACAGAATACTTGTAAAGTCTAAATAATGTGTTTAAAAAAACCCAGAATACAGAAGTTATGTGTGAATTTCCTGTCATGCTAAATTATTATAAACATTTGCCTGCTTGGTTCAGAATTATTATCTCATCTCTTGTCTATCCAGCTGCAGCAAGACCCCTCAAGAAAACCATGCTTATAGCTGGAGTCATTCATGATCTTAACAATAAGAATCAATGATCCTGTTCAGTGAATAACAGCTCAGACGGTGCTCATAACATGAACGGGCTCTGAAGCTGGCATACAAGAGGAGTTCAGAGGTTAGTGGATGTGAATGGTTTAATGAAAGATGACATGTCACAAGATACTTCAAGTCCAGCTGGTGGTATAAGAATCCATCTGGGGGGCTTCCCTGGTGGCGCAGTTGTTGAGGGTCCGCCTGCCGATGCAGGGGACACGGGTTCGTGCCCCGGTCCGGGAGGATCCCACATGCCGCGGGGCGGCTGGGCCCGTGAGCCATGGCCGCTGAGCCTGCGCGTCCGGAGCCTGTGCTCCGCAACGGGAGAGGCCACAACAGTGAGAGGCCCGCGTACTGCAAAAAAAAAAAAATAAATAAAGAATCCATCTGGGAATTAAGCTCATCAGGAGTATAAAAACTGGGTTTGTTTAGGTTTACCATGATTGAATGAATCTAAAGTATAGGGTTCCACGTTATTCTAGAATGAAAAAAAATTAACTTTTGAAGTAGCAAATGAACCTACTTATAAAGTGAACTAGACTGTTCTTTTGAGTGCCAAGGGGATTTCTTTCTTTCTATTTTTTTTTAATTTTATTTTTTGGCTGCGCGGCATGTGGGATCTTGGTTCCCGGACCAGGGATCAAACCTGCTCCTCCTGTGCTGGAAGCGTGGAGTCTTAACCACTGGACCGCCAGGGAAGTCGCTAAGGGGGTTTCTAATTTCCCATCAAAAAAGGAGAAAAGGTCTTAAGGGTGGGAAAGCAGTATCTACCTCTTTATATTGAAGATTTGAAACATTTTTGACTTTTTCCATGAAGCACTTTTTCCATGAAGCACTTTCCTTAGTGCATTTTGCCATAAGGGGGTGCTCTGGGATAATACTTTTCAGCAAAGCCGCTGTCTTTTTTTTCTAAAAAAAAAGCAAACGTAGATTTGTTCTCTCTGCTTCTCATCCAGACTCACTAACTTTTGAAAGGTGTCGATTTAAATTAAAACGAAAAAAATAGTGAAAACTATTTAAAATAACCAGTGTCATTTTGTGTAGACCCTTGTTTCCTTTTTTGAGAAATAAGTTCAGAGGTTAATGGATGTGAATGGTTTAATGAAAGATGGCATGTCACAAAATACACAATAAACCAAAATTACACTTGAATTCTGCTGGCTTGGAAACTAAAGCCATATCTTGAGGAATTAGTATTTACTCTTTTACTTTAGTTCCTTTCTGTGGCATTATTTTCACTATGTCTTTGGCCAGTGCTATGGGGATGCATTGTAGTTGAAACTGCTTTCTTGCCAAGTTCTGTCAGTGTTTCTGTAACTTCTTCTGTTAACCTCTGCCACATTTATTGACCAGTTCTTAGGTTCTGTTCTTGCCTTCCTAAGTGTGGGGAGTGACACAGTGGGGAGGAAACTCAATTCTGTTTTTATAGACTAGAAGGGAAAATGAGAGGCAATCATAGTAGCTATTCCAGGCACAGAATGCTGTGAAGGACAACTAACTAGTCAAGGTCACCAACAGGGTTCTACTGCAGGATGTCTGAAGGTGTTGGCTCCTTATTGCCTGGGTGGCAAATGACCCTGGTATATAGTAGAGGGATAGAGAGAAATGTTATATCTTTGCTTATAAAAGAGTAGTTCTTGCTATATATTCCCTAAACCCATCTCCTTAGGCATAACTACGTGAGACTTCTTTAGTCATCTTTTTTTTTTTAATAAATTTACTTATTTTATTTATTTATTTTTGGCTGCATTGGGTCTTCATTGCTGTACACGGGCTTTCTTTAGTTGCGGCGAGTGGGGGCTACTCTTCGTTGTGGTGTGCAGGCTTCTCATTCCGGTGGCTTCTCTTGTTGTGGAACACGGACTCTAGGCGCACGGGCTTCAGTAGTTGTGGTGCGCAGGCTCAGTAGATGTGGCTTGTGGGCTCTAGAGTGCAGGCTTAGTTGTGGCACTTGGGCTTAGTTGCTCCAAGGCATGTGGGATCTTCCTGGACTAGGAATCAAACCCGTGTCCCCTGCATTGGTAGGTGGATTCTTAACCACTGTGCCACCAGGGAAGTCCCTCTTTAGTCATCTTCATGACCATTTAACTCTATATACAAGAGGGAAATTTGGCTGAGGATTTACATAAATAGTATAACTTGGGAGATTTTTAGAATAATGTCTATTCATCAGTCTTTAGTGTCCTCTTTATGCATGGCATTAATTTTTTTAAAAAAACAAGGTATATCAATATCTATATTTTAAAATACATTTTTCTTTTTTTTAGTAATTGGTATTTCATTTTATTTTATTATTATTTTAAAAAATATTTATCTATTTTTGGCTGCATCTGGTCTTAGTTGTGGCACACTGTATCTTTTGTTGGGGTGCACAGTCTCTTCATTGTAACATGTGGGCTTCTCTCTAGTTGTGGCATGTGGGCTTCTCTCTTGTTGCAGCGTGAGGGCTTAGCTGCCCTGTGGCTTGTGGGATCTTAGTTCCCCAACCAGGAATCGAACCTGCATCCCCTGCATTGGAAGGCGGATTCTTAACCACTGGACCACCAGGGAAGTCCCCAAAATACATTTTTCTTAAATATATGTTAAGTTCCACTTCCGATAATTGGTTACCTTTATTTATTTATTTATTTTTTTCTAGAGGTGATGCAGAGAAATGAGGAAAAGAAAGAGTTCTGGGTAAAGGAAAATGTACATAAGCTTTTTCCTCCTCAGTTTTAATATTTAAAATAGTATTTTCCTTGTTCTTTACACTTGTGGGAAAAAAACGCAAACTTTTCTTAGATTCTTGATTATAATGGAATATCCTAAGGAAAAGACTTTCTTTAAGAGTCTAATATTAGAGACCCTAAGAGGTTATCAAATGGCCAAGAACTAAAACAAAGAAAGAAAATGTTCTCTAAGTTTTTTTTTTTTTTCTTGCTGTTTTCCCATCTATAAATTTAAAAATTTTAAGATTTAAAGTGAGCCATAGACTCCATGTGGCTGATAGTGGTCTCACATTTTGTGGGCTGATCAAGCATCAGAAGGGGGAAGTGCAGTCACTAAACTTGCTCCTGACCTGCACACACATTTTTTTCCATTAATCCTTTTCACAGAACAGATGCTCTGGGTGCAGCTTTAGGCCAGAAGAATGTCCAAAATATGTGGGTGTGAATTTGGCCAAAGGGTTAGTTGAATGTGGAGCACAGATACCAGCCTAGTAACAGGCCACATTTTAATGAAAAATGCACATTCAGCATGGCATTATGTTTTTCAAAGAGGTAATTCCCAGTCATGGAGGACACAAGGGAGAAACAGGCATTCATGTGGAACTGCTTTAAAACAGAGTTCTTGTGTATCCTGGCCATGGGGCAGGGCTAACTAGTAACCCTTGGGAAATTAGATAATGGAATTTTGCTAGGCATAATTGAGTTTTTTTGGATCATCAGTCATGATTCTTCAAAAAGAAAAAGCCCTCTACAGTTGAATAAAGGAAAGACTTCAAAATTATAATTGGCTATGCTAGAAAAAAAACTTTCAGAAGGGGAAGAGGTGTTGTCCCCTTCACATGCTGAGAACTGTGAATAAGCAGTGAAACAATTTTCCTTGTTGCACTTAAAAAAAAAAGTGAAGAAAACAAAGTGACCAAAAAAATCTTTACCTGAAGAGTGAAATATAAAAGTCTCTTAGATACATGTTATACTAGAAGTGGTTCTATTTCCTCTCAAGAAATGTGTATGTGTTTTAAACCATTTGGGATCATCTATAAGTACATAAGCAACATAACTGAGGTTATTTTTTAAGAATGAGAGAAATGTAGAAATATTAGACTCAGTCACTTTTTAAATGTGAACAAAATGCTATTTGATAGTGTTAAAAAATAAACATTTAATTTTATGTCATTATTATGGCTAGTTGTAGATGGCATACAAGAACAGTGGAAAGTGGCTTCAAAAAAAGGAAATACATTGGGACTTCCCTGGTGGTCCAATGGTAAAGAATCCGCCTTCCAGTGCCGGAGATGCGGGTCGGGGAACTAAGACCCACATGCAGTGGGGCAACTAAACCCACGTGCCACAACTACTGAGCCTGCGCTCCTCAACTAGAGAGACTGAGTGCTGCAAACTACAGAGCCCACGTGCTCTGGAACCTGCGCGCCACAACTAGAGAAGAGAAAACCCTCATGCCACAACTAGAGAGAAGACTGCACGCTGCAACGAAAGTTCCCGCGTGCCTCAACGAAGTTCCTGCGTGCCGCAACTAAGACCTGATGCGGCCAAAAAAATTAAAAAATAATAATAAATCTTTAGAAAAGGAAATACATTAATGAAAGTATTATATCTGAGGTAAAGAAGGTGACAGTTTATTCTACTTTCTGCTAGTCAATTTTATGATCATCCCCTTCAGAAGAGCTAGGGTGATGAGGGGATATGAAATTAGGACATCAAGGAAGAATGAAAGAATCTTAATGTTGTTTAGTCTGAAGAAGGCAAGACTGGAAGAGTCAAGAGGAGGAAGAAGGATCAGGCTTCTTCTGGAAGGACCCTCCAAGTTGAATTTTATTCAGTGAATGGAAAAAATAGGGATTGGTCAAACTTGGTTCAATATTGAGCTCTTCAAATAGTTGGCCATTGAGCAGTAATGTTGTAGAGAAGATTTCAATATAAAGATGCCATGCCAATAGGATAAAGTTTATGAGATAGAGTATAGCCTCAATTCTGCCAAAGCCTTGAGTGTAAAAGAACTCAAAACTCAATTTATTTGCAAATATTGTTAAAATAAATAAATAAGCAAAGAAGTAAATATGCATATCCTTTAGGCATAAAATAAATGTTATATTTTACTTCTCAAGTGTTTGTTGAATTGAATTAGGTTAAATGTTATAAGCCCAGGAATAATTTATGGATAATATTCTTTCATTTTTAATATAGTTAAGCCTATTTTCTTTTCTTTTTTTGGCCGTGACACAGGACATGCGGGATCTTAGTTCCCTGACCAGGGATCAAACCTTTGCCCCCTGCAGTAGAAGCGCGGAGTCCTAACCACCGGATCGCCTGAGAAGTCCCAAGCCTATTTTCTATACTATAAATTAGGCATGCGAAATCTCAGTTTTAGATAGAAAATCCTATTTCTACATTTAGCCTCTCTTAAATTATTACAACTAACAACATAAAGAAAACTCTTTTGGGTTTTAACAACTATTGGAATAAATTGAACTCCTTCTTGTTACCTTCTCTGTGAGCTGAAAACATTTGAGTCAAGGGCTAGAGGTTTCCTACACTTGGATTAAAAGAAAAAGAAAAACAACTCAGAAGCCTCTTTTCTTGCTCTGGAGGATTGGTGCTGGAACAGTTGGGCATCTCTATGGAAAAAAATGAAATTGACTTCTACCTCATACCATAGACAAAAATCAATACCAGGTAGATTAATGACTTAAATATGAAAGTCAAAACTATAAAGCTGGGCTTCCCTGGTGGCGCAGTGGTTGGGGGTCCGCCTGCCGATGCGGGGGACACGGGTTCGTGCCCCGGTCCGGGAAGATCCCACATGCCGCAGAGTGGCTGGGCCCGTGAGCCATGGCCGCTGAGCCTGCGTCTCTGGAGCCTGTGCTCCGCAACAGGAGAGGCCACAACAGTGAGAGGCCCGTGTACTGCCAGAAAAAAAAAAACCCAAAACTTATAAAGCTATTGGGAGACAATACAGGAGAATACCTCAAGGGTTAAGTGCCCTTAAACAAGTCACAGAAATCACTAAACATAACATTTCACCATTTCACAATAAAGGATATCCAGATGGTTGATAAAAGTTATGAAAAAGATGCTCAACCTCATTTCTATCAGAGCTGTGTAGATTAGTGGGATACCTTTACACACCTGCCAGATTTGCGAAAATTAGTACATCTGACAATATCAAGGACTGGCCAGGGGAAGAAGCAGCTGGAGCGCTCACCTCATAGGCTTCTAATGGCAGTGTAAATTGGCACAACTGCTTTGGAAATTAGTTCGCATCATCAGGTAAAGTTGAAGATACTCATATTCTATGACATGAGAATTCTACTCCTAGGAATGTACTGAGTGCTTATGTTTATCAGAGTTCATGTTTAACAGTATTCATAACAGCATTGTTCTTAGTAGTCCCCAAATGGAGACGTCATAAATATCCATCAACTGTACAGTGGAGGAATAAATTAAAGGATATTTAGAAAATGGAAAATTAGGCAGAAATGAAAATGCACAAGTATAGCTATAAGCAACAATATGGAGCAAAAGAGAATACACACTATGATTCCACTTCTATAAAGTTCAAAAATAGACAAACCTAAATTATATTATTTAAGGATACATACATGAGTGGTAAAACTAAAGGAAGCAAGGACATGATTATGATAAAAGTAAAGATAATGGTTAACTCTAGGGTGATGGGAGAATAACAGAAGATCCATTCTCCAGAGTTAGCCAAGTATTGATGATTTCTAGAAGGAACAAGGTATAGGAAGTTCATGAGTTGAAAAGAAAGTGTGTCTAAGAGAAGAGCTATCTATAAATAAGGTATCGTCTACAGTTATCAGATCGATATTCTGAAATATTTTAGAAGATAAATTCATATCCAAACCTAACTAAGTTAGTATGGGCTTATATTTATGATTCATTTATTACTTGAAATCTTATGAGGGTAGATTATTGGTAATACTGTAGAATAGGCCAAAAATTGTTTTTTGGCTCTCTGGCCACCTCCTTTCTTGATTTTATCTCCTTGCCCAAACCCTGCATCTCATTTCTAAATTATTTAATGAAGATGATTGCTGCTCTCTTGGCTTAAGGGATTAACTCTCCCAGGAATTTGTATTTTAAGAGATTTTTTTAAAGAAGACTGAAAGGCTTTAAAGACCCCTAATGAAATCTTAGATAATGGAATTTAAGCAATTTTTTAAAAATGTGGAGCAGTTTTTCACAACATGACTCACGTGTAAGGTTTTGTGAGTAACAATCAGCCTCTGCTTGCAGAAGGCCCACCAAAGAAGAGACCCCTGTCTAGCTTGGAGGTTGTTTTCTTTTGAAATTGACAAAGATTTAAAGCACTTTGCCTGAAGTTTTTGCTCTGTAAGAGGTGAAATCTCTACTAACTCAATGAATTGTAAATAGAGATACACATTTTAGTTGTCCATGTTATGAGATGGCTATTTTCAGTTCAGTGAAATGAAATATAACCAGCCACCAAAGTATGAAACTTATAAGTCCTTCATAAAAGAAACTGAAAAATTATATTCTTGGCTAGAATGGAATGAGTTTCTTTGACTTATAAAGTATAAATTGTTAAGATCACTAGTTTGGCAAAGTTAGAAAAGATCTATTATTATGCATACGGATAAGACTTCTACTGAATTTGAAATGCATTCTTTAAATAATTATCCCCAAGATTGGATCATCTCCTGGGATAGAAGCAATCATCAGAGAGTACTAAATGCCTAACTGATCGAGTAGGTAATTTGTGGAACTGTGCTTGCAGTGAACAGAATTTTTTTTTAAATTATTTGTTTATTTATTTATTTTGGCTGTGCTGGGTCTTAGTTGTGGAACGCGGGATCTTCGTTGCGGCATGTGGACTCTTAGTTGCGGCATGCATGCAGGATCTAGTTCCCTGACTAGGGATTGAACCCAAGCCCCCTACATTGGGAGCGCGGAGTCTTACCCACTGGACCACCAGGGAAGTCCCAAACAGAAGAATTTAAATAAGTTGGACTACTGAATTAGTCCAATTAGTTGAATTAATATTAATTCAATTAGTATTAATTGAATTAGTATTAATATTAGTATTAATATTAATTAGTTGAATTAATATTCAACTATCTAACTGTTGAATACCCAAAATTCATTGGGTGAAAATAATTGCTAATCCACCTCAAAATTGTGGGTGAAAAGAATTGCTCCTGTATTGGTTTAAATGTTAGCTCAATAATATAAACAGGTGATAAAATATGTAGTTTACCCTTGAACAACACAGGTTTGAACTGTGTGGGTCCACTTATATGTGGATTTTTTTCAGTAGTAAATAATACAGTACTACACGACCCGAGGTTGGTTGAATCCTCAGATGCTGAACCACAGATATGGAGGAACCTTGTATACAGAAGGCCGACTGTAAATCATACACAGATTTTCAACTATGGGTCAGCACCCAGAACTCCTAAGTTATTCAAAGGTCAACTGTATTTACATTTCTGTTATGGCACACACACACACACACACACACACACATTTTTCTTGAGAATTTCATTAGTTTCTTTTCTGAGTGGTCAGGGATACCTGTAATAGATTTCTAAATGGTTGTTTAAGTATCTTGATGCATCTTTGTTTGTTTCAGGGTAGGTAATCTGGTTGCCACAGTTAATATTTTATTTTCTACTTCTATTACCTAATTTTTATGGGAATCTCACAAGTGCACAAGGGTATATATATATATGTATATATATGTGTGTGTGTGTGTATATATATATATATATATATATATATATATATATATATCCTGCATTGGAAGTGTGGCATCTTAACCACTGGACCACCAGGGAAGTCCCCCTGGAACATTTTTTTAATTTAATTTTTATTTTATATTAGAGTATAGTTGATTTACAATGTTGTGTTAATTTCAGGTGTACAGCAAAGTGATTCAGTTATCCATATATATATATCCATTCTTTTTCAGATTCTTTGCCCATATAGGTTATTACAGAATATTGAGTAGAGTTCCCTGTGCTATACAGTAGGTCCTTGTTGACTATTTTATATATAGTAGTGTGTATATGTTAATCCCAAACTCCTAATTTATCCCTTCCCCAGCCTTTCCCCTTTGGTAACCGTAAGTTTGTTTTCTATGTTTGTGAGTCTGTTTTCTGTTTTGTAAATAAGTTCATTTGTATCATTTTTTTAGATTCCACATAAAAGTGATATCATATGATATTTTCATTTCTGTATACTAACAACAAAATATCAGCAAGAGAAATTAAGGAAACAATTCCATTTACTATTGCATCAAAAAGAATAACACACCTAGGAATAAACATACCTAAGGAGGCAAAAGACCTGTACTCTGAAAATTTGTAAGATGCTGATGAGAGAAATTGAAGATGACACAAACAGATGGAAAGATAAACCATGTTCTTGGATTGGAAGAATCAATATTGTAAAAATGACTATACTACTTAAGGAAATCTACAGAATCAATGCAATCCTTATTAAATTCCCTGGAACATTTTAAAAGGAAAAAATAAAATTGAAGACAAGCTAAAAGCCCATTGAAGTGGGATGGTTGTATTATGGTACAATGATAAAATGGAATACAATGATAAAATGAATGAGCTAGATTTATAGTATAAATGTAAAAGGATTCCCACTTCTACTATATTACCTTCCTTCTCCCAGCTTGTGCCTGTGACCTCATCAGGAGTTCCCTACAATCAGTTGACAGGGGAAGAGGAATCTTAGGCCTGGTTTACAGATGATTCTGTGCAGTATGCAGGCACTACTTGAAAATGGACAGCTACAGTACTATGACCCCCTCCTGGGACATCCCTGAAGGACAGTGGGGAAAGGAAGTACTCCCAGTGGGCAGAACGTCAAGCAGCACAGCGGCTTGCTCGTTTTTCTTGGAAGGAAAAATGGCCAGATGTTACCGATACACCGACTCATGGGCTGTGGCCAATGGTTTGGCTGGATGGTCAGAGACTTGGAAGGAGCGCGACTGGAAAACTGGTAACAAAGACATTTTGGGAAGAGGTATATGGGTAGACTTCTCTGAATGAGTGAAAATGTGAAGTTATTTGTGTGTCATGTGAATGTTCACCAAAGTATCCTCAGGAGAGGAGGATTTTATTTTTTAATTTAATTTAATTTTATTATTATTTTTTTATTAATCAAGGATTTTAATAATCAAGTGGATCCCATTCTGTGGATACCAGTCAGCCTCTTTCCTGAGCCACCTCTGTCATTGCCCAATGGGCTCATGAACAAAGTGGCCATAGTGGCAGGGATGGGGGTTATGCCTGGGCTCAGTGACATGGACTTGTACTCACCACAGCTGACCTGGCTGTGGCCACTGCTGAGTGCTCAGTCTGCTACCTACACTGAGTCCCGATATGGCATCCTTCCCCAGGGTGATCAGCCAACTACCTGCTGACAGGTTGATTACATTGGACAACTTCCATCATGGAAGGGGCAGCATTTTGTTCTTACTGGAATAGACACTCTGGATGTGGATTTGCCTTCCCTGCATGTAGTGCTTCAGCTAAAAATACCATCCATAGACATATAGAATGCTTTATCCACTGTCATCGTATCCAGACAGCATTGCTTCTGATCAAGGAACTCAATTTACAACAAATGAGGTGTGACAATGGACCATGCTCATGGAACTCATTGGTCTTACCATGTTTCCCATCATCCTGAGGCAGCTGGCTTCATAGAATGGCAGAATGGCCCTTTGAACACTCAGTTATAGTGCTAGCTAGGTGGCAGCATCTTGTTGGACAGTGTTCACCAGGAGGCTCTATGTGCTCTGTACTTTCTGCTGTTCTCCCATAGCCAGGATTCATGGGTCCAGGAATCAAGGGGTGGAAATGGGAGCAGTACCATTTTTCCCCTGGTGACCCACTAGCAAAGTTTTTTCTTCCTGTCCTCATGAGCTCATACTCTGCTGGCCTAGAGGTCTTAGTTTTAAATGGAAGAATAACTTTACCAGGAGACACAACAATGGATTGGAAGTTAAGACTGCCACCCGGCCACTTTGGGCTCCTCATGCCTCTAAACAGGCAAAGAAGAGAGTTACTATGTTGGCTGGGGTGACTGATCGTGAAAGCCAAGGGGAAATTGGACTACCACTTCACAGTGGAGGTAAGGAGGTGTATGTCTGGCATACAGATCTCTTAGGGTATCTCTTATTATTACCATGCCCTGTTATCAAAGTTGATGGAAAACTACAGCAACCTAATTCAGGCAGGACTAGTAATGACACAGACCCTTTAGGAATGAAAGTTTGAGTTATCTACCTGGTAAAGAACCACGACCAGCTGAGGTGCTTGCTGAGGACAAGGGAAATACAGAATAGGGAGTGGAAGAATGTATTCTAAATACTAGCTATGGGACTTCCCTGGTGGCGCAGTGGTTAAGAATCTGCCTGCCAATGCAGGGGACACGGGTTTGAGCCCTGGTCCAGGAAGATCCCACATGCCGCGGAGCAACTAAGCCCGTGCGCCACAGCTACTGAGCCTGTGCTGTAGAGCCCGCAAGCCACAACTACTGAGCCCGCATGCCACAACCACTGAAGCCTGCGTGCCTAGAGCCCGTGCTCTGCAACAAGAGAAGCCACTGCAATGAGAAGCCCATGCACCGCAACGAAGAGTAGCCCCCGCTCGCTGCAACTAGAGAAAGCCCACACACAGGAACAAAGACCCAACACAGCCAAAAATAAATAAAATAAATTTATTAAAATAAATTAATTAATACCAGCTGTGACCACATGACCAGTAATAATAAGAATTGTAATTGTCATGAGTATTTCTTCCTTATTTTGTTATGAATATGTTTGTGTGTGTATACTTAGCAAGTATCTTCATTTTCTTCTCTCTCTTATCCTCTTATCATATAACATTAGATGTATTGACTTTACACTATAATATTTAAGTTGTATGGTATCAAGAAGAGTGAACATCACCCAGGAGCTTTGCATCTTCTTTTGGAGAAAGCGTTAGTGCTTTTTCAGTTGAACAAAGTATAGTTGTATTATATTAGCTGGAAGTATAACCTTATTATTATGGACTGAATGTTTGTGTCCTTCCAAAATTCATATGTTGAAAACCTGGCCCCCAATGTGATGGTATTAGGAGATGGGGCCTTTGGGATTAGGATTAGATGGGGTCATGATGATAGAGCCCTCAGGAGTGGGATTACTGTCCTTATAAGAGTCACAAGAGAGCTTCCTATCCCTTCCTGCTTTCTGCCATGTGAGGATACAAGAAATCAGCACTTAGTAACTGGAAGAGTTGCTGGAAGGGCAGTCTCACCAGAACTTGACCATGCTGGCACACTGATCTCAGACTTCAGAACTTCAAAACTATGGGAAATAAATTTCTGTTGTTTATAAGCCACCCAGTCTAGGATACTTTGTTATAGCAGCCTGAACTAAGACACTTGTTATTATCTTTGTTTAGATATCAGGTATGGTTTAAAGGGTACCAAATTGACAAGTAGTGGATTTGTGATGATTAATGTTACGTAAAAACTTGGCTAGTCTGTGGTGCCCAGATGTTTGGTTACATACCAGTTTAGATGTTGTGGTGAAGGTATTTTAGATGTGATTAACATTTAAGTCAGTAGTTTGAGTAAAGCAGATTACCTTCCATAAGGTAGGTTGCTGAGCAATACACAGAGTAAATTCTGATTTTATTAAAAATTCATATTCAAACATACGCACACCTATAAATAAGTAGCCATGGAAAAAGTTCTGGAAATAATGCACACCAAACCAACAGCGATTACCTCTGGGGAATGGGACAGGGGCTGAGGTGAGGAAAGAGGTGTATCATTCCTTTTTGATTTTATAAAATTTCTGTAATTAAAATTTTCCCCAATCAGAATGTATTTCTTACAATTGTCCTTTATTCCAGAAGAAGATCCTACTTTTCTTTATTTTGATTTTATTTTGGTTAAAAGGATCAGTTATCAGTCTGACAAATTTTGTTTCCCAATATTCATCTACAACTGTAAGCTGGAACTAGTGCTATGCATGTCAAAGCACAGCTACACCATGACTATCTTCCTTCCGACCTACAGGCTGTACAAATGCGCAGAATAAGACTAAGAATAATGTAACTTGCTTGAGATTCCATACTTTAGAATAACTAAATGTAGTAACGTAAATTATTAAAGATGTGAGATATTTTGTGTGTGTAAAGATGGCTTTTTTTTGGTAGTGTACTTGCAGTGTTGCAAATTGGGTTCCTCAGGCAGCAGGCTCTGAGACACAGGTTAGCATGCAGGATGTTTATTAAGCAGTGCCCTTGGGAATAAAGCTTGTTGAAACATGGGGAAGGAAGCAGAGGGATAAATCCAGCTGTGGTACACACCAACCACAGTCTCAGCTGACCCCACAAAGAGCTCTGAAGCTAGAATGGCCGTTCGGGATTGTCCTAAATTGGCCCTAGGTGGCTAAGTGTTTATACTCCCACATCAACCAGTCCTTGAATAAGGGGCCACCCTGGAAGGGGCATGGTTTTGGGCAAGGTTTCAGGCAAGAGTCTCTGCTTCAGAGGCAATCCTGGAAGGGGCTGGCTGACAGCAGAAGACTGATTGAGGTAATTCCTGAAAGGTGTTAACATAGGGTAAGGCTGTCTGCCAAGGGTACTCCTAGTATTCTCCTAGCTGAAGCAACAAGTCCATCAGCGAAGAAGAATCTGGCTGGTACACCACAATGTCTACCTCATGCACCCTTCTTATTCTTGGGATCAACTTCTAAAACCATTTATGTGTCATTTTTTTTAAATATGTAATCCCATTACATAGTCATATCAGTATGGTACTTCAATGAGATAAGTCATGTGAAATACTTATGGTGCTTATTAAGTCTAGCTATCATTATCATAATTATTAGTACCATTATTATTCTCACCTAGTTGGCAGATGTCTTGGAAAAAACATAGTGTAATTTCCCAAGCTTTGTTTATATTAAGCATGGAGAAGAGCTGGTACAAGCGGAAAAGAATATTATAACATTTCTGTTGAACATACATTATATTTTTTCCTGAAAAAGTTTCAAATTTTAGGTTGTTTTCCTGTAATCCCTTTCATATGATAAAGAGAATTTTATTCTTCCCTTTTGATTTTTTTTTTTTTTTTTTTCCTGCGGTATGCGGGCCTCTCACTGCTGTGGCCTCTCCCGTTGCGGACCACAGGCTCCGGACGCGCACGGGCCTAGCCACTCCGCCGCATGTGGGATCTTCTCAGACTGGGGCACGAACCCGTGTCCCCCGCATCAGCAGGCAGACTCTCAACCACTGCGCCACCAGGGAAGCCCTTCCCTTTTGCTTTTATAAGCTATAATTCAGTGTCATTTGATGATTCCTAAGGAACTGTCTTTCCTGGTTTATTAAGAAAAAAGTTAGGCCCAGATTTTAAATTCATTCCCTTGACAAATGTAATCCCATCATAAGTCATAACAATGAATGAAAAGCCAGCTTCTGCTCTAGGAAAAAATAGTCGTGTGAGACTATTGTGTTAATGCTGTTGAAATTTGGTTTTGTACATTTGACTGCTATGCTGATGAAAAATATCTGTTAACCAGGGGAAAAGAAAAGAAGCTAATAATACTTACTGAGTACTCTTCTAAGAATTTTACCTGCATTATCTCATATATCAGTCTTCTGGGGTAAATACTGTTACTGTCCCTTTTATAGATGATGAAACTGAGGTTCAGAAAGGTAATTTGATTAAGGTCAAACATCTAGTCAAGGGGTAGCACAGGAATTAGAACCCAGGATAATTGGGCTGCAAGATTCATATATCTAATCATTCCACTTTACTGACACGAAGGACTGATTTGAGTCCTTCAAGGATTTGAGTCCTTGATTTCTCTCAGTTAGTCAATTGTTTATTGAAAACATACTGTGAACCCAGCATAGTCCAGGACTGGAAAGATTTTGAGATGATCAAGGGGAGTGTTTCTGCACCTTAATTATTCATTCACTATTTTTCTTTGTTATGTGTACCACATGAAGTATTACTTCCCCCTTTCTGAACACTCTTGTTTCCAGAACTTGACTTGTATACTCAAATCTCTCAACTGTGTTAAAAAATCTTAACAAAAGAAATGATTCAACATTTTGTTTAGTACAATAAGAAACTGAAGAGTGATATATCAGTGGTGATTCATTTTACTAGTGCATATGCTTCTAGGTAATTTAATAATTCTTCCATTTTCTTATTAGTTTATTCTTTAAAAAAAATCACAGTTGAGAATAGTTGGTCAGTAATGATGAACTAATTTCAAGGATGATGACATAGCAAAGTAATTGAAGATATGAGAAAAATATCTCTAAGATACCATATGTTAGATTTTAAAGTGTTCATTGGACCTGTTTGGTAATTGCAAGATGTAATGAGTTTTATCCTAAAAAATAAAAAAGCAAAATTTCTCTTTGTTTTTTAAGACCTCTAAGATAAAAAGTCAATCTTCTTAAATAAAGACCTCTATAGGGCTTCCACGGTGGCGCAGTGGTTGAGAGTCCGCCTGCCGATGCAGGGGACACGGGTTCGTGCCCCGGTCCGGGAAGATCCCACATGCTGCGGAGCAGCTGGGCCCGTGAGCCATGGCCGCTGAGCCTGCGTGTCCGGAGCCTGTGCTCTGCAACGGGAGAGGCCACAACAGTGAGAGGCCCACGTACCGCAAAAAAAAAAAACCTCTATAAAAAATTAACCTTTACAAATAGAACTGCTCAAAACAGAAATTCAGAAATCAAAAATGAGTCCAGTGGACACTGACATTATACCAAGGTTACATTTTGAAACAATTTCATGAGATAGATTCTATTATTTCCATTTTACAGATCAAAAAACTTAGTGTTCATATTAAGAAACTTACAGTCCGCCCAACGCTACAACCTGTGCTAATATAATCACTTACTATTCTGTAACAGTTCCCCTAACCTCTCATATCATCCTATAGTTTTTCTTCAAAAACTATATGTACATAAAGTTTCTTACTATATTATAAGGACAGAAACTATGTTTTGCTGACCACAGTATATCATTGCATATAGTGTAGTGCCTGGCACAGAGTCAATGTGCAGTGAATATCAATTGAATTGAATAAATGGACAATTATTCAATTCAATTATTTAATCACTGTGCTTAGCATCCAATCAGTTAGCACGGGCAAAGGTATCTAAACACTTTATATATTAAGCACATATTCTGTAAAGAGCAAGTTTTAGGCTCTGAGAAAAGAAGATCAAGACGTAGTCCCTACCCTCAAGGAACCTTTGATATAGGTGGGATATAGGGCAGGGAGCAAAGACAGGGGCATTAAAGGGTTAATAATAATGCAAATATAGACAATTGATCTATAGAGAGCATCAACCTCCCTAGGAGCTTCACAGCTTAACATGAGGGAGTCATCATGGAGGGCTCCCTTTTGTCCAGGGCAGAGAAAACTTTCCCATATAGAAAGAAAAATTTGTGTCCCCTTTTTCTAATCCATCATCTCTTCCAGGAAGTTGTTTCAACCTAAATCTTATATGATCAGTTAAACAGATATCTTCTTTTTCTCTTCTTGGAGAATAGGAATTGGTGGTGAATGTTCATATACAGGCTTTGAGGATCATTAGGTCACTCTCCAGTCTTCTATTCTCCAGGCTATATAATTTTTTTAAAAGTTTTCATCATAAATTTTATTTTCCTATCCTCCAGTTGTAATTACTGCTTTCCTCAGACTTATCTCCAAAATTTCCAGGTTTCTTTTAAGCTGTGAAGCTGAGATTTGAACATGGTCCTTATAACAGAATCATTGTTTTACAATTTCTGCCTATTTTCCTCTTTCTTTTCTCTTCCTTTTCTTTTTCTTTCTTTCCCGTGTTGGCCATGCAAAACAATACTCTTTTTTTCCCTATGTTTTATTATACAGACATATTAGAGTCAAATTTTACTCTAATTGATAGTAGTATGCAGTTAACTTTACAAAAGTTACATCTCATCTGTGGTAAACTGAACCATGCCTCCTGTTTATTCATGCCCCTGTGTGGTGTTCTCCCCTTGAATGTGGGCTGGCACTGAGACCTGCTTTAACTAATAGAATGCAGAGGAGGTGACACTGCTCATTCCAGGCTTAAGCCTTAAGAAGACCTCGCCGCTTTCTGGGGTAAAGCCAACTGCTATGTAATATTTCTACTCTGAGACTGCTATGCTGTGAACATTTGTGCTCCACATGGCCTCTCCACGAGCCCAACCTAGCTACGTGGAGAGGCCTGTGGAGGAGACCAAATCCCTGGCCAACAGCCCTCACTGATCTAACCGACCATGCCAACTATACCAGCTTGACTGCCCATGAGTGAGGCCATCTTGGAAGTAGATGTATTCTCTAATCATAGTTGCACCACCCCATCTGAAGCCATGTGGAGCAATGACAAGCTTTCCTTGCCTTGCCTCGCCAAAATTGCAGAATTATAGGCAAACAAACAACTTTCTAAAGCCACTGTTTTTCAGGGTAATTTGTTAAATAGCAAGAGACAATTAAAACACTCTCTCTGTGCAAGACTTTTTTTCATCTGTAAAATGAATTAGTTGGACAAGATAATTTCCATATAGCATAAACTCTCAATTAGAGTGTGGTCCACCTTGTTCAACACATTGCTATTCAACTTCTGCCTGCAGCCCTGTGTTGGTCCTACAGATTCTTCATACCAATTTGTGACTGTTCTTGTTGAAATTTTTTCTTTTTTTTTCCTTAGACCCAAGTCTCTAACTTGCCAGAGTCATTCTGAATACTGATTTTTATCCTCCAGCATGCTAATACTGCTTTCAGTTCAGCTTGTTGGTGTGTCCATTTCATGAGCTCAGCTTGTAGGTGTGTCCATTTTATGAGCTCAGCTTGTTGGTGTGTCCATTTTATGAGCTCAGCTTGTTGGTGTGTCCATTTTATGAGCTTGCTTTCTACTTCATCATTTCCTTCAGCAATCTCACAGCTGCATTCTCACAGCTGGACTGGCTGATTCATTGTCTTTTCTTGGCTCTCAGAAAATCCTACTGGCATAGTTTCTAGGATTCAGAATCCTGAAACTTGCCTTTCCCACCATTTTGCTGTTTCTGGCTCAAGAATACTCCTAAATGGGTCACTTTTCCAAGACATAGCATGTCCATCCATGTGAATTTCTTGTGAGTAATATGTGCTATTAGAAAGTTAATGAGAAAAATATTTCCCTTTTTTGGTGGAGTCTGGGCTCAGACTCTTTCTGAAGCAATCATCATCAATTAATTATGCCTCAGGACTTCTGTGATATTGATGTGAAACCAGTAATTTTTTTTCACATCACGTCTCAGAATATTACAGCACATCTGCTCTCCTTGAGCTGAATTCATTCCAGAAGGAACATGTTTCTTAGTAAATATTGTCCAGTCACTTTTAAAGGACCTTTAAGCTTGGAGAGTATTAAAGTAATTGATTCTCAGCATTTTTAAAACTACTTTCAATTTTAGCCACTGCTGACCATCTGTTTATTCACTTCAGAAAGAGTTCTAAACATAGCCTAGAGTCATCATGAGTAATCTTAACAGGCTCGCTGGAGCATATGCTATAACCCCGGTCTTCCCAGAATTTCAGAGTGCTTTAGAAAAGGGCCATATTAGGGTCCACTTATCCTGTCTCACAGATGATATACTCAGAATATCTAGGAGCCAAATATATTATCTGAGGTAAGAGCAAAATAGAAGAGTTGATCTATGGGACAACTATAAGGTTGTAAGGTTAACACAACGCAAATTCCTATGATGTAAGGTTACAAGTTCCAGTGCAGAAGGCCAGTGTTTTCCCTCCCCACTAAACCTTTCAACTTGGAAGAGCACTAATTGTCACAGGCTCCTTAAATACTTGAATACAAATATTCTGGGGTATATCGTTTACCCAAAGTTCTGCTTTCCTACTACACTGGACTCTTTTTTTTTTTTTTTCTATCCAGCATCCTTTATAAGAACTGCCTCTCCTCTACTTCCTGTGATTCTTATGGGCTACATTTCCCAGGGGCTAAGTTATTTGGCCACAGTAATGGCACATGAACCAAGGTTGGCCTTTCACAGTAACCTCTTCTTCTAAACACAGTGTTTGGCTCAGGAGTGGGCATTGACCTAAGCAGGACAAATCAGAGACTTTCACTCAACTGATGGATGATGGTAGAGAGGATTCCTTCTACAGTAGCTGCTAGATTAGGATATACCATGGAGCCACACATAGTAATCTTCTCTGGCCTCACAGAGTCTGTCTTATATTAAGAAAAAACTAACACACAGGAGCAGAGTGGAGAAACAGAGAAAATGAAAGCTGCCAATATTGGTTTGGTCCCTGGATATAGTTGTATTTAAACTTCTCAGCTAACCTAGTCACTTGCTCTTTTTCTTAAACTCATTTTAATTGTGTTTGAATCATTTTTTAATTGAGTCAATTAATAGCAACCTATTCTTTAAGGAAAATTTATGCAACCTTAAAAATTCCTTTCTTATCCAACAATCCCACTTTTTGGTGTATATCCGAAGGAAATGAAACCATTATCTTGAAGAGATATCTATACTCCCATGTTCATTGCAGCATTATTCACAATAGCCAAGGTATGCAAATAATGTAAGTGTCCATCAACAGATTACTGGATCAAAAAAATCTCTCTCTCTGTGTAAACACGCACACACACACACACACACACACACCCATACCCCACCTCCCCCACAGGAATATTTTTCAGCCTTAAAACAGAAAGAAATCCTGTCATGTGAGATGACGTGGATGAACCTGAAGGGTATTATGCTAGGTGAAATAAGGCAAATACTGCCTGGTACCACTTACACGTGGGATCTTACAAGGTCAAACTCATAGTAACAGAGTAGACTCTGTTATCAGGTGGTTATCAGAGGCTAGAAGATAGGGGAAAGGGGGAGATATTGATCAAAGGGTACAAACTTTCAGTTATAAGATGATTAATTTCTGGAGACCTAGTGTACAGCATGGTGACTGTAGCTAGTAATAATGTATTGTATACTTGAAATTTGCATAAAGAGTAGATCTCAAGTGTTCTTACCATGTACAAACACTCACACACACAAGGTAACTATGGGAGGTGATGGGTATGTTAATTACTTTGATTGTGGTAATCATTTCACAGTGTATACATATATCAGACCATCATGTTGTGCACCTTAAATATATACAATTTTTATCTGTCATTCATAGGTAGGTAGGTAGATAGAGAAAATTCAGACACAGTTAAAACTGAAAATCACTAATCAAAGTGAACAGGCAAAATTCAAGTTAAAAAAGCGGGAAGGGAAGAAGTAGAAGGGAGAAGACATTCTCAAACTTGGAAAATCTTGGAGGATTATGGCAGTTTTCTTTGTAAAGATAAAAACATATAATTACAGGGACTTCTCTTGTGGTCCAGTGGTAAAGAATCTGCCTTCCAATGCAAGGGACGCGGGTTTGATCCCTGGTTGGGGAGCTAGGTTCCCACATGCCTTGGGGCAGCTAAGCCCAAGCACCACAACTACTGAGCTCGTGTGCCTCAACTAGAGATCCTGTGTGCTGCAGACTACAGATACCACGCACCCTGGAGCCTGCGTGCCACAACAACAGAGCTCACATTCCCTGGAGCCCGCAGGCCACAACTACAGAGAGAAAAAACTCACACGCCACAACCAGAGGGAAGCCTGAGCGCTGCAACTAGCAAGAGGCCCAAGTGCCACAATGAAGAGACTGTGCACCACAACAAAAGATCCCCCATGCCTCAGCGAAGATCCCGCATGCTGCAACTAAGACCTGATGCAGCCAAAAAAGAAGAAAGAAAAAAAAGAGAGAAAAAGAAAATAAAAAAAATTAAAATTGTACTCGGTTAAAAAAAACACATATAATTACAAAGCTGACAGTTAAGATGAACTAAAGGGCTTCCCTGGTGGCGCAGTGGTTGAGAGTCCGCCTGCCGATGCAGGGGACATGGGTTCATGCCTCGGTCCGGGAGGATCCCACATGCCGCGGAGCGGCTGGGCCCGTGAGCCATGGCCGCTGGGCCTGCGCGTCCGGAGCCTGTGCTCCGCAACGGGAGAGGCCACAACAGTGAGAGGCCCGCGTACCGCAAGGAAAAAAAGAAAAAAAAAAAAAGATGAACTAAAAAGAGGTACTGATCATCTGTGCTTAGAAGTGTCCTTTTCACTTCTGACACATCCATCAGAAAATAGCTTATGCTCAGTGGACTCATCACATCTTCAGCACATCTTGAAATCACTATCACCTGTCCCCAACAGGTATTCCTAAGGAGATACATGCCAGAGTTCCTTAATTCCAATTATTTCTCTGGTTTCTATATTTCTAATATTTCAGGCTGAAGAGATGTTACAACTATATTTCTTGGTCTAAAACTTCCCAGTGGGTAGCAATACATTTTTTTGAAAGAAGATTAGGATGGAGAATCTTGTAAGACAAGGCTATACCTGGCTGGATTAAGGAAACCACTTCTAGGTCTGGCCCTCTCACCTTCTGAAAAATTACTAAATTATATGAAAATTCTGTTCTAAAATTTTAACAACTGTCATTCACATTTCCAAGAAGAAGCCTATTTTTAAATTAAAATTAAAATTAAAAAATTTTTTTTGGCTGCACCACATGGCTTGCGGGATCTTAGTTCCCTGATCAGGGATTGAACCCTGGGCCCCAGCAGTGAAAGCACTGAGGCCTAACTACTGAACTGCCAGGGAATTCCCAGAAGGCTATTTTTTAAATAAGTGAAAGTTTGAACCCTTTTACCAACTACTCCCTATTTTTTCCCACCCCCTAGCCCCTGGCAACCAGTCAATTTTTTACTCCATGTTTCTATGAATTCCATATTTTACAATATTCAAATGGAATATATACATACATATGTTGACAGACACTTAGGTTGTCTCCATACCTTGGCTGTTATGAGTAGCTGCAGTAAACATGGGAGTGCAGATATCTGGTCAAGATAGTAATTTTATTTCCTTTAGATATGTACCCAGAACTGAGATTACTGAATCATATGGTATTTCTATTTTTAGTGTTGTTGAGGAATTTCCAAACTTCTGTAATGGCTGTACCAATTTATATTCCCATCAATAGTGCGCAAGGGTTCCCTTTTCTACACATCCTCCCCAACACTTGTTACCTTTTGACTTTGATAGTAGCCATTCTAACAAGTGTGAGGTGATATCTCCCATATTGTGGTTTTGAATTGCATTTCCCTGATGATTAGTGATGTCGAGCATCTTTTCATATAATGGTTGGCCATTTATATGTCTTCTTGGAAAAATGTCTATCCAGGTATATATATTTTTTAATTAATTAATTAATTAATTTTTGGCTGCACTGGGTCTTCATTGCTGTGTGTGGGTTTTCTCTAGTTGTAGCGAGAGGAGGCTACTCTTCGTTGAGGTGCGTGGGCTTCTCATTGAGGTGGCTTCTCGTTGCGGAGCACGGGCTCTAGACGCGTGGGCTTCAGTAGTTGTGCCTCATGGGCTCTAGAGAGCAGGCTCAGTTGTGGCACACAGGCTTAGTTGTTCCGTGGCATGTGGGATCTTCCCGGACCAGGGCTCGAACCAGTGTCCCCTGCATTGGCGGGCGGATTCTTAACCACTGCACCACCAGGGAAGTCCCTATCCAGGTGTGTTTTATATTTTGTATTTTAAAGTACCTTAAACACATTTTGGAAGTACAATAAATACACATATGCACATACATACTAGATCGGGCTAGAGACTTCTTGCAAAATAGGAGGAAGTATTAACAGAAACATATGTTCAATTTGGACTCAATATTATCCTCTAAAAAATTAACAACCACATTAGAGGATCTAGTAAAAAATGATCCTTTTGTTAAGTACTTAAGCTAAATTAATCAAATATTATTCAACACCTGCATACAAGAAATCATGCCAAATATCGAGAATGAGAAGATGAAAATGATTTGATTCTTTGCCCTTAAGAATTTAGTAAGGGAGGTAGATTTGATTTCCCAGACAAGCAGAACTAATTCTTCTTCGGTTGGGCTCTCATTGCACCTATCTCGATTACAGCACAAATCATAATTCTTTCTTTTTTTTTTGGTGGCACCACACGGCATGTGGGATCTTAGATCCCCGACCAGTGATCGAACCTGTGCCCCCTGCATTGGAAGTGTGGAGTCTTAACCACTGGACCACCAGGGAAGTCCATCATAATTATTTCTTTAAGGATCCATGTCCTCTTTTACAATAAAAATTCTACAATGGGACAAATGACTGTCATTCATTTTTATGTTTTCAGTGCCAAATACTGTCCCTGGCACAGTAGGTATTTAATAAACGCTGGATGTTTAGGCACTCATGAAATATACAACTCAATCTGACTTAAAAATGGGGAAGTGTGTTAGTTCACATAAGAGGAACTCCAGTGGTAGGGTGGATCCAGTAGTTTCACTATTTCATCAAGGCAGCGGGTCTTTCAAAGATGTCACAAAGAAAGAAAACTACAGGCCAATATCACTGTTGAACCTAGATGCAAAAATCCTCAACAAAATAGTAGCAAACAGAATCCAACAGCACATTAAAAGGATCATACACCATGATCAAGTGGGATTTATCCCGGGAATGCAAGGATTCTTCAATATATACAAATCAACCAATGTGATAAACCATATTCACAAATTGAAGGAGAAAAATCATATGATCATCTCAGTAGATGCAGAAAAAGCTTTTGACAAAATTCAACACCCATTTATGATAAAAACCCTCCAGAAAGTAATCATAGAGGGAACTTACCTCAACATAATAAAGGCCATATATGACAAACCCGCAGCCAACATCGCTCTCAATGGTGAAAAACTGAAACCATTTCCTCTAAGATCAGGAACAAGACAAAGTTGTCCACTCTCACCACTATTATTCAACACAGTTTTGGAAGTTTTAGCCACAGCAATCAGAGAAGAAAAAGAAATAAAAGGAATCCAAATTGGAAAAGAAGAAGTAAAGCTGTCACTGTTTGCAGATGACATGATACTATACACAGAGAATCCTAAAGGTGCTACCAGAAAACTATTAGAGCTACTCAATGAATTTGGTAAAGTAGCAGGATACAAAAATAATGCACAGAAATCTCTTGCAATCCTATACACTAATGATGAAAAATCTGAAAGAGAAATTAAGGAAACACTCCCATTTACCACTGCAACAAGAAGAATAAAATGCCTAGGAATAAACCTACCTAAGGAGACAAAAGACCTTTATTCAGAAAAGTATAAGACACTGATGAAAGAAATTAAAGATGATACAAACAGATGGAGAGATATACCATGTTCTTGGATGGGAAGAATCAACATTGTGAAAATGACTCTACTACCCAAAGCTATCTACAGATTCAGTGCAGTCCCTATCAAACTACCAATGGCATTTTTCACAGAACTAGAACAAAATGTTTCACAATTTGTATGGAAACACAAAAGACCCTGAATAGCCAAAGCAATCTTGAGAAAGAAAAACGGAGCTGGAGGAATCAGGCTCCCTGACTTCAGACTATACTTCAAAGCTACAGTAATCAAAACAGTGTGGTACTGGCACAAAAACAAATATAGATAAATGGAACAGGAAAAAAAGCCCAGAGATAAACCCATGCACATATGGTCACCTTATTTTTGATAAAGGAGGAGAAAAGATAGCCTCTCCAATAAGTGGTGCTGGGAAAACTGGACAGCTACATGTAAGAGAATGACATTAGAACACTCCCTAACACCATACACAAAAATAAACTTGAAATGGATTAAAGACCTAAATGTAAAGGCAGACACTATAAAACTCTTAGAGGAAAATATAGGCAGAACACTCTATGACATAAATCACAGAAAGATCCTTTTTAACCCACCTCCTAGAGAATTGGAAATAAAAACAAAAATAAACAAATGGGACCTAATGAAACTTAAAAGCTTTTGTACAGCAACGGAAACCATAAACAAGATGAAAAGACAACCCTCAGAATGGGAGAAAATATTTGCAAATGAAGCAACTGACAAAGGATTAATCTCCAAAATATACAAGCAGTTCATGCAGCTCAATATCAAAAAAACAAACAACCCACTCCAAAAATGGGCAGAAGACCTAGATAGACTTTTCTCCAAAGAATATATACAGATTGCCAACAAACACATGAAAGGATGCTCAACATCACTAATCATTAGAGAAATGCAAATCAAAACTATAATGAGGTATCACCTCACAGCAGTCAGAATGGCCATCATCAAAAAATCTACAAATAATAAATGCTGGAGAGGGTGTGGAGAAAAGGGAACCCTCTTGCACTGTTGGTGGGAATGTAAATTGATGCAGCCACTATGGAGAACAGTATGGAGGTTCCTTAAGAAACTAAACATAGAACTACCATACGACCCAGCAATCCCACTACTGGGCATACACCCTGACAAAACTGTAATTCAAAAAGAGTCACATACCACAATGTTCACTGCAGCTCTACTTACAATTGTCAGGATATGGAAACAACCTAAGTGTCCATTGACGGATGGATAAAGAAAATGTGACACAATGGAATATTACTCAGCCATAAAAGGAAACAAAATTGAGTTATTTTTAGTGGGGTGGGTGGACCTAGAGACTGTCATACAGCGTGAAGTAAGTCAGAAAGAGAAGAACAAATACCGTATGCTAACACATATATATGGAATCTAAAAAAAAAAAAAAAGGTTCTGAAGAACCTAGGGGAAGGACAGGAATAAAGACGCAGACGTAGAGAATGGCCTCGAGGACATGGGGAGGAGGAAGGTAAGCTGGGATGCAGTGAGAGAGTGGCATGGACTTATATATACTACCAAAGATAAGATAGATAGCTAGTGAGAAGCAGCCCCATAGCACAGGGAGATCAGCTCAGTGCTTTGTGACCACCTAGAGGGGTGGGATAGGGAGGGTGGGAGGGAGATGCAAGAGGGAGGAGATATGGGGATATATGTATATGTATAGCTGATTCACTTTGTTATGAAGCAGAAACTAACACACCATTGTAAAGCAATTATACTCCAATAAAGACGTTTAAAAAAAAAAAAAGACAGCGGGTCTTTATGTTGCTTTGTTCTGTTTTAATCCTCAGGCTGGTTCCTTTTGGTGTTGGACATGGCTACTGGAGCAATTAGGCTGAATGCAAACTTGGTGTGTGACAAGATAGACAGAGACAGAGACA
>NW_006796149.1:2940457-2983493 GCF_000442215.2 Lipotes vexillifer
AAAGAGAGAGAGATACTCCTGAGCTTCTTTCTTAGGAGAGATGAAAAGCTTTCCCAGAGCATCTAGAAAACCTCTTCTCTTATCTCATTGGTTGGAATTGGGTTGAGACAGGCCTGGGACCTGGGGGCTCTTTGCTGCAGTGCTGCAATGCTTGCATGGAGACACACCTCTCCTCAAGCAGCAAAATACAAAGAAACTATATGGGACTAAAAATAACTGTGTGCATGTGCAGTTGGGGCAAAATCTGGACCCAAAATATACAAAAAGACAAAAAAAAGCCCCACTGCCGTTTCTGAAGAGCTGGGAGCAAAAACTGGGTGTCAGGAGCAAAAGCAAGGTACTGCTCATGCCCCTCTGCACATAACACTACCTAAAGGGTGGACAAAACACCTAAGCCACCCCTCCGGCCCAACGCCTGGACACACCCCCTACCGTCACCCCATATAAGGAACAAGCTCACCCCCTCCTTGGGGAGCAAGCAAGGGAACCTGTTACTTGTTTTAGGCCCCTCCTGCAACCGATGCAGGAGCCCCAGAGGCCTGAATTTCTTGTCTGGCCTCGAGTCAATTTCTGTTGACTGGGGAAGGCCAAGAACCCTGGTAGGTTTCAGGGTCACATATTCCCTCTCATAAAGGGATGGGATTCCCTTTAGACTAGGGTTTCTCAACCTTGACACCATTGGCATTTTAGGCTGGATAATTCTTTGTTATGGGGGACTGTCCTGTGCATTGTAGGTTGTTTAGCAGCATCCCTGGCCTTTACCCACTAGAGGCCAGGAGCATTCCCCAACCAGTTGCAACAACCAGAATGTCTCTAGACATTGTCAAATGTCCCCTAGGAGGCAAAATCACCCCGAATGAAAATCACTGGTTTAGGTAGTTTAGGATTACTCCAGAAGCTGAGGGAGGATCAGCTTTGTGTAAGGCAGATGGGGACATAGGTTTGAACTCATCAGGGTATTATCAGGAAGGTAATGGATCTGTTTAGGTAACTGACTAACAATGTCCATTATGCTTTCTGAACATAGAGGCATGACAGGTTCAGTGTGCAATTTAAAATGTTAGTTTTCTTCCATCTCATATGTTCTCAAAACCAATTTCTGCACAGTTCTGTGAAATTAGAAGTGAAAAAATGAATTTGTGTTAGAGGGATTGGTTATTGTCTCTTACCAGTTTCTTACAAAAGTAAAACTGAGGCCACTTTAAGTTGGAAGTTACAGAAACGCAATCCCAACTGCTTATGCAAAAGTGGAACTCACTGGTTCATAATAATAATTGTAGCCAAATTTTATCAAGTGCTTCCCCCTTAACAGGAATTGTTCTAAATGCTTTCCATGTGTTAACAGATCTAATTCTTATAACAATTCTGTGAGATCTTTACTATTATTTCCATAAAGGAAACCAAAGCACAGGGAAGTTAAGTAACCAGTAACTAGCCAGTAAATGATGACAATTTGTAAGTGCTGTTGGAGCCCCAAGGAGGAACTGATTAATTCTGATCTGGGTATAATAAGATCTCATAGAGAAGGGGCATTTTTACTTTGCTTGGAAGGAAGGGTAAAATATTTATATAATTAGGATGGCATTGTGTTGAACATGGAATAGAGAGAAGGAGAAAATGTTCCCTCATGCTGTGTAATGCTCACTCGGGGGTGGACTTCAGCAAAAGCCCTGGATCCCGAAAGGTAGAGCTCTACTCAATTTACAAGTCCCCACCTATTTCCCTCATAGGCACACTCACAGCTCTGATGTGGCTGGTTCCGGATGGATTCTGATATTAACTGCAAAGTACTTGGAAGCAGCACTCTGACTTTCAACTCTTCTTGGGAAGCTTGGCTCATGAGTCTAGACTCCTTCTACCTTCACAATGAGTGTCTTCTAAAGTAGGGGTCCCTAACCCCCAGGCCACAGACTAGTACAGTCTGTGGCCTGTTAGGAACCAGGCCGCACAGCAGGAGGTGAACAGCAGGCGAGTGAGCAAAGCTTCATCTGCATTTACAGCCGCTCCCCATCGCTCTCATTACCACCTGAGCTCCGCTTCCTGTCAGCATTATGGTGAGTTGTATAATTATTTCATTATATATTACAATGTAATAACAATAGAAATAAAGTGCACAATAAATGTAATGTGCTTGAATCATCCCAAAACCATCCCCCTGCCCCCGGTCTGTGGAAAAATCATCTTCCACAAAACCAGTCCCTGGTGCCAAAAAGGTTGGGCCTGCTGTTCTAAAAGGTCTCCTTGCCCTTTCGGTAATCTGACCTCAATCAGGATTGGGGTCATCACAAATAGCCTTGCAGTTTGTGTACTATACAATTCCAGGTGCGCCACTCACAGAAAACTTCTAAATGTCTGCAAGAAACCATAAACCTATGATTTTTCATCCCCAGTACAACACCTGGAGCCCACACCAGCAGGAAACAGGCTGAGAAAATTTCAAATCTCCAAGAAGGCCATAGTCTCTAATACCAACTTCAGATGTGGCCGCAGAGGATAATGGTGAAAGAACCCCCATATAGCAGAATCGAGGGTGATCAGAAAGGTCAACCAAGGGACTTACTCTCAGCCAGGGCAGGGAATCTTTGCAGTTCTTGCTCATTAGGATTTGACAGTTGCTGTGGACTAGTGATTACTATGTATTTCCCATTCTTCCCTTTTCTGACTTGGAGTTTTTATTGTGGTTAGCTCGTCTTTGTCATACCATTGCACATTGGCTGTCTTATAAGTCACTACTCCAAAAAGGAGCCACATCCAAATATGATGGAAAGGACTGCTTAGCACTCAGAGATCTCGGACTCCAATAGATGTGGTAACTGGGTGGGACGTTGGATGGGTTTCCACGGGAAGGAGGTGAATTCGGTTTTATGTATCAGAAGGGTATGTATCAATCCTTGGGTGGCCAGAGGTGGTCTGTAGAAGAGCCTACTAATTGGCCTCTGATATTCATTCTGTCAGTCTTTCTCTTACTAACAGAAGTGCCAGTTTTTATCTGGGAACATGGCTTTCAAGCTAGAAACAGCATTTTCCAGCTTCCTCTGAATGTAGGCCATATAGCTAAGTTCTGGCCAAATAAAATATCTTTACTTATCTTTCTATGCTTTCACATAAGCTGCAGTGTGGTGGTGAACCAGATTTGACTGTGCAGTAGAGAACTTCATTTAGTATATTTCTTTGCAGAGTTTGGCAAGTTTTCTTAAAGGGCCTGATAGGAAATATTTTGACTTATAGGCCATAGGATCTCTGTCACAACTATTCAATTTTGCTGTCACAGCAGCCATAGACAATACTTACACAATTGGGCATGGCTGTGTTCTAATAAAACTTTTTTTTTTTTTAATAAAAACAAGCGATCACCCTACTGACAGTAGTTTCTCTACCCCTGCTCTAGTGGAACAATAACAGGTGAAATCTGGGTCCTTGGACGACCTCATGGAGGAAGGTCACCCTACAGTCCACATCATCTACTAGCTCAGACTTTTATGTGAAGGAGAAATAATTCTTCAATCTTACTTAAGTCACTGTTATGTTGGATTCTGTTAAGGTGTTCAAACCAGTGTCTTAATGCAACTATATCTTATTGTGAGAAATCCCTAAATATTTGTAGTCATGATCCACTAGAAGTATTATTACTTTATTTTAATCATTAATCTATTTCTAGAAAAAAAGAGCAATGATTTGGAAAGTAACTTTCTCAAAATCCCATGGCAAATATGTGATGGTATTGAGAAATGCTCCCATTTCCCTTGATTTTGAAGATGTCAGGAGTAACAACTAACGTTTGTTTTTGTTTTTAACCTGAAATCATTGTGAAAGTGCTAAGGAAATGTCAAATGACCTCTGAGCCATTTATTTCCTGATAAGGATATAATGAATAACATTTCATTAAATGCACATTAGTTGCAGGTTCTTACCTGCAATCCTGGTTAAACATAAATATCCTAAAGACAGCATGCTTGTAAAGGAAATTCCAATATGTTGCATAACATTTACATATTACCCATCATTTAAGGCCTTGTATGCACTAATAACTTCTCTTCTTTATTCATAATCAATATGAAATTGAGAAGAGCTTCCTTTCATGCTGCTGATAGCCCACTGTTTTCTGAAGAGCAAGATAATGACAACAAAAGAATTGGTCACTTTGAAAAAGAAAATTTACTAAATGAAGCAGGAGGTTGGAGGGAATGGGTTATGATTTCTTTTTCGAGAAAATTTGCACCGATTGTTCATATTAAAAAGGTCTTCAGAGTATTCTTTTTATTTGCCTTCTCTTTTTAGTGAAGACATCAGTGTGTACTCAGTTTAATGTTCTCATCTCTGTTGTAAATAGCACGTTTATTCATTTACTTAATTCCATCTTTTGGCTCTATAGTTTTAGAAGTGCCAAGTGATACTTATATTACCAGTTTGGATTTTTGCAGTAGTAGGTGTGGTTGCCTTATAAAAGTTCTTTCGGTATAGCAAATGTCATGTTCCTTATTTGTGTGTTATTTTCTAAACATATTCAAGACAGCACCCCCTGAGACAGCTGTGATAATAATGCCCCACCATGACAACAGAGGAACAGTGCCAAAGCTCAGCAAAACAAAATTTACTTGGCAGGGGAGAGAGAATAGAGGCTTTTCACAGCTCTTTGGAAATGCTAATAAGGTCTCAACCTTGAACCATGCTTAACTTTTTATCTGGGAAACCCTTTCCAGTCTGTATAAGTAGAAGGAAGAGATTCCAAGCTGGGAGTTTATACAGCAGCAGATTTATGAGAAGGGCTAGTCCCAAATCCAGGTGCTTCCTTTTCATCTGAGATAACAGTACATTTGGGGACATTTTAAAGTTCATATTCAACTTCTTTGGGCCCTTAAACTTGACAGTCTCCAGCTTGGCAGGCATTGCCACCCAGGGGTGGTGTTGTGTTAAAGTGGATGAAATACATTTGCAATGTGTAAACAGTTGACTCAGAGCTCAGATTTTGTTCTGATGAATAGCTCTTTTAGCTTCCCATTTTATCCTATGTTGCATAGTTGGAGAAAAATATTATTATTATTTGATGGCTCAATTTAACGATCCACACTAAACCAACTAAACTCAACCTTCACACTCACACTCTCCCTCCAATATGTGGCATTAATCTTTTAAATAAGTGGTCAGAGGAATACCGTTTTGTGGGCGTGTTAAAACTGGTCATGCTGTTATGTCCCAACAACCCATGAAGCCTTGAAGCTGGGTTGTTGGGTGGAAACTTTCCCTTTCCTTTCTCTGCCAAATCCTCATTGGAATGATAAGATGGATGGTGCTTTCCTTCTGTGATTTATCTGTGGTTTCAATGGTGTAAATCCCATGAAGAGATGGTCTATTAAGAATTACAAAAGCCAACACTTTTAAATATCTGTTTGAAAACTTTATTCCTTTTTTACTGTTTCTAAAAGACTAAGAACCTTGAGGAATAAGCTGTAGCTCTCTTTCTGATAATTTTTAGTGTTAGTAATTTAAAGCCCCCCAATTATATAAGCTGACACTGTTTAATATAAAGACATAATACATTGGAATCATGGGAAACCCAAGTTGTATCATTGCATAGCAAAAGTCATCTATTGGTTATGATTAACTGTCTTAAAGTTTATCTTTTCCTACAGAAGAAACATTATTATTAGCAGGCCCCTTTGAATGCTTATTGTTATTATTCTTTAGTACTGGATATCAGGTAATATTTTTCTCTATATTATTTTCATGCATAGTTAATAAGAAAAGCAGATGAGATAAAAACAACATAGGAATATTATTTATTATGTCTATGTAAATGAATAAGGCTTAAATAAATATTTTATGATGATTAAATTAGTAATATGAATAATAATATGTAATCACTGAGTGGTCTCCATAATAAAATGTTGAAAGTTATATTTACACTGATTTTCAAATTAAAGTGATTTAGGGACCAAAGCATACTTCCATAATAAAATCATTTTTCAGTGTTTCAACAAACCAAAATATATGTGCGTATCTGTATGCAAGTAAAAGAATGCTTGTTGCAGAAAATTTGGAAAAATTTCACCTAAAATTTTATCAGAGATAAAAACAAATACTTTGTTACATCTTTCCAGTCTTTTTTAAAAAATGCACACAACCATTTTCTCTTTTACCTAATTGATATAAAAATCTATATAAATCCAACAGTGTTTTACTATCTGCTTTTGCTCTCACGATGTGATATTTTATACATTTTACTATTTCTTTCAGTATTATTTGGTAACATGATTTTAAAGCTTAATCAGACGAACATACCACAATTTATTTAACAAAATATCTATTGTTGGACATTTAGATTGGGTTCAATTTTTCCTTTTTATAGTAACATTCAGCAGAATACCACTGAACATAAATCTTTGGATGCATCTTGATTATTTTCTTAGGATAAGTTCCTAAGTCTAACATTAGTGAGTCCAAAGTTATAGTCACCTCGACTTTAATGGGTGAATTATTTAAAAATTTATTATTTTTGGGCTTCCCTGGTGGCGCAGTGGTTGAGAGTCCGCCTGCCGATGCAGGGGACACGGGTTCGTGCCCCGGTCCGGGAAGATCCCACATGCGGCGGAGCGGCTAGGCCCGTGAGCCATGGCCGCTGAGCCTGCGCATCTGGAGCCTGTGCTCACAACGGGAGAGGCCACAACAGTGAGAGGCCCGCATACCGCAAAAAAAAAAAAAATTATTTTCAAGTCAATAGTTGCAGTTTCTATATGTGAGAAATGAATTCTCTAACAAAATAATCTTTTTTCTTTTTTAATGGTAAAGATAGTTTTGGCTTGTCCAACGAATGAAACTTTATATCAGTGACTCTGTGTATGTGATTTTGTAAGCATTGCAAAATGTATTTGGGGAACAAATTGCCTTGGAGACCCCTTCTGTATGAGTGCCCCATTGCTTCATTCACAGCAATCCATTTGCAGCTACAGACTTGACATTATCACTCCTGTCATTTGGGCAGGGTTTTGGAGGGTGGACGTAGAGACAAAGACTGGTGACCAAAGATAGATTAGGAATTAATACCAAATCAGGCAAGAAGGACTTAAATAAATGGTGAGAACTGAGGCTGGTCAGAATGGGTCTGAGAACCAGAGTAGATAATTTAATCTATTTTAATGAATGCTAATCAGCTGGCTTAGTGACAGTCTTGTCCTAATATGCCAAAATACAAAGGCTTATGCAAACATTTGAGTATTGGATACAGTTTAGTTATTAAGATGTAGGCCCTGGGAACAGATTGCACAGTTGTATTCCGCTTCAATCGTTTACCTCTCCCCAACGCGCCCCAAAATGCAGCCACGTGAATCAAAATAATTATTAAAAATATTCACTTCAGAAGTGGTAGTGTTTTGAATGCAAATGTAACCCAAAGGTCATGGACAAGCAATAATTAATTTTTAATAAATAATTTTTATGCATTGAGCAAAGCCAGAAGATTTAAAAGCTATTTTGTGGGACTTCCCTGGTGGCACAGTGGTTAAGAATCCGCCTGCCAATGCAGGAGACACGGGTTCAATCTCTGGTCCGGGAAGATCCCACATGCTGCGGAGCAACTAAGGCCGTGCGCCACAACTATTGAGCCTGTGCTCTAGAGCCCACGAGCCACAACTACTGAGCCCGAGTGCCACAACTACTGAAGCATGAGCGCTTAGACCCCGTGCTCCACCACAAGAGAAGCCACCACAATGAGAAGCCCATGCACCGCAACGAAGAGTCGCCCCCGCTCGCCACAACTAGAGAAAGCCTGCGCGCAACAACGAAGACCCAACACAGCCAAAAAAAATAGTAAAAGCTATTTTGTGCTTGCACTGCTGTAATACTATGGAACAATAAGGAATTTTCTTTAAAAGGGTTAGAGCACCAGCCCACCAGGAAAGTTGTTGTTACCTAGGACAGTCTTCCTTCCATCTACAACCAAAGAATCGGCATAAATAATCCCTCCTCCCAAATTAAAGCGAGATAAGAAGGATAATCGAAATCTTGTGAGACAGAGTTAATCAGAGAAATGAGATAGAGAGAGGTGATGTTAGGACCAAACAGATGTAATCCCTGTTGTCACTGTCTCTGTGGTCCTCTGGCCAGGGCTGGGTCTCTTAGAGCTGTGGTTTCCACATCTGAGCATCAGCTACAGCTGAGGCATTGACAAGTTCTAAGTCAGAAACTTTGCGGGGAGGGGACTTGAGATTCTATCTTTTAAAAAAGTTTTTCAACTCAGGTTAGGAGCTGTTGTCTTGAAGCTTTATCGTTTTAAATTGTGATCATGGACTCTGGCCATAGACCTAGTGAGAGTTTCTTAAAGTTATATAGTCTCCAAAGTAGAGATGTTAGAAAAATATATTAGAAATATTTGTATATTTGTATTTTTAAAATCTCATTTAAAATGTACATTTTTCATGCTTTATGAAATACATGATACATGAGTACCTATTGTATGATATAATTTATAAATAAATATGCATAGAGTGGGACTAGTGCTCAAAATGTTTTACTGATAGGTTTGAGCAGTCAAAACAAAATTTGGGAACCAGAGCCTTAGAAGGCTGGGAAAATGAAAACTTATCCTGAAGGGGCAGGTCTGTATTCAAAATGAATATTTGGCCTTCAGAAGCAGATATAATGGACACTACATTTCTAGAGTCACTGTATCATAGAGAATGACTGACCCAGGCAGGACAAGGGTAAAATGCCAGGAAAAGGAGAAACCTGGGCAGGAATTGGGGTTCTGATCACTGATAGTTTAAGAGGCAACATGGTGTAGCAAACAGGTAATAGGTTTAGGAGTTAGCAGATCTGACCTAAACTTTGGGTTCTGCCACCTCACAGCTGTGTTACCCCATCCCTCAGTCTCAGTTTCCCCATCTGTAAAACAGGGATAGAAATACTTGCAGAGATGCTTTGAGGATTAAATGAGATAATGTATATTTTAACAGAGTTCAGCACATAGTAGGTACTCTATAAAATGAGAGCTATTGTTATTAAGAGCTATTGTTAGTAATCGTACCATTTATAGAGGCAGTGTAAGGTGGCTGGTAGTATGGGCTCTGAAGTCAACTTGCCAGACTTGGAACCCTGGCATTGCCACTCACTAACTGTTAAGTCAGACCAGGTGATGCTACTACTACTACTACTGCTACTACTACTACTAATGGAAATACTACCTATTTCCTGGGGTTGTTATGAAGTTTTAAAGAGATTATATAATGTAGAGTATTGTAGGATGATTTCTGCCTCAGATTAATATATGCTTGCTATTAACTGCTATCATTATCATCATTGTTACATCAGGTTTTTTAAAGTGAGGAAGTTAATAACTGAACAATTGTAACCATGTGTTTTCAATTCTGTAATTAATAACCAAGTAAAATGACCAGTAAATCTGCTGGTATCTTTCTCAAATATTTGTGTACATTAAAATCATCTGTGGGGCTCATGAAGGACAAAGCTAAGTCCCACTTCAAACTTGAGAAGTTTTACAGTGGAGCCCAGGAAGCTGTATTTAACACAAGACACACAGGTGGTTCTGATACATTAGAAAGTTTGAGAACAAGAGATTACAGTGTCCTTCTCTTAATTTTTTTAGTTCTCCACAATTCAGTTTTTCCCAAAAGCGCCAAGAAGCTCATTCAGATAGTGTTAAATTAGAAATACCTCTGTGATCCAATTGACCATCTGATTTGATATTACTTGATGCCTAAATAAATTATACTCTGGATTTAGACTATTAGGCCACTGGTTGGGAGTTTTGAAATGCTTACCTTTCATTTGGAGGTTACAGTTTGCTTTTTATTTTCACTTACCACCATCTTACTATATACTTTACTGTTCAAGATAAATTAACATATTGATAGTCAAGAGTGGAAGGGAATTTAGAGATGAACTAATTCAATGTCCAGATTTGATTAAGAGGCTATGTCTAGTTGAAATAGCCTGTGTTCCTCTATGTTGAAATAATCAATATGCTACAATACCTAATACCTATGCTGATGCTTTAAAGTACATTAAAGTTTAATATATGTCACAGAAAACTTTTGACTTACTCGCATTTATCTGCTTGGAGTAACTCTCATATACAGTGGAAGACAAAGCTAACAAGGTATCAGTTGTCTTAAAGTTCTGTTATTACTATCTTATATAATGTCTTTCCCCTTTATAAAATTATAAAATATAGTAAGCATACAAAAAAGGTATATAAAATAATACGACAAATAATAAATGACCACTACCTAGCTTAAAAGAATCTTAGCATTTAACCACATTTCTTTCAGATCTTTTTGTTTCTTTTTTTGGCATAAGAGAACCAAAAGGTAATGTATACTGGTTGAGATGTGGTGTGTTCCCCTCCTCTGTCCTTCTCCTGTGATAACCACCATCCTGAAGTTGGTGTTTATCATCCCATGCCTGCTTTTTTTTGGTCTTATTTTTGCCTGTTTTATACTTTTTATTTTGAGTTATGTATCCATAAACAATAGGTAGGGTTGTTTGCACAATTTTAAACTTTATATGAATGGTATACTGTACCTAGAGTCTGCAAATTATTATATTTTTTGCTTAGCATAATAGATTTATATGTGTTGACAGTTGTTGCTCTCATACATTTATTTAAACTGCTGTACACTGTGCCATTGTTTAAATATACCATAGTTTATTTACCTGTTCTTCTTTTGGTGGATGTTTAGGTTTTTTACTTGATGTGTTTCCTTATGCACATGTGTGAGAGCTTTTCTATGGTATAAACCAACAAGTGGGATGTACATTTAACTTAGATATTGCCAAATTGCTCTGTTATGCAAATTACAGTGCATTAGAGTTCCTATTTTTTCCACCCCTTCAATATCGCTGGGTATTATCAGACTTCTTAATTTATGTCAATCTGATGGCATCTCATTCATTGCTTACATTTACATTTCTCTGATTACTAGTGAGATTGAATATCTCTTTAGATGTTTACTGATCATTTTTCTAAATCCTATTTTTTTTCTAAACAGTGTCAAAGTTTTGCTTTTCATATTTAAATTTTTAAACTTCCTGAAGCTGACTTTTGTGTGTGTGTGTATAGTGTGAGTTATTTTTTCTACATATGCAACTACTTATTAACATGTTCTGAATGTTAAAAAATACATTTTTTTACGGTGCAAGTAGAGTCGTATCTTTCCAGGCTTTTTTTCCCTCTTTACATTTCAGTGATTCTGAAATTCTTAACTGCCAACAGAGCTGTGCATCAAAAGACATTTTACATAGTTACCATTTTATAGGTACATGGAAACTTAGCCTTGTATAGAAATTTCTATCATTTGATTGTCACATTGGTTGTTATTTGCATAGTATCATAAATATTTAAATTTACATCCCTCAGTGTCACTTAAAATAATTTCAAAAAGATTACACTTTAATGTAGCATTGTAAAGTTGCTGTTTATTCAAAAGGGCATGGAAAAAAATCTATGGGATATAAATTTTTTTATGAGAGAACAAAAGTTTGTCATTCTAAGACTGGCTTGCTGTCTGTATTTTCTTGATTAGCAAAAGCCACATGCTTGGTTCCAAGAAGGGGAGCCGCACACAAATACTGTTTAATATTCTTACTGTGACATGTGTCACAGGCCTGACAATGCAGTTAAAGGCAGTGGAAATTGCCAAGTATAGGAGAGATTGGTTTGACTGATTCACACATCATGAAAGATTCAGGCACTAAATATGTCAAAATTTTCTAGATAATAGTCAAGGAAAGCTGTCTGATTTTTACAGTCATATGTAATTCAACTAAGAAAATAGAAACAAATGCAGAGTACAGAATATATCCTGGCATTCTTTATTTTTTTTTGAATTTTTATACAGCAGGTTCTTACTAGTTATCCATTTTATATAAGTGTATATATGTCAATCCCAATCACCCAATTCATCACCCTCTGCCCCCCACCCCCCACTGCTTCCCCCTTGGTGTCCATATGTTTGTTCTCTACGTCTGTGTCTCAGTTTCTGCCCTGCAAACCGGTTCATCTGTACCATTTTTCCAGGTTCCACATATATGGTTCCACATATATGCATTAATATACGATATTTTTCTCTTTCTGACTTACTTCACTCTGTATGACACTCTAGATCCATCCACATCTCTACAAATGACCCAATTTCCTTCCTTTGTATGGCTGGGATTGATATATATACACTAATATGTATAAAATAGATAACTAATAAGAACCTGCTGTATACAAAAAAAAAAAAAAGAGTGGATTGGTTGTGTCAAGGTCACGTTTTTTTAGAGGATGGCACGGGTCTGTCAGGCAGATTACCTCACTAGTGTTGATTGGGTAGTTCCTGACTGACTGGCCTAAGATTCTATTTCTGTTACCGAACGCAAGTTCCTGTGACTGACGCACAGTAAATCCAAACAAACCGAAACGTCGAAGTTTGGAGCAGAGAAAGGTTTGTTGCAGGGCCATGCAAGGAGAACAGGTGGCTTGTGCCCAAAACCCCCCCTAACTCCTTGAAGGGTTTCAGCAAAGCATTTTTAAAGGCCAGGTGAGGGGAGGGACATCCTAGGATATGTGCTCAGCTTTGGGTAGTAAAGTCATTTTCACAATGTTGATTCTTCCCATCCAAGAACATGGTATATCTCTCCATCTGTTTGTATCATCTTTAATTTCTTTCATCAGTGTCTTATACTTTTCTGCGTACAGGTCTTTTGTCTCCTTAGGTAGGTTTATTCCTAGGTATTTTATTCTTTTTGTTTCAGTGGTAAATGGGAGTGTTTCCTTAATTTCTCTTTCAGATTTTTCATCATTAGTGTATAGGAATGCAAGAGATTTCTGTGCATTAATTTCGTATCCTGCTACTTTACCAAATTCATTGAGTAGCTCTAGTAGTTTTCTGGTAGCATCTTTAGGATTCTCTGTGTATAGTATCATGTCATCTGCAAACAGCGACTGCTTTACTTCTTCTTTTCCGATTTGGATTCCTTTTATTTCCTTTTCTTCTCTGATTGCTGTGGCTAAAACTTCCAAAACTATGCTGAATAATAGTGGTGAGAGTGGGCAACCTTGTCTTGTTCCTGATCTTAGCGGAAATGGTTTCAGTTTTTCACCATTGAGAACGATGTTGACTGTGGGTTTGTCATATACAGCCTTTATTATGTTGAGGTAAGTTTCCTCTATGCCTATTTTCTGGAGGGTTTTTCTCATAAAATGGGTGTTGAATTTTGTCGAAAGCTTTTTCTGCATCTATTGAGATGATCATATGGTTTTTCTCCTTCAATTTGTTAATATGATTTATCACATTGATTGATTTGCATATATTGAAGAATCCTTGCATTCCCGGGATAAATCCCACTTGATCGTGGTGTATGATCCTTTTAAAGTGCTGTTGGATTCTGTTTGCTAGTATTTTGTTGAGGATTTCTGCATCTATGTTCATCAGTGACATTGGCCTGTAGTTTTCTTTCTTTGTGACATCTTTGTCTGGTTTTGGCATCAGGGTGATGGTGGCCTCGTAGAATGAGTTTGGGAGTGTTCCTCCCTCTGCTATATTTTGGAAGAGTTTGAGAAGGATAGGTGTTAGATCTTCTCTAAATCTTTAATAGAATTTGCCTGTGAAGCTGACTGGTCCTGGGCTTTTGTTTACTGGAAGATTTTTTTTTTTTTGCGGTACGCGGGCCTCTCACTGTTGTGGCCTCTCCCGTTGCGGAGCACAGGCTCCAGACGCGCAGGCCCAGCGGCCATGGCTCATGGGCCCAGCCGCTCCGCGGCATGTGGGATCTTCCCGGACCGGGGCACGAACCCATGTCCCCTGCATCGGCAGGTGGACTCTCAACCACTGTGCCACCAGGGAAGCCCTATTGGAAGATTTTTAATCGCAGTCTCAACTTCACTGCTTGTGATTGGTCTGTTTATGTTTTCTATTTCTTCCTGGTTCAGTCTCAGGAGATTGTGCTTTTCTAAGAATTTGTCCATTTCTTCCACATTGTCCATTTTATTGGCATAGAGTTGCTTGTAGTAATCTCTCATGATCCTTTGTATTTCTGCAGTGTCAGTTGTTACTTCTCCTTTTTCATTTCTAATTCTATTGATTTGAATCTTCTCCCCTTTTTTCTTGATGAGTCTGGCTAATGGTTTATCAATTTTGTTTATCTTATCAAAGAACCAGCTTCTGGTTTTATTGATCTTTGCTATTGTTTTCTTTGTTTCTGTTACATTTATTTCTGCTCTCATCTTTATGATTTCTTTCCTTCTGCTAACTTTGGTTGTTTGTTCTTCTTTCTCTAGTTCCTTTAGCTGTAAGGTTAGATTGTTTATTTGAGATTTTTCTTGTTTCTTGAGGTAGGCTTGTGTTGCTATAAACCTCCCTCTTAGAAACTGCTTTTGCTGCATCCCATAGGTTTTGGATCATCGTATTTTCATTGTCATTTGTCTCTAGGTATTTTTTGATTTCCTCTTTGACTTCTTCAGTGATCTCTTGGTTATTTAGTAATGTATTGCTTAGCCTCCATGTGTTTGTTCTTTTTACGTTTTTTTCCCTGTAATTGATTTCTAATCTCATAACATTGTGGTCAGAAAAGATGCTTGATATGATTTCAATTTTCTTAAATTTACTGCGGCTTGATTTGTGACCCAAGATATGATCTATCCTGGAGGATGTTCTGTGCACACTTGAGAAGAAAGTGTAGGAATGTCCTATAAATATCAATTAAATCTATCTGGTCTATTGTGTCATTTAAAGCTTGTGTTTCCTTATTAATTTTCTGTTTGGATGATCTGTCCATTGGTGTAAGTGAGGTGTTAAAGTCCCTCACTATTATTGTGTTACTGTCGATTTCCTCTTCTATAGCTGTTAGCGGTTGCCTTACGTGTTGAGGTGCTCCTATGTTAGGTGCATATATATTTGTAATTGTTATATCTTCTTCTTGGATTGATCCCTTGATCATTATGTAGTGTCTTTCCTTGTCTCTTGTAACGTTCTTTATTTTAAAGTCTATTTTGGGCTTCCCTGGTGGTGCAGTGGTTGAGAGTCCGCCTGCCGACGCAGGGGACGCGGGTTTGTGCCCCGGTCCGGGAAGATCCCACATGCCGCAGAGCAGCTAGGCCTGCGCGCCATGGTTGCTGAGCCTGCGCATCTGAAGCCTGTGCTCCACAATGGGAGAGGCCACAACAGTGAGAGGCCCGCATACCACAAAAAAAGAAAAAAAAAAAGTCTATTTTATCTGATATGAGTATTGCTACTCCAGCTTTCTTTTGATTTCCATTTTCATGGAATATCCTTTTCCATCCCCTCACTTTCAGTCTGTATGTGTTCATAGGTCTGAAGTGAGTCTCTTGTAGACTCACTGGGTTTTGTTTTTGTATCCATTCAGAGAGCCTGTGTCCTTTGGTTGGAGCATTTAATCCATTCATGTTTAAGGTAATTATCGATATGGATGTTCCTATTACCATTTTCTTAATTGTTTTGGGTTTGTTTTTGTAGGTCCTTTTCTACTCTGTGTTTCCCACTTAGAGAAGTTCCTTTAACATTTGCTGTAGAGCTGGTTTGGTGGTGCTGAATTCTCTTAGCTTTTGCTTGTCTGTAAACCTTTTGATTTCTCCATCGAATCTGAATGAGATCCTTGCCAGGTAGTGTAATCTTGGTTATAGGTTCTTCCCTTTCCTCACTTTAAATATGTCATGCCACTCCCTTCTGGCTTATAGAGTTTCTGCTGAGAAATCAGCCGTTAACCTTCTGGGAGTTCCCTTGTATGTTATTTGTCCTTTTTCCCTTGCTGCTTTCAGTAATTTTTCTTTGTCTTTAATTTTTTCCAATTTGATTACTATGTGTCTTGGCATGTTTCTCCTTGGGTTTATCCTGTATGGGACTCTGGGCTTCCTGGATTTGGGTGGCTATTTCCTTTCCCATGTTAGGGAAGTTTTTGACTATAATCTCTTCAAATATTTTCTCAGGTCCTTTCTCTCTCTCTTCTCCTTCTGGGACCCCTATAATGCCAATGTTGTTGCATTTAATGTTGTCCCAGAGGTCTCTTAGGCTGTCTTCATTTCTTTTCATTCTTTTTTTCTTTATTCTGTTCCGCAGCAGCAAATTCCACCATTCTGTCTTCCAGGTCACTTATCCGTTCTTCTGCCTCAGTTGTTCTGCTATTGATTCCTTCTAGTGTATTTTTCATTTCAGTTATTGTGTTGTTCATCTCTGTTTGTTTGTATTTTAATTTTTCCAGCTCTTTGTTAAACATTTCTTGCATCTTCTTGATCTTTGCCTCCATTCTTTTTCTGAGGTCCTGGATCATGTTCACTATCATTATTCTGAATTCTTTTTCTGGGAGGTTGCCTATCTCCACTTCATTTAGTTGTTTTTCTGGGGTTTTATCATTCCTTCATCTGGTACATAGCCCTCTGCCTTTTCATCTTGTCTTTCTGTGAATGTGGTTTTTGTTCCACAGGCTGCGGGATTGTAGTTCTTCTTGCTTCTGCTATCTGCCCTCTCCATCCTGGCATTCTTTAATTACTATGCTTTGAAATTATCTTGTTAATCCTAAAAGTGGTAAAGGGAATCAGCAAGTGTTAGGCCAAATGGAGGTCAGTGTTTGATGTCACATATCATGCTGTCTATAAGAAGTGATTTGGAAGTTTATAAATTAAAAAAGTCTCAAACTACGTAGTATTGTATAATAAAGTAGAATAATTATATGCATAAATATATACTATTTGTCAATGAGTAAAACATTTTTGTGTACGTTTAGTATACTTTTCTATTTTCATGCCCTTTTAAATACACAACTTTTCAATGGTACATTAAAGTGTAATCTTGAAATTATTTTAAGTGACATTGAGGGACCCAAATTTAAATTTAAATATTTATGATAGTATGCAAGTAACTGAAAAAAAAAAACGGCATTATATTGATGTTCTGTCTGAGAATTGATGGCATTTTAGAATCAAAAGAATTTGGAATGTCTCTTTTCCAGGTATGGATCAAGACTCCTCTGTCTGTTACCTCTTTTTCTTGGGAAGATCTGTTGTGTTCTAGTTAAGCAAGATTAATCACATAGTCCAAGCCAGGACCAAGAGAACTATAGGGAGGGGATATAGGCGCTATCTTTATCTTAGAAGTGAGGCGGGACTCTAAAAAGAACTGGATTGAAATTGGTGAGGTCAGCTTGGACTGTTATGCCTGAGCTGTGGTGTTATTTGGGAAGGGAATGACCCAGGCTTTTGGAAGTGTATTGAAGTGATTATCCTTGAGATTCTCAGAGTAAGACCATACCTTTGTGGTTTGGGGTGGTGATTTCCATGATGCCAGTGGAAATTTGTCATGTTGGAAACTCAGTCATCTTGAAAGAAACAGTTCCTGGGACTGGAAATAAAGCAGCACTTGGATGAGCCTTAGACAGGATGAGGGGAGAACTCTTCTCTCACTGGACCTCTTGGTGTTTTGACTGGGTTTTGCTGCATGGACATGCCAGTACACTACCAGTGGTGGGGGTGAGCCAATGTTTGCCACATGAATGCAGGTTAAAAACTAGGAGGCATGGATGTGCCTTGAGGGTTCCCCCTGTTGGCTGCTGGTCCTGTGGGCTCTGAAAGAAGCCACATCTTATAGCAGTCATAAGTTACTTCCCATGCCAGTGATTCAAATGTTGGTGTGCATATATATCTTCTGGGGGGCTTGTTATGAATGCAGATATCTGAGAGCCACTTGCAGAAATTCTAATTAAGTGTGAAGTGGGGCCCTTAATCTTGTTTGTAACAAACACTTCAGATAATTCTAATGTATTTAGTTCAAAATTTAGCAGATAATCTTAGGGTCTCTTCCAGTCGGTTACTTTTGATTCTTTGTTGAAGTCTTCTTACAGGTGGTAGTCTGCTGTGATGAATTACTAGAAAGGCCTGTTGCATGCTTAAAAATGTATGGCCAAGAGGAGAATGACGCTGCATCCCCAAGGCCAGAGCAGTGGGAGCAGTGGTGGTGACCCCGCTGAAGAAAGCTATGCTTAATAGAGTAACTGTCTCATCAGGGGCATTGTGAGAGGCAGCAGCCTTAGTCAGGCCGCTGGAGAGGTGACAATGTTGAAGTCTGCAAGGGTTTTTCAGGGGAAGAAATAAGAGGAAATAATTTGGAGTCAAGGATCTAGCTAATTTAGGATAAATTTAGCGCTCAAGATCACAGAGTGGTTTCCAGAAGAAGGGAAGACCACCTTTCCTCTCTCCCTATTCCATCCCCAGGTATATGTAGCCAGTAAAGACTGACTTCAGTTTCCCTCAAGGGTGACAAACAGGAAGAGAAGACAGAGGCCGACACTGCTATTCTTGGGAACCATTCCCATCAGCTGGGCTTTCTTGGCAGCTCGCAATGGTACTGTTGCTCTTGGGGACTTTCTCCAGTTTATGTGTTTGGTAACTACCCGCACCCCTTCCCAAACATTCTCAAGCCACACAGTGACTGGAAACCTCAGTGTCGCCTCTAGAGGGCGCCTGGGTCTCTATCAAAGCCCTCAGTGGTCTAGCTAGTTTGGGATTCCACTTCTAAGAAATTCCTTTTTTAAGGTTTCACAAGAGAGGCAGCCCTGTGGGGTCTTAATCGATGTCCTGTGCTCTCTATCTTCTTCAGTGCCATGCTCAGGGCCAGGTTTCTTCTCTCGCCCCTGGCTCAGGAAACATTTTTGAATTTTCCATTAGGTACCCACTTCCTGGTGCTCCCCCTGCACTGCAGGGTGTTGATGGTAGAGTCTGTCACTTTCTCCTGCCAGACCCATTCTCAGGAGTCTTGTGGATTTGGCAACAGCCCTAATTACCTCTTTCTGTGTTGCCCCAAGTAGAGTACAGGAGGACCACAGAGGCAGACTGGGATCAGGTACTGCTGTAGAAATGGATCACAGAGAACCCTAAGGTAGATTTACAAACTAAACCTTGAAAATCACCCCCAGGAAGCACCAATAATATCAATTTCCAACCAAGAATAAGGGAAAAAAAGTTCTTCTCTGTCAACCCCAAAGAAAGGGCATTTTGACCTTTTGTCCTCAATAGACTTTGCCTGAAATAAGAAATGTTCACATGGAATAGCTGCCATTTATATGGGTGACCTAAAGGTTAATATAGCCCAGGGAATGCTTTTCATTGTTGTGTATTGTTTGTTTCCCTTTTGTGAAATTCTGTGGCCAGGGAACTGCATAGTTCCAGTATGTGGTCCAGTAGCACATTACTAATTGCATTCTTTAAAATACAGATTTATGTTGGTTTGTTTGGCCATACCAGGAGAGAAACCAGTGTAGGGGGTTATAAAGCCTCAAGGTTATAAACTTAATGGGGCTTTCAGGCAAATGAGGAATTTTTATTAATTATTTGAATGCAAATGTCCAGTAAAGTCTCCACTTGTCACACCCCCTGCAGCGCTCCAGTTAGGAAAGGATTTCAACCTGCTCAGTTGGGGGCCAAGTGGAGGGAAAAAAAAATCTGATTATTCAGGGGCTCTGCGTTGTCAAAGAGTATAGCTGAATAAAAAAGACCCTCCTTCTCCCCTGACTCCTCTCCTAAAAAACCATGTATCAAACACAGATACAAAACAGAGGAATCCCTCTCATTTGTAGCCCCTGGCAGGACACACTTTAGAATGAAATCAGCAGGTACCTTGGCAGACACCCAAGATATCAGGTAAATTGTTAACTATCTGACCGTTCTTTTACAACACCAACATTCAGTGTGATGTTAAAGCAAAACCTCTTTATTTTAAACTAGTTGTTCATAGTCTTATTTTAGATGCCCCTAAATAATCCTTCATAAGAACTTTAAAAAAGTGTACTTTTCTGTTTTTAGCTTTCGTACTATAGCAACAAAAGTCCAAACTTAGCATAACAAATCAACATGTATCAATCACCTTCATATTCCTGTCAAGGGCATATTGGGTTACCATGAAAAAGATCCTAAATCTATCTTCTTGTGACTAAGTCAGCATGGGATGAACTTTTCACACTTTAACATATTACCTGTAGCCAAGTGTTGTTCCTGACCTGTGTTTTCATTTATAATGCATACAGTAGAGATTTGATGGTTAAAGAAGGAGGAGATTGCTTTATACCAGTAGTTCTCAAACTGTGAGCTGAGGACTCCTGAGATACTGGGGAATTAGAGACAGGGTTCTCTAATCAGCATGTGAAACAGCACTGTCTGTGGATCAATAAATAACAAGTCTTGCATATATATGTACTTTAGGAAGTCAGGTGCCTTATTGGTTTTTACTCACTCTTGTATCTTTAGTGCCTCACTTGGTGCCTGGGATATATTATGCATTCCATACATAAATAAACAAATAAAGGAAATAATGAACATGTTTTTCCTAACATATGTGTCATAAAAATACAAATTTATTTTAAAAGCATTACTAAATTCATATTTTGCCATCATGATTTTTTTATTGTAGTAAACTATTCACAACATAAATTTACCATTTTAACCATTTTTAAGTGGATAGTTCTGTGGTATTAGTCATCACGGTTTCTTAATAGATACTAAGAGCACAAATACTAAACCTAAAAGGGGTCCTTATACCTACAAATGTTGGAAACCACTAGTATTCAATTTTCCTGATGGGAAGTCATCCCATCTTGACTGTTTCCAGTGTCATAGATCTCACCTCTTCAAGGGGTGGCATGTTTCATGACTGGGCCAATAAAAGTGTTAAAAAGTTCTTATGAGTATTGAGTTGAAATCTGTCTCCCCATATTTTCCCATTGGTCTTACTGATTCTAGTTGGAAGAAACAGAATCAATACATTATGCTTTCTTCCAAGGAAAAGCCCTTACTAGTTGTCAGCTTTTCATTTTTTTCTTTTAAAGCAACTTATTATCAAGTCGATTAAATCTAACCAAAATTCCTCCCATTGAAATTTAAAATTAAAGACTTAAAAAAAATTTTCTGCTTTCGGTCAAGTCTGAGCTTTAAGAGAGATGAATAGTAATATAAAAAGCATACATAGGTTGGATAGGCTGGTCATGTCTTCCCCATACCCCAGAGACCAAGACCTGGTGGGACAGTTCACGCCTTTGCTTGCACAGGGGAGGCCTTACCCAAGAAAGAGCCTCACTCGTTCCTCTTTTTGTTAGTACTGATGAAGCACATACTAGGCTATGCTTGACCTCTCCTGCTCTTCCCCACAGCCAGCCCAGCACAGAAGAGATTAGACATTTCCCCCTCCATAATCCTAGGTGTGCCAACTTTTAAAAACATCTTTGTACCCAAAATTATCACTGTAATTTCTTTTCCCACATTTTCCCCTCATATCTTCTATTTTCCTTTTCATCAGATATTTGGGGTATATTTTTAAAAAATGTTCTTTCTTTCTCCTTTCTATGTTCTTCTCCTGTCATTCTGTTTTCTCTCCACTATTCTGCCTTGTGTCCTGTAGACCAGGGGTCCCCAACCCCCTGGGCCACGGACGGGTACCAGTCCATGGCCTGTTAGGAGCCAGGCCGAACAGCAGGAGGTGAGTGGCGGTGAGCAAGCAAAGCTTCATCTGTATTTACAGCTGCTCCCCATCGCTCGCATTACTGCCTGAGCTCCGCCTCCTGTCAGATCAGCAGTGGCATTAGATTCTAATAGGAGTGCAAATCCTGCTGTGAACTGTGCACGCAAGGGATCTAGGTTGTGCGCTCCTTACGAGAATGTAATGCCTGATGATCTGAGGTGGAGCTGAGGCAGTGATGCTAGCGCTGGGGAGTGGCTGCAAATACAGATTATCATTAGCAGAGAGGTTTGACTGCACAGAGACCATAATAAAATCAGTTGCTTACAGACTCATATCAAAACCCCATCAGTGAGTGGCAAGTGAAAACAAGCTCAGGGCTCCCACTGATTCTGCATTATGCTGGGGTGTATAATTATTTCATTATATATTACAATGTAATAATAACAGAAATAAAGTGCACAGTAAATGTAATGCACGTGCATCATCCCAAAACCATCGCCCCGGTGCCACCCCAGTCCATGGAAAAATTGTCTTCCATGAAACTGGCAGCCCTGGTGCCAAAAAGGTTGAGGACCGCTGCTGTAGACCACTAATTTCCTTCTGTGATTTGTTTGCCAACAATAATCTCTTTCTGAATTATTCATCTTAATTAAGAGTGAGTGTCAGTGTTAAACCAGACTCCTGGCTTCATGTTTTGATGAAGAATTATTATACTCAGAACACAGTGGGCCTAGTGCTAGGTCATACTCCAGTGAATGCTGAAGGAAGGTTGACTATTGAGCGAAAGACAAAATAACAAAATAAGCTATTCGGAGCTGCCAGTCCATACTTGGCTGCCTCTTGTGTTTCCCTGATTACCAGAGCCAGAATTAGTTATGAGTGGGAGACCATGCTTTCTTTTTCCAACTCCCACCTCATGTTGACTCACATGGACGTTTCAAAGGATCCCCAAGTCCAGAATAATTTGCAATGAATACAAATACTTCATTTCTAATTCTGGCCTTTAATTGAGGTCTATAAAGGAATTTTGTACTTGATGGTTAAATAAAGTGTATGGGAGCCAATATACCTAAATGTAAGTTTTTGACTTCCTTCCAGAAGTCAGTTCCTGGACAAGATCTTGACAGTTTAGCTCCTCAGTAGTTATTTCTACAAGTGAGCCTTTGGCAAAACATTCATAACATGATATGGAATCAGTAGAGGCTACCTTTACCTGGTTTTCTTTCCTCCCATCTCAAAAAATCACTTATGCTCAATCAGAATTTATCATTAGCCCTTTAATTCTTTTGGATCTTGTTCTAAATAATTACCTGAAAGAACTAGTGAAACCCAGCTAGCTCTAGCTATGACTTCAGAGTTGAATTTAGCTAAACCAACCCCATTGCACCATCAGTTCTAAGGGCAATATAGGCCTTCCATAGTAATAACTGACCCATCCCCTTTTCACTAGGACAGGAAGTAATCTTGTCTTTTCCTACCAACAAGGAAAATTTCTGATTGCTCTTTAACATAAAACAGGAATTGTGTTGGTCATTATCCCATGGTGATCGTCTGAACACATATCTAATGATAGGTTTCAGAGGATTCTAGGACTGGAAGAAAGCCCTCAGGTAATATGGTCCATTTCCACAACAGTCCTTCATGTCCATGTTAAAGAGTCTAAGTCCACTCTTGGTCATTTCCTTACCATGTTAAGTGGCATTTTCTCTACAACAGTTGCTAGTGTCAATCTCCTCTCTTAGAAAAATAAAACTTTCCTCTTATTCTCTGAAAGCATTTGGAACGTGTCTACAGTACAATATGTAGGTTTCTTATTCTTTGCATATGGAGGGAACATTATTAACCTGCCATTAAATGAGCTTATCCTTCAAATGACAGTTTCTTCAAAAACAGACATCCTGGGGGGAAAAGAAGAAGAAGAAGGATGTACTGTTACAGATAAAAGGAGACTTGAGGGCCATATCCGCCAGCTGAAATCTGAGGGCCTGGTTGAGATCCTGATTTGAGCAAAACAATTGTAAAAGGATACTTTTGATACAACTGGGAAATTTGATCATGGAATGGGTACTAGAAGATATTAAGAAATGATTGTTTTTAAAAAAAGAAATGTTATTAGTTTTGTTAGATATGATCATTGTGTTGGGGTTATGTTTAAAAAAAAGTTATTTTCTGTTAGGGATACAAACTGAAATGATAGGTGAAATGATAATATATTTTAGTTTTAAAACATTCCAGAAAAATAAGGTGAAATAAGATTGAATAAATGCTTATTATTGACACTGTGTACATGGAGATTCGTTAGATTACTTGCTTTAATTTTGTATGTATTTGGAAATTTCCCCAAATACAAAGTTGTTTTTTAAGGAGGGAGAAAGAGCACTTCCTTTATTTTTCCCATTAATTTGTTATTGTTATTATTCTCATAGCAGAGAAGAAATATAATTTAACCTGGGGCTTGCCTGTATTATTTGTAATAATGATAAAATAATCCAAAACTTAATCACTAAGTTAAACAACTACAATGGTTAGTTATTTTTATTTTTTTAGTGCTGAGTACTATATTTCAGGTGCTTTATAAATATCTCATTTAATGAATAGCTCTGTATAGTAGGTTATGTTATTCTCCTTTTGCAGTTGAGGAAACTGAGGTTCAGAGAGTTTGAATAACTAGTGTAAAGTTAATAAAGCAGCAGATGATTGAGCCTAAGGTTTGGACACAGACCTGTCTCATTCCAAAGCCCATGTTCTTTGTACTACCATCCTACTTCTCATTCTATTTGTAGTTTGGGTTCTTACTGACTAGAGGCAGCCAAGTCAATAGGCTAATTAACAGTGATTCTCCTAAAACATAACCCAGACTATGTCATTCCTCAGCTGAAAACCTCCCAAAGACTTTCCATCTCACATACAGTAAGTCTCCTACCTGCGAACGAGTTCCGTTCCAAGAGTGCGCTCGTAGGTCCAATTTGTTCCTAAGTCCAACAAAGTTAGCCTAGGTACCCAACGAACACAATTGGCTGTACAGTATTCTACTGTAATAGGTTTATAATACTTTTCACACAAATAGTACATAAAAAACAAACACAAATAAAGAAAACATTTTTAATCTTACAGTACTGTACCTTGAAAAGTACAGTAGTACAGTACACAGCTGGCATACGGGGGCTGGCATCAAGTGAACAGGCAAGAAGAGTTACTGACTGGAGGAGGGAGAGGAGGTGGGAGATGGTAGAGGTGAAGGATCGTCAGCAATAGGAGATGGAGGGCAAGCTGCAATTTCACTCACACCTGACATTAATGGAACACACGTTCGCATGTTTGAAAGTTCACAACCTGAAGGTTCGTATGTAGGGGACTATACTGTAGTGAAATTCAAAACATTTACAGAATCTACAGTGTCCTTAATGATCTTCCCCTCCCTGCCACCCATTCCACCTCATCTCTTTGAACTCTCCCCTTTGTTTACTCTGCTGCAGCCACACTGGCATCTTCAGTGCTTTCCCCTAAATGTACAGAGCACCCCCCTTAGGCTCTTCACTTGATGTTCCTTCTGTCTGGAATTCTCTTTCCATGGATATCGCATGGTTCACTTTCTTCTCCCTCCCTTCACTTCCTTCCGTCTTTGCTCAGAGGTCTTCTTATCAGAGAGGGTTTCCCTGGCCATCGAAATTGAGTAGTGCCCCCACTGGAGTTTTCTCTTCTCCCCCTTAACCTTCTTCAATTTTCTTCATAGTGCTTATCCCTACCTGACATTATTATGTACGTATTTGTTTGTCAGTTTCCCCTTATTAGAATGTAAACCCAGTGGGAACAGGGACTTTGTCCGTTTATTCACTGTTGTATCTCTTGCACCTAGAACAGTACCTGGCACATGGTAGTTTCTCAATAATATTTGTTATGGGCCCCATAAACACTGTGATCTGAGTCACCAGTGATATACATCATGCCCAGTAACCAGGCAATGTGTAGGACTGAAATGGAATCACTGATAAAGACCAGCAGCACCCTCTGATATCCTCTTGTATGATGTGGACGTTGTGGAAAGGTTAGCATTCCAGATCCATCATTTCCAAGCTGCCTGACAATGAGTAACTTTCTTAACTCTTTTTAGTCTTATTTCCTCATAGGTAAAATGAGATAATAATTATTAGATAATTACATGATTATTAGATACTCATGTAGAATACTGAGCAAGTTGTACAGTCCAAATCTTCTTTTTATGGTAAATCAGAGCTCCTCCTTCATCTCCAAAAACTTCCTTTCTTTCATAATTCCAGACAAATGATCAGGCAGCCAAGAGCTCTGAAAGGCCTTTGGCTAGAAACAGGGTTTATTAAAGCTCATGTGCTCTCCCTCTTGTGTGAGCATGTAGATGACACAGAATAACCCCTCTGATTTATTGAATTAGCTTTTCCAGTGTTGTTTATGCTGTCTGATGATCACTTCCCATTTTGATAAAAATCACTTCATAATGGGGATTAGATGGTACAAAAATGACAGTGGTCTCTGCTGGATCTGTCACAATCTTCTTTTTTTTTTTTTAACCAAAAATCTCCAGCATGCCAAAAGTTTGCAAAAAAACTTACTGTTGTTATAATTTTCCAGGACTTAATAAATTAGCCATCGTTATGAGATAATCTCAAAACATTAAAAGATCCTGGCTAGGAGGTAAAAAAAATAATAATTAAAAAATGGAGCAAAAGTATAGATGCATTGGTAAAAAAATTTTTTCAAGTTTGAGTGGAAAGTAGTGTAACCATAGGAGTGTACATTAACAAAAGGAATAAGCTAAATAACACACAAATGTTGTATTGTCTGGTTATTAATGCTTGAAGGTCATGTCTTAGTTTACAATGGCGAAGGGAATTTATTAAGGGAGGATTATTTCACAGGAATCTTTTTGTCCTACAAGTTATGTGCAGGTTAAAATAATCAACAGTTCTTTTTTATTTTATTTTTTCTATGAGTGGAACCATAAAGAAGAGAAGTCTCTGCAACATATACTTCTTGCTTGTTATATTATGGTGTTTGGTTCACAGGCCCTTGGGAAGAGAAGAGAAGTAAAAAGAAAAGAGAAGAGGAGAGGAGAAGAGAAAACACTCTTTGGGCGTAAAGCCGGGGGTTAGTGTTCTAGTCAGCTGGCCGTAGTAAGGGAGACTGAGCCCTGCGCAGGTTTCTGGGATTTAATACCTAACAGAGCAGGAAGCAAATGAGCACTGAGCCATGTGGCACCTTTTTCCTGCCATCTCTAAATAAACATAGCACAAAGGTGGGTCTGGCACACGGAACTGGGTTTCCTAGTGACTTGATCTGTCTTGGCATTTGGTCTATGTTTACAGTCTAAGTAACAGATATGAAGTAATGAAGCAAAGGAGGGAAGTACAAAATCCTGACGGTAACATAGAGGTACTCTTTACTCGGAGCCTTTTGGAGGGTACAGGAGGGATGGAGGAGTCAGCTGTACTGCATCTGTCTTTGGTCCATCTGTGGCCCAGGGTTTTGCTCCATTCAACAGTCCACAGTTACCCAGTATTGCACCATAGCTACTGGAGGGCAGTGAGGGCTGTGAAAAGCATGTGATGTAATGACGCTTTCAGAGAAATCTGTCGGGACTGGTGATGATAGCTGGGTGCCAAGAACTTTTTGGTATTGGGCATAAACAAGGTTCTCAGTAAATATTTGAAGTGAACTGACTCTGACACAGGCTCTAGTCATAGACTCCATTCCTTTACCAGTATAACCTAGGGTGTTGTATGTCTGTGTTGGGGGAACTAAGAAATACTCAAGGCTTGTTTTGCACATGGATCACTTTTTCATCTGGGGGTGGTATTAGGGCTGGTAGTCATGCAGGAAGGGCCAAGAACACACTCAAAGACATGAGCTAAACGAGAGTCAGTGGGCCCATGTCCTGCCTCAGAGACCCAAATGATAAAGTCAAACGGCAGCTTTGAGTGTGTCTGTGGTGTGTTCCTTTAGCTTCCCCACTTTAATTATTTTTAGGGTCTTACACAAGTTCAATTCAAAAAAGGCTTTTTGGCAAGAGCTATGAGATACTATCTATGCAAGCAATATGTATATTCAGTGGAGAAACTGCTATGAACCACCCTTTGACAAAGGTATTGCAGTGTCCCTCTAAGAAGTGTAACCACCTCCTGAGGCAACAAGGGGCATCAGCGTGTAGAAGAGCTTTGCCACTGGGGCGAGAGCCATGGCTGAAGGGAGCCACAGGGAGCCTGAGACTAAAGAGACTCTAGTCCCCACCCGGCACAAGTAATTCAGTCTGGGTATCATGAACTCTCAAGTAAATCAAATAACGAAATAGCCTGAGAGCAGGGACCAAAGTTAAAGCTGTTTTTTGAAGATGCCTGAATTAATGTGAGCACAGGAAGCTCTGAGTGGCTCTGTCATCAGGTGGGCAGCATAGTTACTCTGCCTTATTTGCAGGGCAGAGAATGAAGGAAGAGGCAGAGACCACAAAATGATTTTGTGGCAAGGAGGTATAACTAGAGCCCAGGAGTGGTGAAATCTGAGAGAGTTTCACATGTTATTGGAAATTTCCCAGTGAGCCCCACAGCCAGATGACGTACTGTTGAGTTTAGGGAAATAAATTTTTACTAAATGGCAGTGACCAAGCAGTTAGCAGTTTCCAGCTTTGCCAAAGTCAATCCTTTGTTAACAGTGTGAACCAGAATTAAAGCAGAATACAGCCAGCCCTCCCTATCTGCGGTTTCTGCAACCACAGATTCAACCGAGCAAGGATCAAAATTATTTGAAAAATAAATTCCAGAAAGTGTCAAAAAGCAAAACTTAAATTTGCCGTAAACTGGCAACTGTCTACATAGCATTTACCTTGTATTTACAACTACTTACATAGCATTTACATTGTATTAGGTATATAAGTAATCTAGAGATGATTTAAAGTATACAGGAGGATGGGAGGATGTCTGTAGGTTTTATGCAACTCACGCCATTTTATGTAAGGGGCTTGAGCATCGGTGGATTTCGGTGTCTGTGGGGGGTCCTATTTGTTTCCATATTGTCTTTTGCGATTTGAAAGCTGATGTCATTATTTCCTAATTTCGTTTTATGATTTTCTTCATACCTCACTAGGACCAGTCAGAGAAAGAATATTTAGCTAACAGACAACAGGAAAATACCATGCATAGCAACTGAAGTTGTAAGAATTATAGATAAACATCATGGTCCCTTAAAATCAACAAGAAAAATCCTAGCATCTATCCAATAATGACTTCTTATTTTAAACTATAGCTCATTTCAAGTAATCCTTGTGTTCCAGGAAACAACACCTGTTCTGATGGGAGCCCTGGCATGAGAATGTAGGATAAATTCTCCAAGCCAAACTACTATATAATACCAACAATAATATTTCATTATGTGAGATATTTGTTGGTGCCTTTTAGGATTCTTGGAAAATGGTGCAGATTAAGCCATGTAGTAGACAGAATGGCTGCTTTTCAGGATCATTACTTGCTCACACCCTCTCCCCACCTCAACCCCCTGCTAAGAGTCCCTAGAGGGGCCAAGTGGGACTTTAAGTAGGAAAAGCATTTGTACAAGGTGGAAAGATGTCAAGCCAGAGATGAGGAGGACCGGTGAAGAAAGAATAGAGCCTATGCTAGGACAGTGAGGGCTATTGCCATGTTCTGAACTCCATGAATTTTCAGTGTGCGGTGAGCAGTCTGGGAGAACAGACAGGGCTGGGACGAGGGAAGGAGAGCAGCAGGGACTGGGGGGATAAGTCTGAACAGCAGCCTGGAATTGTGAACCTGGCCTAACCACCATTCTACTCTCTATTTTTATGAGTTTGGGTTTTTTTTGATTACACAGGTAAGTGATATAAAATATTTGTCTTCGTCTGGCTTATCTCACTAAGCCTAAAGCTCTCAAGGTCCATCTATGTTGTGCAAATGGCAGGATATCCTTCTTTCTCATGGCTGAATAATATTCCACTATATATAATAAAATATTATGTATATATGTGTATGCATACATACCACATCTTCTTTCTTTATCCATTCATTCACTGACAGACACTTAGGTTGTTTCTGCATCTTGGCTACTGTGAATACTGCTGTAGTAAACATGGGAGTGCAGATATCTTTTTCACATCCTGTTTTCATTTCCTAGGACTTTCTCAAGGCCTCGCATGTTTCCTCTGGTCCTCTTGAGCCTCTACCATTGCCTTTGCCTTTGCCTGGCTGGCCTGATGGAGGATGATAGACGTATAGAGTAGAGCCACCTGTCTGACCCATAGACCTGCAGATAGAAGCAGAGATGCCTGGATTAAACCCCAGGCAATCTACAGATGTGAGCAAAAATAAACTGTTGTTGTTTTTTGCCACTGGGTGTTGGGAATGGTTACGTGGCAATAGCAACATCTATTTACCTATGACTCCCAAATATAAATCTTTAGGCTTTGATGTCTCTTTTTTGTGCTCCAGACTTTTATATCCAGCTGACTACTTGACATCTCCACTGATGTCTAGTGGGTATCTCAAACCAAAAAAATCCAAGATGGACTCTATTTTCAACCCTAAATCTGCCTTTTGCCATCTCAGTACATACCATCATCCTTCCAGTTGTTCAAGCCAAAAAAACTAGGAGTCATTCCTGAGTCTCCTTTTCTTCACTTTCCACATTTAATCCATTAGCAAGCCCTGTGGGCTTTCCTGCAGAATACTGCATATAAATACAGCCACTTTTCTCATCTTCATCAACATACCATTGTCTGTTTGGAAAATTTCCAAACCTTTTAATTGGCCTTTCTGCCTTCACTTGTATCCTTTCTTTAATCTATTCCCCACATATCAGCCAGAGAGATCTTTTAAAAGAATAAATCAGATCCTGCCTCTTCCCTCCAATTGCTACTCATCATTATCTAGAATAAAATCCAAACTGTTGCAAGGTTCTCATGCTCTGGCCCCTGCCTCCCTCTTCAGACCTCATTTTATACAACTCGCTGGCCTGACTGGCTGTTTGAACTTTGAACACTCCTGACTTGTTCTGCCCTGGGGGACACTGTACTGGCTATTTCCTTTAATAAGAATGCTTTCTCTGCTCTATTTATGTGGCTGCCACCTCCTCACTGTATAGTTACCAGCTTAAATATTACCTTCTCAGAGAGGCCTTCCATGACCACATTTTTTAGGTAGTGACCCACCCCCACCATCATATCTGCTGGGTGGAATATATACTGTGTTGTGCTGCCCTATCTCCCTTCGATGGCAGCAGGCAGTCTTCAGCTGTCAGCCCCTTTAGGGACTGCTTCAGCTGCAGAGAGCAAGGTCATAACCTTTCCCAGGGTAGCCTACATCCAGAGAGGTGTCTAAAGGTCTGGTCACCTCAGCCCCACTCGGGACAACCCCAAAGGGTCATTCCACTCCAGCTCTCCTTGTAGCATGGCTGGGGCTATGGTTGGGGCTGCTTTGCAGTGCAGCTGCTGCTTCTGCCTGCTTCTGGTTCCTTTTCCTCCCTTCCACAGAGGTTGATCCCTCCTTAGTAAAATTCTTAAAATTCCACCTCAGTGTTCATTTCTCAACACCAGGCAAGTGTCATTTCCTTCACAGTGTTTAAAACTATTTGAAATGGTTTCACTGATTCTTTGTAAGTTTATTGTTTGTTTCTCCCACTAGAATGTAAGTTACATGCACACAGGGACCTGTCTGATTTCTCCACTATTGTACCTGCAGTGCCCTGAAGCTTAGAACATCCTCATCTTCTTCATCATCGTAAACACCTACTGTTTATTATATGCCAGGTGCTGTTCTAAATACTTTATCTATGTGAATTCACTTCATCCTATAACAGCCTTGTGAGGTTGGTACTATTACTTCCCCCATTTTACAGATTGGGAATATAAAATACAGAAGGGTTAGTTGGCTCACCCAGGGCCACACAGCTGGTAAGTGACAGAACCAGTATTTGAATCCAGGAAATCAGAGTTTAGATTCTGTGTACTTAACCACTCCACTAAGCTGTTTCTTTACGTAGCTGCTCTTCAATAAATGTTGAATGATTGAATAAATAAAGAAAAGGGAATAGTTGAATATGCTTTGGGAGGTATCACCTATTTATTCATTTGGCAAATATTTTCTGAGTACCTGCTATCTGCCAGGCACTTTGGTATGCATAGGGGATAAAATATGAACAAAACAGATATGATCTCTGCCCTCAAAGAACTTGTACAACCTAGTGGAACAAAATAGACTAGGTATGAAAATGAGTAATTATCTTATTATGATGTGTTATTTTCCATCCTGCTAAGGTAGTGGGCTATCATTGCTATCCAAGATGTTTGGTTTCATTTTTAGGCAATCAGAGTACCACCCATACCAGTTCCATAGGGCATACTGTTAGGTAATAGGGCCATGATGGCACCTTTTTTTTTTAAAAAAAAAAAGATTGTAGGGAAGTCATAATTTCCCAGGCTTAATGGGGAGAAGAGAATGGAGATGCTGAAGCTCCTACTAATGATGGTGCCTAGCTGCAGGAAGAGTTACCAGTTCATTGTCTCAGGACTCAGTTCCTGAGTTCTTCCAGCAAATGGTGCAGGGGGCCAGAAGGAAGAGAGAGATTCAGGGAGAGTCAGAGCAGTTGGCTGCCTCTGCAGACTGAGAAAGCACATGTTAAAGAAGGACTACAGTATAATGACTAAGAACACAGACTCTGGGGCTCAGAACTGGGCTTGTACTCTTGCGCTATCACTTACTGCCTGTGATACAAGGGCCTAGTTGCTCACTTGGGCTTCCTCTTCCTCAGGTGTAACATGGGAATAATAATAGCACCTGCCTCATTGTTGTGAAGATAATGCATGTAAAGCAGATCTCAATGACAACAGTATCTGGATTTCAGGGGAGTCAGGACATAAGAGCCATCCCAGTCATTATAAACTACAATGTAGAGTCTATCCCCTTTGCCTAGTGAAATTCAAAAGCGGAGAAGTTGCTGTTAGACACAGCCAAATCACCTTCTCTTTAATGTCTCCAAGAATCTCTCATTCAGGGCTTCCTCAGCATACATTTTTGTGGTTCATTAATAGCACTTATCCCGGTGTGACGGTGTGACGTACTGTTGCTTGTTTGTATTATCTTCTCAATCAGATTTCTATTTGCTAGTGTTTGAATTGCATTAGTTTTCTTCCCACTTCCACCTCTCAATTATGAGAATAAGCGCATGTGTACTCTATGTTGGAGGAAATATACACTGAATCTGTGGCTCTGTAAAGAAATGGTTTCTGGGAATTCCCTGAAGGTCCAGTGGTTAGGACTCAGCGCTTTCACTGCCCTGGCCTGGGTTCGATCCCTGGCTGGGGAACTAAGATCCTGCAAGCCACGCAGTGTGGCCAAAAAAAAAAAAAAAAGTTTCTCTTTGCAGAGTGTAATAATTATCCCTGCTCTGTTATCAAGGTCAGTGTTTTTGACTCCTAGTAACACTAGCCTAAGTTTGTATCAGTTGAAGCTCCTTCGGGACACTTCTTAATGATGGGATAATTTTTTTTTTTCTTTGCCTTAAGAAAAATTGGAGCAATTTCTCATATTTTCCTATTATTTTTCCTCCCTTTCTTTATAGAGGAAGAAATAGTAAAGAGGAGGTAAGCAGGAAGTGAGTCTCCTAAAAAGAATTCCCCGGTGGTCAAGTGGTTAGGACTCCAGGCTTTCGCTGCAGGGGGCCCTGATTCAATCCCTAGTTGGGGGACTAACATCTCACAAGCCCCGCGGTGCCCCCCCGCCCCGCACTGCCCCGCAAAAGAATCACAAGTGAGAATGAAATTTGCAGGAGAAATTCAAACAAGGGTGATTTGGAGGATGCAGTTGGACCTAGAAAAGAACACAGGAGCATTTGATTTTCAGGACCCTGAAAGGAGTGAAGACTTCTTAGAACAGCCATAAGTAGTCATAGATGTAGATTTCTGAAGCTTAAGGAATAAACTGTTCTGCAAAATTTCCAGATCACAAACGATGACTCTGCTCTGGAATAGCAATCCTTGAAGTTGAAAATCTTCCAACCCCTGAAAAGTCATTGCTCAAAACTTGAGGATAATTCACCAAATCCCAGACTGACCTCCCTATAGAATCAGCTTGTGGTTCATGATTTAAAAAAAGCCAGGGAGAGAATTTGTACAGTTAATTACTAGATCTCGGTCTATTAAATGTACAAAGCATACAATGATGGTGCTGAAGCTTTGACATAAGTGGAGGAACTTGAATTCTTTTGCAGTTGGAATGTGCTGGAACTTCCCAATGGCTTGAAAGAATGCTTAGAATTTCTTTTTTTTTATTATGATCACTGTTATTTCTCACAGAGGCAAGTGAATCTTCCCGAGCTCTCGTGACTGTAGTAGATGAGCCCCCAGCAGGTTTGTGGGGAGCAAAGCTGGCCAGTGCACCACAGCTTGGGCACATGGGATCCCTGTGATTCTCATGCATGAGTGTCAGACAGAGCTGTTGTAAATCTTTAAAGCCAACAGGAAAATTAATGAGCACCGCACAGAGCAGGACCTTGTCAGCTCCATAATGGGTGGTGGGAGGAAGAATTCTGCTGCTCCCCCCCAGGCATTTAGTGTAACTCAGAAACGCCTGCTTTGTGTTCATTAGCCAATTTTAACAGCTTTCCACTCTGAAGAATTTCGTCATTTACTGCTTTCAGTTCATCTGGGGGAAAACAGTGTTCAGTGCAATCAAGAGGATAGGGTCCATTGCATTGAATTTTCCCTCTAGTGATGAAAAAAGAATATTTCTCTTAAATCATTTAGGGCATTGAGTGCTCCATAAATAATTCCTACAGTGTGGATATAGAGCAGGGATTATTATATCTATCTTCTGAACGGCCTCCCCTACTAAAATGTAAGCTCTATGAGAGTAGGAATTTTGTTTTGTTCACCACGGTATCCCCAAGACCCAGAACAATGCCCACTGCATAGGAGGGTCATAAGAAATATCTGTCTTTAAAACGTTGTTCTGAGGACTAATTGAGATGAGGATCGTGATGGTGTTTGGCACTCTGAAAATGCTGGTTCTACCCCTACCTTCCATAAACCATGTTGTTTTAGTAAGAAGTTACAGAATGGACGACGACCTGCTCAATGGGGGAGTAAGCTAGGCTGGCATCTACTTACTGCCGTAAGGATAGATTTGAAAGAGCTCTTCAGGTTGCGGGGTACTTATTGTTCTGTTTTTATACATGTGTTATTTTTCTTTTCTACTTAAAAAATGAAAACACATTTCATAAAGATATTGAATCAGAGTCCTGAAAAATCAACTGTGGCCTACATGAGTCTTTAAAACATCACTTCTCAAATAGCTTTTACCTAATCCAAGTCGGATAACATTTGGGGGCAAGTGAAAACTTAGAGGAATCTTTCTTAAAGTTAGCCTTCTTTCCTGAGACATTTGGTGAGACTTGTGAAATTCTGGAGGATGCAAATTAAGTATACTTGTAAATACTGCCTTAAAAATAATGTAATCACTGTGTTTTTGCTTCAAACTGCTTAGTGCAACATTTATCAAAGGCAGAGAACACGCTGATAAAAATATCCAGTTGTGTATTCTCAATTGTTATAAAAAGCTCTCAAGGCTGCTGAAGGTCACTCACTTCTGGGCAAGTGTCCCTGTGTAAGAGGTTGGAGCGTGTGTTTATGTATAATGAGTATTACTGAGGTTAAGGAATTCTATTCGCTGTGATGCAAGTTGTGTACATTTCCTTGGTTTTTCTCCCCATACATATCAAGGAAAATGTTATCCTAGATTTTACTTCTCATTTACAGGAATGGGAAAGCAAAATGTGAAGTCTGTGTGGATTCGTATTTTATTTGTGGCTTGAATCCTTATTTCTGAGTGAGGGTAAGTTAGATGGTCCCCAATGCTTTCCTTTCTCAATGTCACTGCTTTTTACCTTTCTCCTTACTTCTTAAGCTTCTGAGTGGGGTACAATTGAGTGTGTGAGTAGGACTGGCACTGCCTAAAGGGTAATTTGGAAGCTGCCTAAGCATCCTGATTTATGAGGCATTGAAAGGCACAGCTGACCAAAAATATCTCCTCCACTGGCCTGCCATCAGTGCCTGAAATTCCCATGATAAGAATCACCCATTAAAAGTTTTCTGCAGACACGCATGGTTTATTTGAGTTAATAAAACATTGTGTTTGGGGAAAAAGGAAAGTGGGAAAATGGGAAAGTATCTCATTAGAATGACTTATTTTCTCTTATCAATCTACCAATCTCTTGGTCAAGAGTAGCATCTTGACCAGTAAGTATACTGTCTAAGGCTGGAGGGAATGTTGGGAGTTCAGAGTTTTGTGTAGCATCTTCGTGTAGACTCTGAGCAGTATGAAGCCAATAGGCACTTGGGAGGAGATTGCCCAAAATGGACCAAGGAGCTAAGATATCAAAGACAAATTCAGGTATTTCGTAATTCCGTTTCAGGCCAGGTTAAGAAGTAGGGTATATAATAGTTGGAGGAATCTCCTTTCAATTCCCTTTTTCCACCATTTTAGTTCTTGAGTAACCATAACAGGACTAATGATTCGGTTATTCATAAAATAATATGTGTGATGAAGGCCAAGTAGATTTATGACCAGAGGGAGATACATTTGTAGAAGCAGAACTAATGATAATTCTGACTTTGCTGAGACTATTCTGTAAAAGTGTCTAGAGCAGTGTTTCTCAAAGTCTTTTCTATAGACCACCTGTATCTGAGTCACCACTGGTGCTTATTAAATTGTCCCTCCCGGGTCCCCACCCAGACCTTCTGAAACAGATGTTGTGAGATAGGGGCCTGGGACTCTGCACTTTAACAAACATGTCTGTTGATTTTTATGGGCATTATTTGAGAATCATTGGTTTGGAGGCTTCAGTAGATCATAGGGGTTAAAAATATGTGTTCTAAAGCTAGGAGAATCAGGGTTCAGATCTCAGCTTTTCTGCTTACTTGTTTGGTGACCTTGGACAAGTAACCCTCTGGCCCTCAGTTTCTGTCTAATAACAGTACCAACTTCACAAGATTGTTAAGTGAAGTCTGAGGAGATAAGTCATATAAAATTTAGCACAGCATCTGGCACTTAATAAGGGCAAAAGTGATAATCATTATTAAGATGAGTCTTAGGCAATGCTTACTGGTATTAAATATTTTGATGAGTATGCACCTTGTAAAAGGTAAATTTAAAATTCTATTTCAATATATGGTAAAACCAATTGGTTTCCTAATTTCCTAATTACTATCACCTAAGGTTTCTCTGTTGCTTTATCTTTTTTAGCTTTTCTGACTCCTCAAACATAACTGATAGCAAAAGAGTTGGATGGAAAAATTTTGTAATAAATATTTGCAGTGATCTCATATAAATCATGATATCTATGTGAAGTATCTATGAACATACCTCAGTCAACCAATGGAAGAATTGGTTGACTGAGTATGTTCTACTTTAAAATATTTTGCATATTCTTACTAGAACAGATCACCTGGCTCCTTTTCCAGCTGTTGCTTTCCTTTATTCTCTTATATCTTTACCCCTTCTTTCTTGCCTCTTGCTCTCTCTCCTTGGTTGACAAGTGCCTACATTCTCTATTTTTTTCCGTTTCCTTGTGTCTTTCTGGTGTAATTCCTTCTCATTTATCTTGCAAGCAGAATTGCTCTACACAGCAAAATTTAGAGCTGAGAGAACTGATTGAAATGCTGTTGAATTGTATAGTAGCTTATTCAGGGACATTACTGATAAATGCAAAAGTGGACCTTATACCTAAATAGATCTCAGAAAATCAGATCAAGAGGAAAAGAGCAAAGATAAAAATGGACTCATTATTTCAACTTAGTATAAATTATGGTAAACAGTTTTACTCTAATGGCAATGTAATAATGAGAAAGATAGTAGAAAATTATGTAATTGCAAGGTGGAATAATGGGACACATTATAATCTGGAGTTTAGAGAAGGAAAACTGGGAGAAATGCTGACCTTCAGTGTTCTTCCCTCAACTGTGATCTAAAAGAGACAGCCATGTGGAGTCTAAAATATGACACAAATGAACTTATCTATGAAACAGAAACAGACTCACAGACACAGAGAACAGACTTGTGGTTGCCAAGGAGGAGGGGGGCAGGGGAGGGTCGGATTGGGAGTATGGGACTAGCAGATGCAAACTATTATATATAGAATGGATAAACAACAAGGTCTTATTGTATAGCACAGGGAACTATATTCAATATCCTATAATAAACCATAGGGGAAAAGAATATGAAAAAGAATGTATATATATGTATAACTGAGTGACTTCGCTGTACAGCAGCAACTAACACAACATTGTAAATCAACTGTACTTCAGTAAATAAATAAATAATAAATAAATAAATGAAATGGCCAATGGAGGAAATGGTGCAGTTGGCATCATCTCACGTGAATTCCTTTCTGAATGCTAGGATCCCCTTTTAGTGGTTGAAATATGGACTCTGGGAATTAGAATGCTTGGGTTTAAACCCAGGTGTCACAATTATTAGCTGAGTGTCCTTGGACAATTTAGTCTCTCTGTGCCTCAGTTTCCTTATCTGGGAAATGGAGGTAATAATATGTCCTTTACGTGTGCTTAGGAGGATCAAATAAGAATAACACATGTAAAACATTTTAAAAAGTGCCTTCTTAATTATTGATTGCTACTGATATATTATCTTTCTTATTTTTTATTCACCATGTTTGAAATCCTTGATGGTACCCTGGCTGAGGAGGGGCTGTCCAGGGTGTCTCTGGGTGGACCATGTTGTTCACACTGTGAAAATTTGCTGACAGTGGTTATTTTTCTTTCTGGGAAAAAAGTTTCCCTGCCTGGCTGCCATTCCCCTCTATTCAGATAAGTGCACTATGATTTGATCATCCCCAGTAAATCTTGGAGGGCTTTGGATTTCTTAATTGACTCATTATTAACGATCACACTTTGGAACACAGCCACCCACCTGTGACTACATAGTAAGAAACTAGAGATGTGTTTGGCATTTACTAAAACTCTGTTAACAGAACATGCTTCTCAATTCTGGAACTATCTATTTGGCTCCGTGCATATTTCTTTCTCTCTCACTAGTATTCTGCTTTTTTGGGTCATTCACCCTATGTGAGTTGACTAATAATAAAGCTGACAATTTGTCATTTAAAATATTGCAGGTCTCAAACACAGTCAGTAATGCTCAAAAAGTAGAGAAATGTTTAAATCCCTTTGGCGCAAGTGTAGGAAAGCAGGAACAAGGGCATCATTTTTCAAAAAGTATTCTCAGACAAATCATTCTCTGAGAGATTAAAAAAAAAAATCCGTCATGCAAGGCACAGACACTTTTGCTTCTATTCCATTTTTATCATACCAATCTCCCTTGCAAACTTGAGGTTGTTCATAAATATTTTCCTTCCAAACTGTGGGAAATAAATCGTGAGTAATTTGGCTCTTTGATAAAGTTAGGTTAGGGGACTGCTTCTCATTGAAACAATGAACACAAAGGCAATTCAGTCCTGGGGCCTCTGACAAAACTCTCAACAGCCAAGGCGGTGTTCGTGCTCCTTGTTCTCAGGCATTCCAGAGCAGTGGCAAAGGGACAGCCAGCACAAGGAATTTTCAAGGTTTTTTTTTTCCCACCCTTCAGAGTTGATAAGTCTCTAATCATTTAGACAGGGACTTGTTCTGCAGGAACCCAAAGTATCCCAAAGAACTATGTTTACCCGTAACAGGCCTTGCTCTCTATTTAATATAGCCAGATGCACACTGCTTTTTGGACTCGCCATCATATCCCTACAGATTTGACCTCACTATTAAAAGATTATCCTGTGATTGAGAATTTCCATTGCATCAAATACCAAATATCAGTAACATTCCTCTATGGGGAAAGTGATGTAATAAGAAGGCATAGACTGGGTTGACCTCAGACAAATTATACACATAGGTATGTGGAGATTATGCAACTAATCTGCTGGCTAATAAAACCCAACAGTACAGAGAACAAAGCTTTGGGGGCAGAGACTTTCCCACTAGCTCATGAAGGAAGTATTCATGTTAATCTGAAACCATAGATGCAAGTTTTATGTGATTCTGTTGCCTTGGTACTGTGATGGTTATTTTGAAAGATGCCAAGGGTGAGAAAGTATACAGAAGTGTGGCAGAATGATGGAATGATGGAATGGAGTGGGGTCGGGGGCGGCTTGCTCCCATTTCATTTTGTTGTTTACTTTTACAAAGAGGAACACGAGGTTTCTTCTATTTTTCTTTCTCTTTCCTTTTTTTTTCACTTTGGAAGCCAATCATGCTCATAGGAAATTAAAACTTCAGTGAAAGGGCTGCAAATGATTTAAGAATCAAAAGATTATAAAATGATTATAACAGTGACCTATGTTTTTGGAATGTTGCCAGAAAAGGTGTTGAAAGAACACCTAATGAAGATTCTAATCAAAAAGACTGGAAAACCATATAGGGGCCCAGCAATTTGGTAAACTAGCTAAATTAAACTTTCAGTTATGATTTTGCTTGAACATACTTTGAAAACAGTTGATTGAATTTTAAGTGTTTAGGGCTTCCCTGGTGGCGCAGTGGTTGAGAATCCGCCTGCCAGTGCAGGGGACACGGGTTAAATCCCTGGTCCGGGAAGATCCCACATGCCGCGGAGCAACTAAGCCCGTGCGCCACAACTACTGAGCCTGTGCTCTAGAGCCCGTGAGCCGCAACTACTGAAGCCCACACGCCTAGAGCCCGTGCTCCGCAACAAGAGAAGCCACCGCAATGAGAAGCCCGCACACCGCAACGAGAGAAAAGCCCGTGGGCAGCAGCGAAGACCCAACACAGCCAAAAATAAATAAATAAAATTAAAAAATTAAAAAAAAAATTAAGTGTTTAAAAAATAAGTTACAAAAGCAGTATGTGACCAATGAAAGAAAGTCAAGCAATGCAGACATATGCAAAATAAAAGGTGAGAATTCTCTTTCCCCTGCAGGGGTAAATACTGCTATAATCTATCTGTCAGAACTTTTGAGATGCTATATTATTATAAATGTGTTTTGGGGGTGGGAGCTAATACTATAAGTATTGTTCTGTCATTTCCTTTCACTGAATACTATATTGTGGGCATCTTTCTACTCTTTTAAAAAATAGACATTATTTATATTCTTCTTTTTAATGTGTAATAGCTATTTTATATAAAGTGAAATGGAAAAGAAGGCAACCTGGCAATTTTAAAACTTAAGAAAATCCTATATCTGACATACTTAAAATATTTTTCTTGGTATGATGTACTTACCACCATGTTTTATAAGTTGCTTGTAAATGATGTCTACTAGATAGCATTCCATCTATGAGGATAAGATAGGAATAGGTAAGAAACTAAGAGATATGCTACAGGTTATAAAAGCAGACTTCATAAGAGTATGTATAGTATAATTCCGATTCTATAAGAGGTATGTATATGCATACAAAGTAGTCTAGCAGCATCTACACTAAACTGCTAACAGCTATTATCACGATTGTTGGAATATAGGCATTTTTTTTCTCATTATGGTTTTCTGTATTTTCAACAGTGAACTTTTATTACTTTTTAAATTAGTTTAAAAGTAAATGTAATATTAAAAAATGCAATGCATCTGATAAAAAAGTTCACGTCCAACAGCTACAGAAAGTAAACCCATCTGAATTAGCTTCCACTCCATCCCCAAACCCCAGAATATAAGAGTAGAAATACCAGGTCCTTATTTGATTTTCTTAGTTTTGGGAATTAGAGTTGAGTTCCTTCATTAAGAGAAGGTAATCTTTAGCATCAGTGAAAGAGTTGATCAGGAAATGAGGCAAAAATCAGGAGATCGTATTCCTTTATTACATATATGAAATATAAAAAATTAACAGAGCAATATATATATATATTTTGCAAGTCCACAGGACCTCAGGAAAAATATGTTCTGTATGTGAAGTTAATCTTATGGCACTGTGGTTCACGTTTTATATATTCAAGTACAGAAGAAATGATATGTATAGTGGTTATGCATGAGTACAGAAGAGAAATAATAATGAAAAACTGTAATTTGGTGAACTATCACATACATTGAGTCAAAAAATGAGTGAATAGAATGACCATATACTGTTAATAAAGACAAGGAGGAAACTGTTTCCATATTCAGGTTTAAATACTAAACACAAAAATAAAACAAATTGTGTCTACAGTAATTTTTGAAGTGTATACAAGTGCATTGCAAATAAATGGGCTTTTTAAAGTTTAAAGTCCATTTTCTCTTTATCCAAGCATTTTCTACACTTATGACTCCTTTATCTTAGAGTCTCTTCTTGTTCAGTTTTTTTAAAAGTTTCATCATGGCCGGTGTCTGTGGAATCTAACCTCTATCCCAAAGCTGAGACTTCATGCAAACATATTCTCCTTTCAGGTTGCATCTTCACATAGTTACTCTCAAGTGTTCAAGTTTAAAGAGTACAACTTCCACTTTTTTTCCACACGTAGTGATAGTGCTTCTGTTTCAGCAGGTTTTCTTACGTGCCCTTTTCTTCTTTTTTTTTCTGTCAACGGCAGTCTCCAAACTTTCACAACACAAGTGGCAGGTAGTAAAGTGCTTTATACAATGAAATACTATATACATGTGGAGAGGTTCCATTTAACACCCCACAGACCAAAGTTCACACACATCACGCAAGAGAAGGCTCTTTTTAAGAAACACCTTTTCTGATAGTAGGGTTGGGGATTCCTTAAAATCTCATTAATTACTCCAAGTAGCACAAATGTAAGGATGGGAGGAGTCCTTGTTACGTGCATTGCCCTTAATGGATTACTGCTAAATATCTTACTGCTATTAAAATATTCTTAATACTTATGAATTTCAGAATCAGTCCTATAGAAAATAGGTATTGGTATTGGATTTTTCATTCCACTTTATGAAACAAACTGTATTTAAACATGGGCCCAAAAGAGATAGGGTAGACAAGGGCCATGCATTGGAACATTTCTATATATTTTGGCACTAAAAAAAATTTCCAGTTTCATCTTTGAGGTCTCCTTTCCATTAAGTTTGTGTTTTGTACATAGAGAATTGCCATTATGTGCTATACACCTTTTCTGCTACTTGCACTCTCTTTTCAAAATATCCATGACTTTTCTTCCAAGAGATGGTTTCCAGTGCTGGACAAAACTTTTCATATTCACGACTAGTTTGCCTGTTCTTACATCCTCATGTCCTGCTACAAGATACTCCAAACCTGAAAGAGAAGAAAATTAGGGACTATGTACTATCATAGTTTATTGAAGGGAGAGATGTGACTTTAGCAGTTTTATATATACATGGTTCACGGTTTTATAAATTCATAGTTGAAATAGGGAGTCATAGGCAATAATAGTTGACACTTAGTAAATATTTATTATGTGCTAAGTGCTCTAAATGAATTATCTCATTTAATCTTTAAAATAACCCTATGAAGTAGGTATTACCTTTCTTCTTTCCTTGTTTTTCAAATGAGGAAACAGAGGCTTGGCAAGATTGAGAAACAGTGTTTGCCAGTAAGCAGTGCACCCTGACTCAAGTTCAGGCCTGTCTGATTGTTGAACTTTTACTCTTTTCCT
>NW_006796149.1:2983503-2986458 GCF_000442215.2 Lipotes vexillifer
TGGTGAAGAAGTGAGGATTCTGTGGGTACTTAACATGCTGCTACAGTTCAATATTTCTTGGAGACTCACTATGTATGGTAGTGTATATTAAGGAGGATTTTATAAAAGTGAAACAATCATTTGGGAAAACGTATTGGAAGAAAGCTATGGATTATACAAAATAACACATATCTCCTATATAAAGTCGATGTGCTTTTGGAATATAGAATGTTTGTTTGTCATACTTAAAAAAAAGATGAGACTTGACTAGTTCTGACTTTATAATTCAAAATTCTTTTCAGGCTTCAAGTAAAAATTTTGGCTAACAAACATAAAAATCCAAAAGGACAATCTCATTATCCATACATTAATAAAAAGAAATGTGATAATCTCCCTCAGTACATGTCTGTAGTAATATCAATATTAGTATTTTGAAACAATTTTCTTTAATATTATAGGGTAGAGCAAATAAGTAATTACATTTATAAAATAAAACTTTCCTATATAAGATCAAGAGACATATACTTTAAAACTCAAGTTAAGGGAAAACACAAGATGTTAAAATTCAATTGAAAATATCAATTTAAACTCATGGTTTAATATATACAGTCTTGTTTATTCACTAAAATGGCTTTAAAAATGTCATTCCAGTGGTAATGAACACCTGTAACAAACATAATGTCTCTAATAACAGGTCTCACTAAAGACAAAACAAAACTAAACAAGGTTTCTTGAAGAAATGCTCTTTTTAGGTCCAGGGCAGGAAGATACAGGGTAAGCATGGGATTTCTTATTGTGCTAAAAAAAGCAAGGAAGCTTTCAAAGGTTAATGGGAATCATTTTAAAAGGATACAGGAACCAGCAAGGGAGGGTTATAACTCGCCAAAGTTGTGATAGTTTGAGCACCAAGAATGTAATAATTGTGTGTGTGTTAACATACTGAATCAACAAAAATCCATAATTCCAAAGTGATACTCAAAAAAGAGAAAAATTAACTTGTCATCTTGAGACAGTTGTTAAAACCATTCCTTACTTTGGAAATTGAAAATTAAAGGAAAGAATTTAGCATTTATCCTGCTTTTATAATAGGAACTATATTTCATGGTAACCTAATAGCCCAGCTTGGGAGAGAAAGACCTCTTACAGAATAATGTTAATTGAGAAATGAAGGGAATTAGGTGAAATTAGAAAAACATCATTTCTCAAATTCTAATGAAATTATTCATTGAGGAAGGGATTGCCAATTGGTGATAAAATCATTAAATTGAATAGTTAATGGGGAACTGGATGTTTGCTTAGTGACTAAGTAACTCATACTCATTGTTTTCTAGTCTCAAAAGGGAACCCAATGGAGAGATCAGACTGTAATCACTCCAACCCCAGAGTCAAGTCATCCAGGTACTATATATCTTGTGATGTGATTTAACATGAAGCACACAACAATATCTATGATGAATTCTAGACAAAATGTTTATCTTGAGTCTATCAAGCTTTTCTTTATGATTACAAGAAATATAGGAAGTAGAGAGACAAGCTAAGTGACACCACAAAGAACCAACCAGGCAAATATAGAAGGCAGGATAATCTACAGGACACCTGGCCTGGCTTCTTCAACAATAATAATTTCTTCAATACTAAAAAGAAACTCTGCATGAATGAAAGATACTTGAGGGACTTAAAAACTAGATACAATGTGTGATTCTGGATTGAATACTGGCAAGGACAAACCACATCTAAAGAACATTTTGGGATCAATTGGGAAATTGGAATATGATCTGAGTATTAGAGTATATGAAAATTAAAACTGAAGGTAAAGATAATAACTGAATAAAGTAGGTTGCAGAATGAAGCATATACTTATGATTTCATTTTTGTTAAAATACATACATATATATATATGTAAGATGGATTATAAGGTATTTAAATTCTTTAAAGGGTAACCTTAGCTTCTTCATGAAAAAGAATCCCAATATTTAATTAACAGACTAGTTAAAACATAATCGTCTTGATATTGTTTGTATCATCTCTAAAATAATAAAATCCTCATTTAAAAATACGATAAACAATTTTTAGGAAACTTTCAGTGTTAAGTCTAGTATTTTAGATGAATTTACTTTGAAACTATAAATAGAACAAATATTATAGGAGTTTGCCATTACTTTGAAGTATAAATATAAATTAAACTAATAAAAATGATGCTGAATAAATCCATAAATTATGGAACAGCATCATGCCAAAAGTTAGCATGGAAAACAATGTTACCTGTTGTATCACTTATTAGCATTTACATTTTATTTTCCTATCTCTATGCTTTTGACATCTACCTTGCTATAAGTTTTTATTTATTTTTATTTTTTGGCTGCGTTGGGTCTTCGTTGCTGTGCGCGGGCTTTCTCTAGTTGCGGTGAGCGGGGGCCTACTCTTTGTTGCGGTGCGGTGCGCGGGTTTCTCATTGTGGTGCCTTCTCTTTGTTGCAGAGCACAGGCTCTAGGCACGCGGGCTGCAGTAGTTGTGGCACGCAGGCTCAGTAGTTGTGGCTCACAGGCTCTAGAGCGCAGGCTCAGTAGTTGTGGCACATGGGCTTAGTTGCTCTGCAGCATGTGGGAGTCTTCCCAGCCCAGGGCTCAAGCCCATGTCCCCTGCATTGGCAGGCAGATTCTTAACCACTGCGCCACCAGGGAAGTCCCAACCTTGGTATAAGTTTGAGGGTGCAAAGTTTACTTTGTATCCATAGAGAAAGAAAATATAATACTTTAGTGCTAGTCTTGGTATTCTAAAATATAAGATTGATGAATGAGTAAATGTATGTATGAATGTAGGAATGAATGAATTTGCAGGGATGCCAATTAGATTACTCCTTTTCAAAAGTAGCAAAGGAAATGTTGGCGTGTAAAGTTTCAGAGTTTTCTTATCAGCTTTCTTTGGCCTTAGCTATTGAACTTGTAAAATGGAAAAACAAAGTGAAATGAAAGAGTG
>NW_006796149.1:2986468-3002348 GCF_000442215.2 Lipotes vexillifer
AGAGTGTCTGGTTTTGCTTTGGCAGGTTCTAGTCTTTTCATCAAAGTGAATAAACATGTTTTCAAGAATTCTTTGAATAATTGTGCTTATGTTTTCAATTGTGATGAACTCAGTCGATTCTTTTACTCTATTTGGCAGAAATCTGATTAGGAAGTGTAATTCACTTCCTGGAGGGTGGCTCAGATTGTCAAAGCTTTTGTTTATAATGTCTTGCTAAAAAACTGAGTGGATTTCTTTCTTTCTTTCTGCCAAGGTAGTAGAAAGTGCTTATAGAAAGAGCCCCGGGAAACAGAACTTAAATTGATGACTCCTAGTCTCCGGTATTCAAAATCCAAGATTCTGATTACTTCATTTGTTCTTTGTAAACATATTTATTTTAAAAAGTCTTTAAAATTTTCCTTATTAAAATTTAGATTAATTTAAATAAAATATGAAGAGGTATAAAAGGGTGTGAGAGATTAGTCAATGGTCAAAAGTCAAGAGTTTTATATCACTGTGTAGATCGTTTAGGTTGCGGGGAGTATTTTATTGAAAGTTTTTCTCTCTCTTTCTCTTTCTCTCACTCAGTTATCTATTTCTCTCAAATTTATTAACCAAAAACCATAGATGACTTCTTAATATAACTGTGGTTTCCTGGACTTAAATTTGAAAAGAATTAGATCCAGAACACAAATTATGCACCTGTTTCAGCAGTGCCATTAAGACACAGCTGGCAACTTCGTAAACAAGGAAATACAGAAGATTAAAAAATACATTATTTGTTTTAGTAGAACTTACTCTGTGGGTACTTTGTTACTATTATTTGGGTACTAATGGTAGGCCCTGGAGATAGTATGGTCAAAAATCTAAATCCCATCCTCAAATTTAATGAGGGAAACAGAAATAAGCAGCTTATGACACAGTATGAGGAGTGTACTTGTAGAGTGAACAGGTATGAATCCCATCCTTACTTGCTTGCCTCTATGTCTGCCACAATGTTTTAAAGTGCAAATTTCCCTCCACTCCAAGTTTCTCTAAGATTCTGTAGTTTTGTTGTTGTGTTTGTTTTTGCTGTTTCTAATTTGAAACCAAAAGATCATTTAATGAAAAAGAAGATGATGAGAACTTGAGTTGTTTTCTATCCAGGAGAAACAGATGCTTCTCATGCAACAGTAAAAATGAATTTGATATTATTTGCACAGATGGAATTTTGCATTTGAACTTCCTTTTGGGAGCAAGTTCTAACCAGGGCATCATAATAGGACCTAGCTTTCCAATACAGTATTATTGGCAGATAAATTCATGAAAGTGCTTTCCTTGCTACTGACACCTGGAACCAATCTGAGACTTCTCTTTCAGGACAGAAAATATTATATTGCTGGATTTTAAAATATTTTACTTTTATAGAGCATGTGAAAGAGAAAAAATTTTTTGATGTCAGTTCAAAGAATTCCATTTGGATTTTCCCTAGATCAGATGGTGAGAAGGAGAGATACTCTTGCTGAGTTTATTTAGGTTGTGGTTCAGAGAATGTAGGACAAGCAGCAAATCAGCAGAAACACGGTAGGTAACAAGCTAGAAGAGACTAATGCTCACCAGGGTTGAGGATTGGACAAGTGCAGCCTCTGTTAGTCCATGATTCTGGATATAATGTTCGTTTTCCTCGTAAAATTTTCAATTTGGTGGATTTTAAGACTTTTTTAATCTTCACATTGACCTCAGCATGAGATCCTTTATCATGAGCTGATAAAATCTTTATTTTTAGCACTGTAACAACACAATTCCAGAAGTCAAAATGCATAGAATTTCATATTATCCTTTGAACTTTGAACAACTTAAATATGCATTTCTGAGTATAATGGAAAAGTGAACCAATGATAATAATGTGGAAATTTGCTTTAAAAATCATTAGGGATTAAGAGGTACAAACTACTATGTATAAAATAGATAAGCTACAAGAATATATTGTATTGTACAACACAGGGAATGTAGCCAATATTTTATAATAACTGTAAATGGAATATAACCTTTAAAAATTGTGAATCATTAGCTGTACACCTGAAACATATAATATTGTACATTAACTCTATATACCTCAATAAAAAGAAAGAAAATCATTAGGCTCATTGATTTTGCACTGACTTCATCTCATTTATCTATATTAACTATCCTCTTCTTTCTTAACATTTTTCAACTGCTACTTCTGTCCATATCACTATGCTAAGAGAATATCAGCCATTTGCCTACTGCAAATAAATCTTAAACACATTCAGCTATCAAATCTAAGTAGAAAAAAGATGCACAGGAAGTAGAATTGTTATCCTGGTTTTTATTTAGCTTCTGACTATATTATACTCTTATAGCTAGCTTTGTGTAATGTTATGACAAAAAGCAAAATGTTACTGCCAGGACATATTTTACGTATTCTAAAGAGATTAAATAATATTATTGATTACTTAATTTTCTTCCCTGGTGTAAAAATGCAAGCTGACTGGGATTAGGAAGCTGTCCTACGTGATGGCAGAGCTCCAGTTTTCGATATGACTCCTGATTCTATTATGTTCTTCCATCTATGAAATGGATGTGGATAGGGATCAAGTAATGGGATAAACTGGGGTGGGGAAAAACATAGACCTAAGGAACACTGAATGCAACGTTGTGTATTATTAGGAGAGTTCTTACTGGCTCATCTATATCTTGGAAGATGATGGAAGATTGTGTGTAATAAAAGAACCCTATCTTGGCTGGTACCATATCCTGAGAATATGGCTGTCAGACGGCCATGTTTTCTTTATAGATTCACCAAATTCACCAAATTATAGATTCACCAAATTTTAGACGTCTAAGGGCTCTTAAGAGCTCATCTAGTCTTGTTTTATGTGTGAGGAAGCAAGTTTTAAGTAATTAAGTGAACTGCTCAAACGTGTATGCCTGATTGATTAGAGGTAGACTTTGGACTAGAACCCTGATAAGATAAATGCATGAAGGGTACATATTGTAGTAGCCCCTCGCACATGGCCAATGCTCAATAAATGTTCACTATTATTTTTCTACTAGACTGTAAGCTCAAAGAGAGCAGGAACCTTATCAATTCACTATTATAACTCAATAAATATTTGCTAAAAGAATAAACAAAATGAATCGAGTATTTTTTCCATTAAGTCAGAGAATGGGGAGGGGAAGACCATTTTTCCCCAAGTCTATAGGTGTATTGCACTTAATAAGACCAGGATACTTCATGACATCATTAAAAGCATTCAAGTTCTCTTAAGCAGAAAATAATACAGTTGTATTAAAAGATATCAATGTGGTTGTAAATTCAGTCAGAGAGCTACTGAATCTATGTGATAATGAAAACCAGTTGATATTTCTATTGAACTGAATGACTTTGGACTAAATTGTCATGTTTTTTTGCTTTTAATAGTAAATACCTTTCCCTCTAAACTGAATTTTCTTTACTGGGCACTACGCACTTCAAAAGTTTGCTTCTATTATTTAACCAAGTTGGCAGGTGAAAGGAGGGAAATATGCACATAATTTTAGATAAGATTTATGAGGTTTTTAACATTTATGTTTTTATCTTTTATGAGATTAAATACAATGTTATCAAGAACCTAAACATTTTGTTTCAGAAATCATGACTTAAAACTTTCTCTTCATTGTAATGCATAAATAATAAATAATGTTATATACATTATGGAATAATAAAAAGATTCAGACACTAGTCAATGATATGTTGGCAAGATAAGGCACCTTTAATATACTTAATAATAAACATAAAGCCATTTAGAATTTGAAGATAGTAACAGTCTTTACTTAGGGCAATGGCATTTTCCTTTGTCCATACACTGTATTTTCCTGGCATTTGAAAGGTAGAGGAGTCTAGAGTATACAGAGAGGGCAGGGAAGAGACTCAGGCAGAGAGCTCGTCTCAAGGCCTCCCCACTATATTTCCCCTTCCTTCCCTAACACTGACTGAGCATCTAGTATGTGCAAGGTAATGTGCTGTGTGCTTTTCAAAAATCTCATTTCATGGGGAAGGTGGCGTCATCCCTATTTTACAGAGGAGGAAGTCTGGAGACGTTAAGTTACCCACCCAATAAACCACAAATAAAACCCATGTAGGTCTGAGCCCAAAGCCTGAGCTTTTAATCACTGTGAAATATACTGCTTTAAGCTGATTTCTGCCTAGTAGTACTACAGGATAAACTGGCTGAGAAATCATTTAAGTGGCTAGAGACTTCCCTTTTAGATTACTAATACAAGAAGCATTTATAAGAAAGGATTACGTGTCATGATTTTTTTCTTTTTCTTGTTTGCCTCTTTTCCACATAGGAGGATAACCCTGCTTTTGCTTTAAAAGCCTCCTGCTCTCACCATTACATTCAACACCATCTCTATTAGGAAAATCTAGGTCAAGGCCAGACTACTATGTTTAGTATTATTATATAAGACTAGTGCTTTGATTTATTGTGAATGTGATAAACCAGGCCACCCATTTCCTTAAAAACTCTTCGTCCTTAGTTTGAATAGATCCTTAGAAGCATTCAAGCACTTCAAACTCACCGTATGAATATTTCATTCCACAGAATGCCTTGGAGTTTCTTAACACCTGTTCCTTACACTCACATTTACCTACAGAAAGTAAATGAAAATGATGTTAGTTATTTAGAAAAAAAGTAAAAAAAAACAAAACAAAAAACATTCGCAAGTAAATTCAAGAAATCTTTGGAAGACTTTCAAAATGCCTTTGTACATAGTCTATAATAGCATTCTTATACTTATTTATGTACCTGTTTCCTCTCTGGGCTGTGATCCTTGAGGACGATGGTTATGTCTTATTCATCTTTATATTCTTAAAGCCCAGAATAGATAGGATTTTCATTCTTTTATTTTTTTGGCCATGCCGCTCAGCTTGTGGGATTTTAGTTCCCTGACCAGGGATCAAACGCGGGCCCTCGGCAATGAGAGCACAGAGTCCTAACCACTGGACCACCAGGGAATTCCCCAGGATTTTCATTCTTACTGATTTAACAATTAGATATAATTCTACCTCTTCCCTAACCCCTCCCCTCCTACCCTCACACATTGCATTTTATAGGCACTGAGTGGCATAACAGCAGGTAACATTTACTGGGGAGCACTTACTACATGCCAGACACTATTTCAAGTCTTTTACATTTATTTACTAAGTATTTATTTATTTATTATTATTTATTTACTATTTACAATAGTCTAAGATTCTAACAAATAGAAATTTGACAGGAATACAGAGATAAAAGGATGAGCAAAGAAATGTAAGAGAAAGGGGAGAGAGTGTTCATGGAAGAACCAGTTGTTCTGTTTATCCTGGGTACAGATTGAGTTGAGAATAATAGAAGGTATCATGGAGGACCTTGACTGATATGCAGTTAGGGCCTGAATTTAATTTGTTAGATAAAGGGGAATTTTCAAAGCTATCAGCTTAAAGAAGTTACATGAATTTAAAAATATATATATGAAAATTAATCTGGCATTACTGTATCAAAACTATTGGAATGGAGAAAATATGAAGGCAGGGACCAGTCAGAAACTAGTGAAATTGGTAACACACAACAGTAACTAAACTGAATACCAACTATAAGCCATAAACTTTATAAGGAATTTTATCCATATGATCTTATTTAATATTTACAATTAGTTTATGAGATAGGTACTATTAACAAATGAAAAAAGGAAGGCTCAGAGAGGTTAATTAGCTTACTCAAGGCAGCGTATAGCTAACAAGTAGAAAAGCCAGATTTTAAGCCTGGGTTGGGGAGAATCTGAAGCCCCCAGTCTTTCCATTGTACTGTCTTTCTAAGGCAGATGGGATGTGGGTCTGAGAGGTGGCCATGGGTGTAGATAGGAAGAAATATCAAGGGATGCTGCAGAGTTAGGGTCTACAGGTCTACAAATCCTGTCACTGCATTGGATGAGGACAAGCATCCAATTTTATGAGGAAGCGTAAAAATGTACTTGAAATTTTCAGCCAAGGTGACAGAGAGGATTGTAGTTTCACTAACAGAAATAGGGAAGTTAGGAGAAGGAGAGCATTTTAGGAGTGTATTAAGCTTTTTTTTCTTTTGTAGTTATCAGTAGTCTAACTTAATTATTGAAAGTTTGAGTAGCTCGTAGAAAGGAGAAAAAGCCGAAGAACCAGAACTCTGAAAGGACAAGAAACAAGAGAGTGCCAGAGATCTATTGGGCAGTCTCTTTATGGCTTTGCCATTGGAATCATGAACTCTAATCACTTTCAGCATTTGTCACTTTCAGCTCAAGATTTAAACTCTAGGGACAGAACATCTGATTGGCCTCTCTAAGACTGTATTAAATGGCGGAAGAGTGGTTCCCCAAAGAAAAACTGGGTTGAGCTACCACAGAAATAGCAAGAAAGAAGGGGAAAGGGATCTGGTCAGGCAAAAAAAACAGAGGTCTAGTATGAGGAGAATATAATGAATTAGAGATGCTGACAGACATAAAAGTGGAAATGAGAGTGTGATTCTGGTGAGACTGGGTAGGTAGATATGGAAAATGGAAAATATTGACATATCGGCTCTAGCTAAAGTTTCTTGAGAAACCAGAACGAGATCTGCAAGTAGAAAATCACAGTGGAATTAAATAGTGGGAAAGATAAATCAAAGATGCTTAAAATGAGCTGTTGTGATTTGTTAAATAATATTGCTTATCATCTAAACAAAGCAGAGGATTGCTCATTCAGAAATTGTAGCAACCTGAGTGGACAGCTCACGGCCTTTGATGATTCCACCAAAGCAAGAGAGTATGGTAACTACCATGCATATCTTACTCCTCAACATAATGCTCTTCTCTTTAGTCCTTGAGCCTATAAGAACATGAGTAGGGAGGGACAATATTGGGGTGGAGGAGTGGGAGGTACAAACTGTTGGGTATAAAATAGGCTCAAGAATGTATTGTACAACATGGGGGATATAGTGAATATTTATAGTGAATATAGTAATAACTGTAAATGGAAAGTAACCCTTAAAAATTGTATAAAAAGAAAAAAGAAAAAAAATTTAATAAAAAGAACATGAATAAGTCTGTTACTTGAAGACCTTTCCTTGGCTGCTTTCCAATACTCCCTTTTCATATGTTAAGAAATCAGACATTAAAATTTGCTTTTGAATAAATCTTTTTTTGATTAGGCTTCAGCCCAGATGTGTTTTCTTAAAAGAAATTTGGAAGAAGAGGAAAACCTATTTAGTTATATTGGGTTGTTAGAACGTTTCAAAAAAAAAGTATTGTTTACAGTTCTCTGGTACTAGTTAAAGCCAGTTTTGTTGGACAGGAAGTGAAATTTTACATCTGATGCTCTCTATCCCACAAGAAGTGGTAGAAATTAAGAGTATCTTGGTATAGTGCATTATATCCCTAGTTATGGAAACTTACGGCAGGTAAATAGGTATGTAGGCACATAGGTTTGAAAATGAACCACAGTGCTTAGAAAACTGATTATCACTTTTCTGTTGAAAAAGGTGCCCAGGGGCACTATTTTATACCCATTGGGAATATTGCTGTAGCAGGAGACTGAACAGTCTCTTCCTCAATCCGGAGCTCATCCAGATGAATTTCGGAGACTCTCTGGGGACATCATAGACCTAAACAGCTGTTGTGGATGTGAGAGTCTGGAGTTAGTCTGATGCCAGCACCATTATGTGCTTCATTAGTGTGCTGCCAGCTCCCTCCCTAGTAACATGATGATTGGCTTAATGAATGTCTTATGGCACTAGAACCTTGATTTTTACAGATTTGGCTTGGCAGACAAAGTTGGAGAATTCTGAAAGCCATTATGTTAGAAAAAGAGAAGAAATCTTTCAAAAGTGGTTATTAAAGTTAACATCATAGAATTCAGACTACGTAGCATTAAGGCACAAAATTAATGGGAAAGATTTTTCCTTTTCAAATGCTAAAAAAGATAAATATGACAACTTCATATTACCTTATCTTTCCCACCTTCTTTCCTGTTGTGAATTAAAATGAAACCAATTAGGAAAATGATCGTAAGATTATGTTAAGTGAAAAAAACCCATGATATGGAATTGCAGATACCAAGTGTTTCTATAACTTGAGTTCTTGATTCTTGAAAGGTCCATAAATTCTCTATGAGAAGGTATTAAAACTGTAGTTTCTTACTCTGCTTCAGCCACACTGGCCTCCTTGCTGTTTCCTAAATAAGCCAGGCCTAGTCTCACCTCAGGTTTTCTGTACTTGCTGTATCTTCTGCCTAAACTCTCTTTCCTCTGTTATCTGTATAGCTCACTCCCTTACCCTCCTCAGTTTTTTTCCTCAAAAGTCCTTTCATAGGACTTTTCTGATCACCCCATTTAAAAGTATGTCCCTCTCAAGTATTTCTTATCCCACATCCCTGCTTTATTTGTCTATTATATTAAACATCATTAAATATTTTACTTGTTTATTAGCTGTCTTCCTCTGCATGAATGTGAACTCCTTGGAGACTGAGGTTTTTGTCTGTTCAATTCCTAGATTTACAGCACTGGCACATAGCATGAGTATTCAATAAATATTTGTCAAATGAATGAGTCTATAAAGCATTCCTACAAATTCGTAAGAAAATTACAAATAGGAAATTCACAGAAAAAGAAACCTGAAAGTCCAAGAAACCATGAAAAATTACGATTCAGGAAAATGCAATTAAAATGGCAAGATCCCATTTCACACCCATCAGATTGGCAAAAATTTAGAGGTTTGATAACATCAGTTTTAGAAGTCCAGTAAATATTGAATGAGTTAAACTGTGCCTGAGTTAACAAGTTAGAATACTGCTTGGCCCCTTGTATGTGCTACATAGACATTTGTGAAATAAGTGCAAAGTACTTATTTGTGAGGATGTGGAACAACAGGGTGTCATACTTTGCTGGTGGAATGCAAATTTATGCAACCACTTGAGAGAGCTATTTGGCAATAAATGGTAAATTTGACAATAAGCACACTGTGACCCAAGAGTGTCTAGATTGTACCCCAGAACAAGGGTCAGCAAACATTTTCTATAATGGAACAGATAATAAATATTTTAGGCTTTGTGGCCATGGGGAAAAATTAAAGATTTTATGTAGGTACTTATATAACCATTTAAAGTAACCATTTAAACCTTACAGCAGGCAGCTTAGCCTGTAGAAAAGTAGATGGCAGGCCACATTTGGCCTGAGGGCTGTAGTTTGCCAGCCCCTGATCTAGTGAAACTCCTTCTCAGGTACACAATATAACACATATAAGAGAACATTCATGGTAGCATTATATATAATAGTGGAAAATTGGAAATTGGAAATAACCTAAATGGCAAACAATGGGAGAATACAGAGTGTTGTATTCATATAATAGAATGGATAAATCTAAAAAAAGTACACATTTAACTAAAAAAAAAACTATTTAAAGGGTAGGTAAGTTATCATGTACATGAGATTTTTAAAACATTACATAAATATATAAATATATAAATTATATACTATTTAATATATATATAGTAAAATAGTAAAAATGTGAAAGTGGGTGATGAACACCAAAATTCAGGTTAGTGGTTATTCTGTGGAGTAAGGAAGGCTAGTCAACTTGTAGATTGGTACATCAGGGGCTTCAAATGCATCTGTATAATTTAAATGAAAATATGAGGCAATTATGGCAAAATTAAGATTTGATAACACTAGAAGGTGTTCATATGGGTGTTCATATCACATTTTTGGTGTTTGTCGTGTTTAATAATAAAAAATATTTTAATATGTTATTTTAAGTTTTATTTGGATGATTTGGTGAGCACTTTACAACCAAATGCTGACAACAAGATTTCTTGTCCACATTTGTGTTTGTGACATGATTTAAGTTGATGCTAAATAGAACCACTTGAGTTTCTATGAGAAAAGAATAGAGATAGGATGAACACAGAAATTATATGTTCACGCCAGTATCACAGCATGCTCCTCAAATGACAGAACAGGTAAACATCACAGGAAAATTAAATCAGAATAAAGAGTAGTATAGACTTGATAAACTCAAGGAATCATATTAATGTAGTAAACAGTGTTTTGGCTTCAGTAAAAATCATTTTTCATATTCAATTAATGTTAATTTGAATTTTATTAGTTTTATTTGGCTTATATTTAGTCTGTAAAATTATTTTTGTTTTATCGTTGGATAAAAGCTTTAAACATAAGGAGTTCACAGCTAGCTTTTGCTTTGTACATACTGAGTTACACTAGGTATGTAAGAATGTTTTTCCTTTAAATGAATCTGTACATTTCCACTGAGTTAGCTCTCAACTGTGTAAAACAGTATGTTTTAGAGAGAGGAAGGGACTTCCCTGGTGGTCCAGTGGTTAAGATTTCTCCTTCCAATGCAGAGGGCGTGGGTTTAATCCCTGGTCAGGGAGCTAAGATCCCACATGCGTCGTGGCCAAGAAAAGAAAACATAAAACCGAAGCAATATTGTAACAAATTCAATAAAGACTTTAAAAATGGTACACAGCAAAAAAAAAAATCTTAGAGGGAAACACACCAAAGTATTAACAGTGGGATAGTGAGATTTGGGGTTTTCTTTTTTACTGTGATATTCTGCATTTTCCAAATTTTCTGTACTAATTACATGTTATTCTAACAATCAGAAAATAAACAAAAGCTTGTTAAATACCATTTAGCTATGTTTAAGAGTTTTATACTTATGGGGGTCACTACTTTGTTAACCTTAGAACTAGAGTTCCCCTTGTAAGATCCAAAATCTGTTCTCTGGTTTGTCATGAATCACTGTTACTCAAGACCAGACCCAGAAATATGACTAGACCCAGTAATATCTATTGTCTCACCTGAATGTCGAAGTGCAGAAAATCCTTGCTCATCCTCCCACTCCCAGGTTGGTTCACTCTTATTGTGCATGGAATGGAAGTTAGGAATTTCATGATGCCAGTCTATATCTGTGCTGCTAATAAAATAGAAAATGATGAAGAACTTACTAAGGAATTTCTTAGAACTTGAATGAAATTAATATGATTTAAACCTTATTAGCTACCTTCCCACTTCTCAGAAATAAATAGTGTTGTAAAGGGCTTATTGTTAAAAAGAATAATTTATTTTGCAGAATGAACCAGGCCATCTCTAGAATCTTGCAAGAACAAATTACTTGACTCAGCACTTAGACAAAAATTTTTTAAAGAGATGTGCAAATACATCTTTGTCCACTAGCGGCATGCAATGTTTTCCAAATCACTACCAGATCTTCAAAAGAATCTGAAAGACACAAGAGGTGAGAGCAAGAGCCATGCACATTCACCTGCTGATGCAGTCTCCTGTGAGGGGGTCGCAGCTCCCTGCGCAGTCACAAGGCCTGCAGCCATAGGCTCCGAAGCCCCAGTATCCCACCATACACCTGTCGCAATGTGGCCCTGCCACCCCAGGCTTGCAAGGGCAGTCACCGTCGCTGGGGTCACAGAAGGTCACTGAGCTGAAAGGAAGGACAGCTGATCCAACTGGATGACAGGAACACACTACAACAGAGAGGACACACAAGGACCAATGAGTGACCAGATTATCTGTGGAGACTAGGCCCAGCCATCCCAAACTGGTTTCCCTTCACCACACAGCATATCTCTGAGGCTTCTCCTTTACTCACTTGGTGTATGCTCAATGAATGAAAGCTAATTAAATGACAGATAAGAAGATATCATCAGAAAAGCACATCTGCTGCTAAACCACCTAATTTATCCTAAAATTAAAGGCATTAAATATGAATGGCTTTTGTCTGGGGTGATGAGAATGAATCAGCAAAGAAAACAAAGAAGGAGCAGTTAGTGAGAAAGGAAAAAAATCATGAGCGCATGGTGTTCTGGAAGCCAAACAAAATTTCAAGGAGGTGGACGACATCAACTGTGTTAAATGCTGACAGGTCCAAGAAGATGAGGAACAGGAATGGATCACCGTACTTGACAGCATGAAGACCACCGGTGTCCTTGACAGGAACAGTTTCAGTGTAACTGAGTGGCGAACCTCACTGAAGAAAACTCAGGAGAGAATGGGAATAGAGTAATCTGAGCATGAGAACACAGCTCTGTTGTGAGCTTTTCTATAAGGGCACAGAAATGTGGTGGTAGCTAATACCGAACGGATATATGAACTGAAGTGAAGGTTTGAGTTTTTGTCTGTTTTGATTGTTTTAAGATGGGGGAAATTACAGCATGTTTGATGCTGATGGAAATGATCGAGTAGAAAGGGAAACATTCATGAGCAGAAGAGAGATGGGAGAATTTTTAAAGGGATACTTGAGTGAGGAAAAAAAGGATGGGATTTGGTGTAGAAGAGGAGGTGTTGGACTTGGGTAGGAGCATGATTAGTTCATAGTAATAGGATAGAAGGCAGAGCATATGGATACAAATGCAGGGAAGTGAGTAAATGCAGTGGTGGGAGCCAGTGGGATTTTTCTTCTGATTGCTTGCATTTTTTTTTTTTTTTTGGCTGCGCTGGGTCTTCGTTGCTGTGCCCGGGCTTCCTCTAGTTGCAGCAAGTGGGGGCTACTCTTCGTTGCGGTGTGCGGACTTCTCATTGCAGTGGCTTCTCGTTGCGGAGCGCGGGCTCAGTAGTTGCAGCACGAGGGCTCTAGAGCATGCAGGCTTCAGTAGTTGTGGCACATGGGCTCAATAGTTGCAGTGCGTGGGCTCAATAGTTGTGGCGCACGGGCTTAGTTGCCCCGCAGCAATGTGGGATCTTCCCGGACCAGGGATTGAACCCGTGTCCCCTGCATTGGCAGGCAGATTCTTAACCACTGGACCACCAGGGAAGTCCCCTGATTGCTTGTATTTTCTGGATGAAATAGAAAGCAAGGTCATCAGGTGAGAGAGATGATGAAGAATGGGAGTGGGAGAGTGAATGAGACACTTAGGAAGTGAAGTATAATTGCCAGCAGCATAAAGGCCACCTTTTGAGGTTAGTAGTCATCAATTTATAGTGACCCCAGATAAAATGATAGGTTGTTTCTCCAACCTTATACACGTGGGAGAGTTCAGGTTTGTTATAGGAAGAAAGCTGAATTTGATTTGTTGAATGTTTGTGTCCCCCCCGCTTCAAATTTGTATGTTGAAGCCTAATCCCCAATGTGATGGTATTTAGAGGTGGGGGGCCTTTAGGAGGTTTGGATACAATTTGAGGGAGATGAGATTGGTGCCCTTATAAGGGAATGAAGAATGCAGAGCTCTCTTCTTTGTGAAGGATGTGAGGCAACAACAGAGGTTGGCAGTCTGCAACCCAGAAGAGAGCTCTCACCAGAACTGGACCATGCTGGCACCATATTGCGGACTTCAACCTCCAGTTATTTCTCCAGCTGTGGGAAATAAACGTTTAGCTTTTAAGCCACCTAGTCTATGGTATTTTGTTATACCAGCCTGTATGGGCTAAGACAGCTCCTCAGACTAGAATCTATACTCAGCCACTTCTGCAAGTCCTTTCTATTAATCAAAAGTCCTTCCCCTCAGCCCTCTCCCAACTCCTGCGATTGCCTACTGCTCAGTTTGACAATCCCCAATACTTTCTTTGTTCGTGGGCTAGCAAAAGTAGCTGAACAAAGTAAAAAAAAAAAAAAATGTGCTTGTTGGGTTTATCACAAATTTGTGTACCCTAACCTCAGTAGGGTCCCCTAACTGATGCTCATTAGCCCTATTTATTCAATTGTCCCTGCCTATTTTTTTAAATAAAATTCCTCACAGTGGGTGACCCAAAATTTCTCCAGGCTTTTTAACTCACCCTCACCACTTGGTCTGAAGATTCAGATTCACTGATAAGGTCCTCAGGTAATCTTTTCTCCACCTCAAAATCTCTTTATCTTCAACTTTCCACGCTTTTCTCTAAGAATCAAATGAGAAAGCTGGAAGAGATCTTGCTTTATGGCCTTGTCTCTCACAAGCTCTGTGACTTTGGGCAAAAAATTTAACTTTTGTGAACGTCGGTTTCTTCATTTGGGTATCTACATTACACGGAGATTTGATGAGGATGAAACTATTTTAAATGAAATTACTTCAGCAAGGTGCATAGCACAGAGTCTGACACCTGTCCAGCCGGCTCTTCCTTCTGAATCTTCTCAATTAACTTTCTAGATCCCACTCCCTCCTTTATCCCCTTGGAAACTTATCCTATTGATTACTTTCTTTGTCATTAAAAGCTCTGTTTGTCTTCAATCCGGCTTCAATCCGGTGAAAAGGAGGGGAAGATAGGCAGTTGCTTATTTCAGCCTGTCTAGATTCTCTCCCCATTGCATTTCTTTTTTTTTTTTTTTCCGTTGCATTTCTTTTAAATAATTAAAAAAAAGTTTTAAGTGTGGTAAAAAACACATACCATAAAATTTACCATCTTAACCATTTTTAAGTGTATGGTTCATCCTCATTGCATTTTATGTTTCTGCATTATATGTGGAAGCTCTTCCTGCTTCCTGAAAACGTGAAACTCTTTCGTGCCTCAGTGCCCCTGGCTGTGCCTGCACTGCCTTTACCTTTACCCTTCCTTGTCCCACACCTTCCAGACAATTAACCACCCTCTCTTCTATGCTGCCTCTGTTCTTTGTATGTATTTCTATTTTGTGTGTATCACAGTGCATTATTATTTATGTGCCTGTCTCCCTTATTACTGGACTCTGAACTCATTGACAGAAGGATCTTTATCTTCTTATTTTTGCTTTCTATGCCCCAGAACAGAGTCTGGTACATAGTAGATGCCCAAATAAGAATTTACGGAATTGATCTGAAGGACATTCCAGGCTGTAGGAGTCATATGTGAGAGGGCCTCTTTGGGGACTGTGAGAAGGTTAGTGTGTCTAGAGTGTACATTGAGTGGAAAAAGCAGTTGGAGATGATGAGGCTGAAGAAAAAGCTATAGAGTTAGGTTTGGAGCCAGACTGAGGCAGGGCCTAACCCAAGAAGTTGAATTTTGTCTTATGGGAATAAAGAATCATAGGAGGTAAAATGTTAAAAAAGCAGAATTATGACATGGTTATAATTTAATTTTGACAGTTACTTTGGTGTCACTGTGTGAAACAGACTGCAGTAGGGGGAGATGGATGGCAGAGAAACCAAAGAAATGAGAGAGAACAAGGAGCTTGACTAAGACAGCAGATGAAGGAATGGGAGAAAAGGTTGGATGTGACAAACGTTTTTTTTTTTTTTAATAGTGAATTGATAGGGTTCAGAGGCCATCCGGATGAAGAGGAAGAATGCATTGTTGAGGGACAAACAGAAACTGAGGAAGATTTTAAGGTTTATAGTTTTTGAAGGTGAATGACTAGAGCAGGTTGGGATAGATGAATCCATGTTGGGGTGGAGACAGGGAAGGGAGGGAGAAGGGGGTGAGTTCAGGGTTGGACATTTTAAGTTTGAGATGTCTGAAGGATGCATTAATAAGTTATAATACACAACTGGAAATAATAATCTGAAGTGTAGGAGAAGGTTGGGGTCACAAATACAGTGTTGAGAGTTGTCAGCAGATGGGGATTGAAACTAGGAGGGCTGGATGAGATTTCCCAGGGATAGTGTATAGAGTGAGAAGGCAACCAAGGGTGGAACACTGGTCCAGGCAGTTAGAGGAGCAGTAACTTGTAAAGCAGATAAGGACCAGATAGAGAGGGAAAAGAATCAAGTAGGTGTTGTTATAGAAATCAAAGGATGAGAAAGTTTCAAGTGATTAACAATGTAAGACAACACAGAATGAGTAAGTCACATAAGATTTATAATAGGAGAGTAATGCTGTCAAACAGGAAGGTGTTGGTGACTTGTGAGAACAGGAGCTGAAGAAATGCAGGTATTGATGGTGTAGTACTCTGTTTAGACCTCTTTAATTTTGTTAAGCCTATAATCATTAGCGCAGTGGTTCCCAAACCAGCAGGA
>NW_006796149.1:3002358-3037988 GCF_000442215.2 Lipotes vexillifer
GAGAAGTCTGCAAAAGTTCTTTACATCTTACGTATGTGAAACACACCCTTCCTCTCTTCCCTTATGCTCTCCTTGGTTGAGAACCACTACAGTAAGGGCATGGAATAGTGCTTTCTTTTTTTTTTTTTTTAAACAAAAGGTATAAATTATCTTCTTGAGAATATTCATTTATTTGCTTACTCAACCAACATGTGTCAGTTAATAATTCTAGTGTTTACGAAGCATTTGTAGTCTACAAAACACAACTGCCCCTTAATCAAACATTTAAGATCCTTCATGCTATGGCCCTAGCCCACTTTTCCAGTGTTACTTTTCATTACTCTCTTGCCTGTAGCCCTTATTCTAATCGAATGGGATGAATTCTTGCAGATAGCCTTTATTCTAATTAAATGAAATTACAGAAAGGTAATTTCTGTACCTTTATTAATTTCAATAGGGAAATCTTTTCTCCTATATCTATCTTCCAAAATTCTACACGTCCTTTAAGATCTATTCAAGTGTCACCCCTAAAGTTGTCGCTGGAAGGGTATGGTCAAAGCGATTCAACCATTTGGAGCAGTGGAAGTGCTCAAGGTAGCAGCTCTGTTTGCACCTTTCTTGGAAAGACAGAACTTGAAAACTGATATTCAGAAAAGAGATGCAGCACCCTTCCCTCTGCTACCCTCTCCCACCTCACCAAGTATGAAGCCCAAAGCAGCCATTCCAGTTACCCATCTAATGGACAAGTTTACCTTCTTTTAGAAGTCATTCCTTATTTCAGCACAGTTGAATATGATTTCATCCTTTCTTTGAAACCCTCTAGTGCTTTAAAAATAACATTTCTTCTTATAGCTCTGGTCTCTTCTACTTTGCATTTCAGACAGTCAGAGGTTTACTTTTCTCTGTCAAACGGGTATGTAAATTCCTTGAAGGTGAGCATGGGTCTCACTCACCTATCCCCTGAAGGGTTTAGTGGAGGTAGACTTGGGTTCAACTCCTAGCTAAATTTTTACCTTTATGAGCCCCGCATTTCTATTTTACCAGGTGGTACTGAGAGTTAAATGAGCCATAATGTATGTCCCTAGCACTTAACAGGTAATTAGCAAATAGCAAATTATGGCTGCTCAAAAAAAGACTGTTTTTGTTTGTTTTTATTCTTATTCCTCTTCTGTGAAGTCTGTCTTCTTGATCTTTTCCTATTTTCTATTGGATTATTGTTCTAAAACAGACTGTTTAATTGAATTAAAAGGCAGTGATAAGAAAAAGTATTTACAAAGGACAGAGGAGGAAAACACCATAATAGATTTTGTTTGAAAGGATAACAATGTGTGTGTTTAAGGCAGCATTTCTTTATCTGTTCACTTACTCAACAGACATTTAACGAACATCTACTATGTGCTAAATACTGAACAAACTCCTAGGGATAAGACAGTCTTGGCTCTTAAAGAGATTCATAATTTAGAAGAATAATTATTACAAGATTAAAAAAAAAACTTACCTAACACAAGAGAGAAGTAAACATTTTGCTTCTAAAATGCTGAATTTCTCAGGAGACCAGTTTTATTTTAATTCATACAGTTAACGGTGATCACTATTTCCACATTAAATCCCCAGATTGTTCTTCTTTTGGTTGGGCCTCATTATGAAAACATTAGGCATTTTCTCTTAAGATAACAAAGCACTTTTGATTTTTCATTTGTTTTTAATTAAGTAATTTGGAGGTATTATATAATATGTAACATGAATGTATCAAAATGCTATGACTTTAAATTAAATCCCATAATCCAGTATAAACATTTCATCATTTTGAGGTGACTAAACCAATAGTTACTGTATCACTCAGTTAAGTCAACTTGGTTCTTGACAGCAGACAGGGAGCCAGAAGAAAGACAATGTAGGACTCTCATCTATTATTATATGGTATTCCACCACCACCACCATTATCTTTTACTCTAATACAAGATCCAATCCTTTCTAGGATTTGACCTCTCTGTACTGCCATGTATTATATTTTATTTCTTTAATTTTAAAATAAATTTATTTATTTTATTTTTGGCTGCGTTGGGTCTTCATTGCTGCGAGCAGGCTTTCTCTAGCTGCGGTGAGCAGGGGCCACTCTTCGTTGTGGTGTGCGGGCTTCTCATTGCGGTGGCTTCTCGTTGCGGAGCCCGGGCTTTAGGTGCACAGGCTTCAGTAGTTGTAGCTCGCGGGTTCTAGAGCGCAGGCTCAGTAGTTGTGGCGCACGGGCTTAGTTGCTCTGTGGCATGTGGGATCTTCCTTGACCAGGGCTCGAACCCGTTTCCCCTGTGTTGGCAGGTGGATTCTCAACCACTGCGTCACAAGGGAAGCTCTGCCATATATTTTATAACCTACACACATTTCAGGAATGGCCAGAAAGAATGTGATTCTATCACATGTGGTAGTAGATTTCTGTCAATGTGACTTTTCACATAATTACAAGATAAAAATACCATTTGGAAACTATGCGGAACTAGCTTCAGGCAGAAGGCCCTGACACATTTCATGGCATACTTTTTCGGACTGCACACGGAGGCTTGCCTTGCATACCTATCTCTTGAAGTTTGTATAGCAGGCAATATCTGACACACATAATCTACATTTCTTATTTTCTTCCAAAATGCAAATATATTTTCTTCTTGCTTGGTGGGGGGGGGAAAGGTTCTTCTTAGATTCTGGTTCAGGTTCTGATTCTCCAACATATATTTCTTTTTTAAAAAAAAATTATTTTATTAATGTATTACTTTTGGCTACGAGTCTTCGTTGTTGTGCGCAGGCTTTCTCTAGTTGTGGTGAGTGGGGGCTACTCTTTGTTGCGGTGCACAGGCTTCTCATTGCGGTGGCTTCTCTTGTTGCGGAGCGTGGGCTCTAGACACGTGGGCTTCAGTAGTGTGGCACGCAGGCTTCAGTAGTTGTGGCTTGCGGGCTCTAGAGTGCAGGCTCGGTAGTTGTGGCACATGGGCTTAGTTGCTCCATGGCATGTGGGATCTTCCCGGAGCAGGGCTCGAACCCGTGTCCCCTGCATTGGCAGGTGGATTCTTTTTAACCACTGCGCCACCAGGGAAGCCCCAACATATATTTCTTACCAATTTCTTACCAGTTGTTGATTCTAAAATGCAACCCAAGCACTTACTTTTTATGCATTCATTATGATGAATGCCAAATTAGAACCCAATTGCAGTGACATAAATCCTTGACTTCAGCTCTGTCTTCTCCTTGTTAGACATAAAACCCAATAGTAAAGATTGAACTAACATCATATACTATTATTCTAAACTTAATTATTTGTTTCATTACCACTTTTGGTGTATTCAGCTGTGGTAAATTGTTCTTGGCAGCCAAAAATTGCCTGGTAACCAGATATGTTTAGAAACTATGTGGCCTACCTAGGTAGCAAATCATTACTGGAGTAATTATTACCACTACCCCCCAAAAGAAAATTTGCCCTAGGCTGCTCTCACATAATCATATTGGCAAAGCAAAATTATTAAAAATGTCATTTTAATTCCTCACTATTGTCACAAGATTTCTTTAATAATGAAAACATCTTATTTTAAACAGTATGTTCTATACTGTTATGTCCTGTTATAAGAAAATATGACATAGTAATACAAAACTTGCAGAACAGATGAGATAGAGGAAATGGGTACTTTACAAAAGATGTCACAACAATTTTCCTTCAAATAATGAATTTAGATAATTGCTAAATGTCGTACAAATTTTACAAATATGTATTACAGATATATATTTGTAATTACATCTATTTTGTGAAGTATTGTCCCTCCATAGAGCATGCACAGAAAAGAGGACATGAGCTGCTGTTTTCCTAGGAAACATAACTATTAATGAAACAGTGGATGAACACGTTTTTAAATAACCTTGTGTATCTGTAAGGCTCTAAACTAATAATTGTTTCAATCGCAAAGGCTGACAATAAATACAGCTGTCTGGAAAGTACCTGTAATATCTCAGGAAGGCATAAAATAAAACAAAGGCAATGTAATAGAGTTGGTAAGGGCACAAACTTAGGAGTCAGACGAGAAGAGTTCAAATTCTGGTTATGAGGCTAACTCCTTATATGACTGTGAAACTAACCCCCTCAAGTCTCAGTTTTCTCATTCATGAAGGAAGAGTAAAAATACCTAGGCTACAGAGTTGTTTGTGTGAGGACTAAATGAGATAGTGTATATGTGTAGCAATGTTTCAGGCATTTAGTGGTACCATATGCTTAGATAATAACTATTATTGTTATCTGGATGAAACATACTGGTTTTAAAATGTCCATCATTCATTCATTCATTCATTCATTCTACCTTTACCAAAGAGTTCTTGAGCTTTAGTGTTAACATGAATTATGCTATAGGGGCTGAAGATACAAATACAGTCATATCTCTTCAGAGAGGGAAGAGAGATATGCAAATAAATAATTACAGGGCAGTAAATGTTAAAACAGAGGTAGACCAGGGTGCATGGAAACACAGAGGAAAGAATAATAACTGCCTCATTATAGATATGGGTTGTTTTTTAAGGAAATTAATGATCTAACTGGCTTTCAAAATAGGCTGAAATTCCTTGCTTTGCACCTGTGAGGAATTGGTGGCAAACAGCTTTCTTGACTAATCTAAATCCTATAGAATTAGGTTACTCTCTTGTTACATGTTCCTTTCTTTGCTTAAAAAAAAAATTAACCAGCTATTACTCTCATTTTTTGGGTCACAATATGTTGAGAAAAAGTAGGGTATTATCTATGATCCTGCTGCTTATAGGGAGATACCCTGCCATGGAATGTAGGACAAAAGTCACAACTGTCAATCTGCATGAACATAATAAGCATGTAAACATGGGTACAAAATGGCCAGGCACATAATGGAAGAGTTATGGCTTCCTTTATTTTGATGGGGTTGCTAAAGCATTTGGTGGTAGAGTCGCAGGAGACCACTGCTGCCTTTTCATCTTTATTCCCACCTTCACTTGAGCTCTATGAGTCTTCACATCTTTCACTCAGAGAGTGATCCACAGTGCCAAGTGTGCAGCAGAAACAGCCTGCTGAGTTTAGCGTCTCACCTTTTTTAAATTGCCAGAACTCCTTAGTATTACCTGATGGCTCTAGCTTTTGCCATTTTATTAGTAAAAGCTACACTTGGAGCAAAATACCCTGAAAGTATTTGCTCCTGATTTAGCTTTCCTAAAGACAGAACTCAAAGTTCAAGGCCCTCAGCTGGGAAAGAAACTGCTCGTCAAGCCCTTTCACCACTGCTCGGTGGCCACTCCTTCAGCTGCGCCTCCCAGCCTCCCAACATTGTTTTCTCCTGCAAAGGCCAAGGCCCTACAGAATTTCTGATGGAGAATTTTTAATATCAAAGCCATTTTGAAAGCTGTCCAGCTTCCTGCCGAGGTTCTTAGAAGGAACAGAAGATGACTTTGAGATGTAGCTCCAAACAGGAGACAGTATGAACTGTCATTACTATATTAAGTGTGAAGTTAAATGTTAGATAAAATGAAGTCTTCTACATTTTTTTGGCATTATTTTCTCCTTCTACTATCAACTGTTTTTTTTTTTTCTCTAGTGGATGGATAGCTACAAATAATAAAGAAAAAACTGTAAACGAACTTTACTCAAAGACAATATGGTTTACCCCTTTACTCTCCTAAGGAGCATCTTTCTATTCATCCTTTAAATGTTATATACATTGTATTCAAAGATAGCTAGTTCCACAATATTCAAGGTATATGTTAATTTCAAAAAAAAAAAAAAAATTACACTAGAATAAATTTAATAAGAAAATAATCTAAATTAGGATTTGCCTATCAGTTACTGAAATGCAATGTCTCCTGAACTGTACATCCCACACAAAAGAAAGACATCCATTTATGCATGAGATCTATTCATTCTTGCCTCTATTGAATGCTTTTTAAAAATAAATATAAGGGGCTTCCCTGGTAGCGCAGTGGTTGAGAGTCTGCCTGCCAATGCAGGGGACACAGGTTCGAGCCCTGGTCTGGGAAGATCCCACATGCCGCGGAGCAACTAGCCCCGTGAGCCACAATTACTGAGCCTGCGCGTCTGGAGCCTGTGCTCCACAACAAGAGAGGCCTCAATAGTGAGAGGCCCGTGTACCGCGATGAAGAGTGGCCCCCGCTCGCCGCAACTAGAGAAAGCCCTCGCACAGAAATGAAGACCCAGCAGAGCCATAAATAAATAAATAAGATAAAATAAAATAAAAAGGCAAGATTCCTTTAAAAAAATTAATAAATATAAGGTATTTAAGTGTATTTCCTATCTGTCTTCTATAAACTTTTAAATGGGTAATGCAAATAAGTACAAAAGTCATGCCCTTTAAAAATTTTTTTTTAAATTCAATTGTTTGAATATATTCCCACTGAATTTTTATTTTATTTATTTACTTATTTTTGGCCACACCACGCAGCATGCAGAATCTTAGTTCTCCTACCAGGGATCAAACCGTACCCTCTGCAGTGGAAGCACACAGTCTTAAGCACTGGACGGCCAGGGAAGTCCCAATGCCTTTTATTTTTAATGCTTTACTCTGTGACCACTGCTCAGACCCTCAATTTGATTTCTGTATCATTCCTTTCCTGTTTACTAGTTGTAACTGAGCCAGTTCCTATTTATTTCTGAGTATATCTAAGAGATCTTAGCAAGCTAAATAGCTGATTTTATATTCCTGGGTTGCTACTTTAGTTAAAATTGAAGAAACTACTTTTGGGTGTACAGACAAATTTTACTATGGGAAAACTTTTTAGTATAATTTTGGACAATGTATTTTGCTTTGGAGAATTTGGTTTGATCGTACACCATTATCTTTTTTGTTGAAGACAGTCTTCGATATTCCCAGGCCACTCAGGTACCACTCAGGTGCCTAGTTCCTAGCTAGGCATCTAGTGAGAAACGGGTCATCTCTAACTCCTTTTTCCTTTGGAGAAAGAATCCCTATTGACTCCATTTATCTCCATGGAACTGATGGGTTAGCCTCTGCTAGATTCTGTCATGGTACCCTTTTCTTCTTAATACTTAATGCAGTTTTTAATTTACATATTTACTTGGGTAAATTTATTTATAGTTTGTTCCCATGGGGTTAGGGACTGTCCTGTTGTATATACCGTGAATAAGATAGGGCTGCCACATGATAGGCACTGAGCAAATCCTTGTTGAGTTTTTAAAAAATGGATTAATTATAGCCAGTTAATAGATATTTCTTAATGACTGATGGTCTTCTGGCCTCCAATGTAATTTTGTTATGATTTTTCGCCTCATTGCTGTCTCCATAGTACATTGTGAAGGCCTAGAAGGTAGGGGCCATGTCCTTTCATCTCTGTATCCCCAAAACCTAGGACCATGACTGACCCATTTTCAGAACTTAATCTCTGTTGAATGAATGTGCCTCTCAATGAGCAACAACCAGGAAATGATTTTATGTTTTGATGAACCTCCTAAAAGGCTCATACTATTTCTTTTACAGGTTTTTAGTATCTTAGCATCATAGCATTGCAACACTAAGATATTAGAAACAGAACAAACACAGCAAATTCATAAAAAACTGAAATGGTCAAACAGAACAGAATATTCTGAATCTTCCCAGTGCAAGACTGTTCCCTGCATGAGTGCAAGACTGCTTCCTACATTTAATGCTACACTCAGTCAAGTATTATTATTTATTATTTGTAAGAAAAGTTCTTTATTCTAACTCTGTGGGAGACATTCCCCACCCATAAATGCCTCTCACTGGCAGCAAAACATTTTTTTTTCACATTAATCAATCTGAAATTCCTTTCCTCACTTTCATCCAATTATATCTAATTATGACTCTTTGTTCTAGGTAAGTTAAATTATTCTTTGCCCCTCCCTATGTCCCCTTATACCTTTCAAGTATATGTAAAAAGTTGTTGTATTCTCCCTGAGCAGTTTACTAGTTGATCTGAGAATATTTATCTTCTTTCATATTTACTCATTAGTATCTCTCTTTTCCTGATTGTTTTGTTGGTCTATTTGAAGCACTCTCCATTTACCTCCACCATTCTTATACTAAGATTCCTTAAGATAAATACAGCTCTTAAGATTCAAGAATGCAAGTGTGTGTGTGTGTGTGTGTGTGTGTGTGTGTGTATAATTTCCGATTATTTCTGCCTTTGTTTACTCATTTTGTTTTCATCAGTTAGGTCACAGTATGGAATCAAGTTCTTCGGATCTTTACAGGTCTTTGGATCAAAGTCTTTGGGGTCAGACAAATCTGGGTTCAAATCTCTGCCTCTGACCAGAGCTGTGTGAACTTGGACAAATTATGTAGTCAATTTAAGCCTTGGTGTCCTCATTTATAAAATACAAAAGATACCACCTAACTCGTAAAGCTTGCTAAATGAGATAACTTATGTAAATTGCCCAGCACAGTGTCTGACCTATAATAGCCACTCAACAAATGCTAGTTCTCTTCTTTATACCCCATCTAGTTTTGTCTAGGCTTTCTGAGAGTTTAGATATTTTATAATTATTTGCTTGATTATTTAATGCTTCTTCTCATCAGATGCAGAATAGCATATTATTTATTTATTCAGTGAACTGTTCTGGAGACATTTTAGAGAATTCCATGACCTCTCCCACTTCTCTTCCAAAATTTGACTGACTTTTATTATTCATCAGTTCATAAAATGTCTCCTTTTTGTGGTGAATTTTAATGTTATTTAATCTTTTTAAAGGATAGGGGCTTCCCTGGTGGCGCAGTGGTTGAGAGTCCACCTGCCAATGCAGGGGACACGGGTTCGAGCCCTGGTCTGGGAGGATCCCACATGCCGCGGAGCAACTAGCCCCGTGAGCCATAATTACTGAGCCTGCGCGTCTGGAGCCTGTGCTCCGCAACAAGAGAGGCCGAGATAGTGAGAGGCCCGCGCACCGCGATGAGGAGTGGCCCCCACTTGCCGCAACTGGAGAAAGCCCTTGCACAGAAACGAAGACCCAACACAACCATAAACAACCAAAAAAAAAAAAAAAAAAAAAAAAAAAAATTAAAAAAAAAAAAAAAAAAAGGATAGTCCTAGTATGATTATTACATAATGATATATGTACTTTACCTAGCTCTTTCACTTCTTAACCTTCTGGTTTTACATCCTAGACTTTTTTAAAACTGATATTAAAGTTTCCCAACTCTTATTGCCAAGTCACTGTTCTATTTAAAGCTTGCTTTTCAAAAACAGTTACTTCATATTGGTTCTATGCTGGAATCATTCACAGTTGCTTCCAAAATAAAACAAAGATGTCTATGTTGTTTATATGACATAAGATGAATTCATGTGGATTTGCTAAAACTATAATTTGAAAGAAAAAGCCCACTGAGCTACTACTGGAAGAAATGTCAATGACCCTTGGGGAACAATTCTTTTCTGAGATGGACTGGAATACAGGCAAAAGAATGAAAAATGGAAGGTGATATTGTGATAAGGTATTCTGGATTTGATTAATTTAACAATTTTACTTCAAAGACAATTTGAAGGTAAAGAATAATCATGCTAAAGGTAGAATGAAATAATTGTTAAATAGAGGTACAAGCAGAGAGAGACAGTGATTCTTCTTGGGACCATGTTGAGAAGGTGATATCTGAGTGGACTGTGAAGGATGGAAAGATGGTCTGCAGCAAGATAGTCACCCACTCAAGGCACTTGTATTTCCATTAGTTGAACAGTTTTCATCTAAGCCAGAAAGAAGAAAGAAGAAATAAAAAGCAAGAAGGAACACAAGAGAGATTTGAATGGATGATAGAACTCTTTCTTTACAGAGATAGCTTGCTACTTAGGGTAATGGTAACCAAGTAACCAGACAGTATCTTGGTAAACATTTGGTTTAGGTTTTAGGGCAGGTTTTATTTTATTATATAAAAATAAACTAAGTTTATTTTTATTCACTCTCTGCTAAAAGGCAGTTGAATACATTTATTTTGTCCCACCAGGGAAGAAGGAAGGGCATGTCAGTTCTTCAAGAGGTTGTTTACTATGACAGAGAATGAATGATACTTTCTTTTCCATTTGCTGATTTTTCTTTAGATGTAGAAAGAGACTATGCAATAGTTAAAAATAAGTCTTGACATAAAAGTCAATTCATTTGTTGTAAAGTAACTAACTGGCTATTTCCCAAAAAGAGAACCAATTCTGTTCTATAAGGCATTTCTTCTGTGCTATAAAACATCTGCTTCAATCCACGTGTCCCACCAAAGGAAGGGAAATTTTCTACAGAAAAATGTCATGGACTAGCTGTCAAAATTCCATACCCAATCAATTTCCCACCCGTTGAACATTTAACATATCCTTTGGTGTTAAAGGAATAGGGAAGCAGGGGAGGATGGGACTTCCTGAAGTACTGGCTTCAATATTTATTTAAATACCAACATAACATACTTATACTAGTTTAACGCTATGTTCTGGAATATGTAAACATGGAAGTAAAAGTAAATTGTCAATGTAGTGATAAGCTAATTTTATTATAAATCCCAATCTCATTATAATAATTCACTTTAAAGTATGAGGTATTTATGGTAAATAAATCTGTATTCTATGAGTAAGGGAGTCCTCTGAATGGAATTTCTTGGTATTTATTTTGAAACTGTTACATGAAAAACAGACATCCTAGAATTCTTCCAGAAATTTTCTTGGAGAAAAGCAGAGGTTCTGAGTTAGACAGTCTTATGTGGGAGAAGATAATTGAATGAATGCTTACCAGCATTTATATCTATCATTGAGTCAGGAAAAACATGTCTAGCCAGAGTTTTAGTAATCCTTTAGGATTTTCCACCAGAGATATGGCTAATTCAGGGAGTGGATTAAGTTATAGATGATAATTAGCTCAAAATCTTTGATCCAAGGATGAAAGTGAACAGAGTTCACACTAGAAACAGGAATAGTATGTGTAGTGGTTCTCACATGCTAGCCTGGAGACCAAAAGGCTGAGTCAGAATCACCAATGATGCTTTTTAAAATAAAATACAGATTTCTGTCTCCATCCCTGTTGGAGATTCTGATTCAGCAGATCTAGGGCAGGGCTCTGAAATTTCATATTTCAGCAAGTTTTCCCAAGCGATTCTGGTCCACATACAGGTTTGGGAACCAGTGACTAGATAGCAACAGTGCTTGAGATCAGATAAGGGGGCTGTGAAAGTGAAGCCAGACTTTTTTCAAAGGAGAGAAACCATCCCACTTTTGGTTTAGAGTCTGAGTTCCTGATATTAAAAATATATATATGGTAGCTTGAAATAGGCCATGGTGGGAATATTTATTTATTTATTTATTTATAATATTTATTTATTATTTATTTATTTGGCTGCGCCTGGTCTTAGTTTTGGCACATGGGATCTTCATTGCCACGTGTGGGGTCTTTGTTGCGGCATGCAGGATCTTTTAGTTGTGGCACACGGGATCTTTAGTTGCAGCATACGAACTCTTAGTTGTGACATGCATGTAGGACCTAGTTTCCTGACCAGGGATCGAACCTGGGTCCCCTGCATTGGGAGTGTGGAGTCTTAACTGTGGACCACCGGGGAAGTCCCCATGGTGGGAATATTTAAACCATAGAAATTGACCAGTGCTACAAATCAGGGCTTTCTCCCCGCTAGAAAGCCAGCGTGCCACTGTCCAGTAGGATTATTCTATTTTTAATATGCTTGCCATAGGAAAATCTACTTCGGTTATAGGCTACTAAAGGCACATAAGTGACTTTAAAGATTTCAAGTGAGCTACTCTAGAAGAAGCTTCTCTTTATTTAATTTATTTTTTTATACAGCAGGTTCTTATTAGTTTTCCATTTTATACACATTAGTGTATATATGTCGATCCCAATCTCCCAGTTCATCCCCCCCCCACACACACACACTTTCCCCCCCTTGGTGTCCCTACGTTTGTTCTCTACATCTGTGTAGAAGAGACTTCTCTTTTAGAACAAAGAGACAGTATTCCTCCAAGTGTCTCAGTACACAGTAATAGTTATATTTCTCATGTATCTTAACAACCAGTTTGCGCCTCCATTCTGCTCTCAGCCCTAGATCCAGCTGGAGAGATTCACGTTGTCTCTTGTGTTTATAGACATTAAATGCACTGTCCTTAAAAAAAAAAATTTTTTTTCTGAGTTGTAGAAATAAATTCAGTTTCAGTGATCTCCACTAGTCTAAAAAAAAAACAAACAACATCTCTAAAATCCTCAGAAGTAATTTCTTGAAAATTACTATGAAAATGTGTAGTTGATTGTTTGGGTCCCACAGTTGACTCTAGTTAAGGTTAAAATAAAGAGGAAGTGAGAACAGAGATGATTTAATTTCTCACAGGAATAAATCTATTGGCTAGTAGATTTGGTTCAGGGCCCTGTTTATTCAGCTTTGGTGAACTTATACGGCCATTAACTACAAGTGTACACATAAGGAGCATAGTATTTAGCATGATGTTTGTCAGGAGGAAAAACATAGCCTAGAACATCCATGGGGCCAATAAGTCCTTGGCTTATTTGGCAGGGAACTAGCTACCTAACTGTGAATAGAGTCCCAAGAATAATGTCACCAATATTTGTTGAATGAATTAATGTGCGCAGGTAAGTATGCTCTTCAATGTATAGTATATAGATTCTGTGAGGAAGAATAAACATCAGTTCATTCCCTTTTCTAGATTAACTCGTTAAAGGCAACAAAGGCAATCATCGATTAGAAAGTAGGACAGGGCTTCCCTGGTGGCGCAGTGCTTGAGAGTCCGCCTGCCGATGCAGGAGACGCGGGTTCGTGCCCCGTTTCGGGAAGATCCCACATGCCGCGGAGCGGCTGGGCCCGTGAGCCATGGCCGCTGAGCCTGCGCGTCCGGAGCCTGTGCTCCGCAAATGGGAGAGGCCACAACAGTGAGAGGCCCGCATAACGCAAGAAAAAAAAAAAAAAAAAAAAAAGTAGGACAAACTTTGTACTTCAGCACTTAAAAGGAAAAAATAAAAACAGCCACCAAGGAAGTATCCAAGGCATCTTTTTAAGGAAGCCTCCCCTTAATTGCCCTCACACCACCCCCAAACTCTCCTTGAGGCACTTCATGTATCACTTTCATTGCATTTTCCTCATATGATGGGGGGACATTAATACTTTTGTGCTTTTGTGAAAGTTAAGTGAGTTACTAAATATACAGCCCTTTGAACAGTGAACAGAAAAGAGTAGGCACTCAATAAATGTCAGCTATTACTATTATATCATTACCATCACCACAGTGTATTGAAATGATCTGTTACTATAAATTTCTCCCCATCTAGAATGTAAGATCCTTTAGGGAAGACCTTTTCATCTTTACAGAGCTAGTGCTTACTGCAGTGCCTGCCATAGAGGAGATGTTTTTCCAATAAGTGCTTCTTTGGCTAAATTGAGCTATGATTTATAAACTTCTAGTAAACTTTGACCTGCTGTTTCAGGTTTTCAATAGTTCCAACTCCTGAGAAGACATAAACTAGGAAATAAGGGTGAGAAGGATTTTGATATATCGTCACTGATAATCCAATAGACGGTAATTGTCCAGGCCTATTTAATATTATGTTTGTAATTATTTCACTGATAGAAATATAAAGTTTATTATTTCCTTGATAAAAGTTGTAGACTCTAGCACTTGGAAATGAGGAACAAACAAACAGAAGGAATCTTCTAGGATATGTCTTTGTAAGTGACTCTTCATATAGATATGGCCACAAGACAATAGCAGTATTTCCCATGCATTTTGTAGAATGCTGGTCCTAAAAGATGCTCTGTAAGAAAAGCATTCTCTGATTAGATTTGGGAGACAGACTTCAGAGCTCTATAGGAGGTTTATCATGAACACTAGCATATTAAAAGCTCTGAGAAATCCTGAAGAAAAGAAACCTTTGACTAATTCACCACTTCCTGAATTTGAAGGCTGTAGAAAAATTTCCCCATATCTAGTTCCTATTAACACCTTTTGGAGTTAGTGTTCCATGAATCAAACTTTGGAAAATGCTATATCATAGAAACACATTTATCCAGATTTCCATTTTTTTTTTCCTCAATAAATCTCTATGTAATTCATTAAAAAAAAATCTAAGTCTATGTGCATACAAACAGAGATGCAAAACTCTGGTTAATTTGGATGCTAAGGGAATAGTGGGATATTCTGTCTGGCTAACTAATTTTTAAAAATTAACTGTAGAGTAAATGCTAACTGCATTTAACCCTTGATGAAAAGTACTCTATAGCATTCTCAAACTTTAATATAACACAACCACCTGAGAATTCTGGTAAAGCGCATGTTTGATTCAGTAGGTCTGGGGTGGGAATCAGAGGTTCTGCAACTTCTAATCAGCAGCTGGATGATGCCAGTGCAGCTGGTCTTTGGACCACACACTGAGTATCAGGTTACTTTTCTGCCTTGGTAAGCACAGTAGAGCAAATATAATAAAATTGTTACTTTCAATAACATTGTACATGCTGTTGATGGAGCCACACACTGAGATAGTTTAAATTTTTAGAGATATCCACTTGTTTTCTTGATACTACCTTCCTCATAAAAGTAAAGTGGGACCCAATGGGCAGAAAAGTTGTAGCTCTAGCGATATTTCTGCCAGCACTTAGCGTGAAATGTGGTGTACTGTAGGTACTTAATAACTGTTAAGTACATTAACCTATTTGTCATAAACTTTATTATCAGCCTTGGTAACTCTAAAGGTGATATAGAGACACATCTGCTAAGGAGGGAGTTAATGATAAGAAAATATTACTAAATAAAAATGAAAATGTTGCCAAACATTGCCAATCAAACAGTACAGTATGGAAAATACTTGAAAGGGAAAAAAACTGAATGTGCTAATAAGTGGTGGAATTTACCCCTGGCTCAGAAAAGGGAAGGGAAGAACCAGAATGATGTTCTGGAAGAAGGTGCCAGTAAGAAAACTCATGCTAGGGAAGTGGACACAGGCATCTCTGCCCCCAACATATGCTGGAATAGTCATAAAGTGAATGGAGATACGCCTTCCTCAGGCAGCCTACCCAGGATCAAGGGTATGTCTAAGAAAACGAAAAAAGGAAATGCAGATCTTCCATACTGATCCATCCACCACCTACAAATTATGCTAAAAGGACTAAATTGGTACCAGTTATTTTCATAATCCCCCTACTTGGTGCAAGTATTGTGTAAATGTTTTTAACTAGGAGTGATTAGCAATATGAATTATTGGTAGTAGTTTCTAGCTTGAAGTCTTTCAGTACCCCAGATGCAGGGGAATTCTATGATAATTTAAGGGGTTGAGAAACTAATCCAGACAAGTATGTTACAATTGTCTTAAATGTTTTCTTCCTTCCTTCCTCCCTCCCTCCCTCCCCTTCTCTCTTTCTTTCTTTCTTCCTTCCTTCCTTCCTTTCTTTTCTTTTTTCTTTCGTTCTTTCTTTCTTTCTTTCTTTCTTTCTTTCTTCTTTCTCTCTTTCTCTCTTTCTTTCCTTCTTTCTTTTAAATATATTAATGTGCTCTTCATGCAGTTTTCATTAAAATAGCTTTGATACCTTTGGTCTTCTGACACTTGGATATTGCCTATAAATATCAATTGGCAGGGTCCAGGTAATTATACTAAAGGTACCTATTGACTGATTATCATCTACTTGTGGATAGTTCAATCCACACCATCTCACTGACTGAGGCGTCCAAGATGAGGGCACCTCCAGCCAACCACCCATCTTCTCTATTTCTCTCATCCTCATACTCCTTTATTGTCCTCCCCCTCTTTTTTTGCCTCTATAACCATTCTGAAATTTTTTCAGTTCTTTGAACATGCTATAGTCTTTCTTCCTTCTGCTCCTTTTTAGCACTGGTTGTTCTCTCTGCTGGGAATATTCCTACCCATGTTATGTTGATTCCTATTAAACTTCAGGTCTCCTTAATCAAAAAATTAACTCTTATTCATTGCCCCTCCTATGAGCTGCCCTGTATACTCTCTAAACAATACTGGGCATACTTGTGTGATCCAACACACACACGTATATACCACTAGTTGCCTATACACACACACACACACACACACACGTGTGTGTGTGTGTGTATATATATATATATATATACACATATATACATTTATATGCACACACACACACACATACTCATAAGCTCTTTAAAAAGACTGTGTCTCTTTTGCTCACTGTTATAATTCCCAAGACTTAGCACACAGTAGTGTTCAATAAGTATTTGTAGAATGAAAGAATAAGTTTTTAAAATGTCCTAATTTTGCTCAAGTCTATTAACCTTGGAAATCAAACACTATAATATGGAAAATATTGTCTCTATTGACATTTTCACAGGCTAAAAAATAATAAAAAGTTATGTGTTTTGTTAGTTTTAGCTACCTTCTCAAATTTTGCTTATGTTTGTATAGAACTGTAGTTTGGGGACCAAAAACCTATAAAGCCTTTTCGGCACAAGTCCCTAGAAGAGCTATATAAGTAGTGGGATAACTTTTAAAATAATATCCTCTTTCATTCTCTTTTCATAAAACTCTGAAGCCATGAGCCCTCCAGGATTTAAATAGTTAGAGCTGGCAACCTTTTTACGTTTTATAAGATAATGAGCAGTAGCTTGAACAAAGAACAGTAACAAAACAAAACAAAACAAAACACAAGGTATTTATCTTGGCTCCAAGTCTGCCAATAAACCTTTCTATTTCTCTTTTTATTGGTAAGACACAGACATTTTTTTTTAAAAGTCACTGTTTTAATCTTTTGTACATTTACTCATCTTACAATTTTGTAAAGCTGCAGAATTTAAAATTTGATTAGTAAAGTAAAACGCAGTGCATAATATGCAATGCTTTCAAATTAATCTGAACATTATATCAGTAAAATATATTGGAAATATATGAAACTTTCCTAATTAAATCACTACAATGGCCCCCAGTACCCTAGGGAATAAATACTAAAATTTTTAGGATAGCATAGGAGACTCTCTAAAATCTAGCCCTAATCAATGTTTCAAAGTTTTCTTTCACTGTTCTTGTACATTTTCTACTTGTTCCTCTAATGAAAGTGACCAGCCATTTGCTATACCAGAGCATAGGAGACACTTGAATGTTAGTTAGATATTAGAAACTGGGTTTGTTTTAACCAATGTAAGTAAAACTGGGGGGACCTTCAACTAGACCAGTGTTTCTCAAACTTTAGCTTGCATCAGAAACACCTGGAGGGCTTGAAAAACTCAGATTTCTGGGCTCCACCCAAAGAATTTTTGATTCAGTTGGTCTGGGCTGGAGTCTGAGAATTTGCATTTCTAACACATTTCCCACGTGATGCTGTTGCTGATGGCCCCGCAACCACACTTTGAGAATCACTGGTTTGCTTGTTAACTTCAACTAAAGTTAAAAAAAAACAGAAAACCCCACAAACTTCCAGTTACAAGATAAATAAGTTTTGGGGTTGTAATGTACAACATTATAACTATAGTTAATACCATACTATACATGTGAAAATTGCTAAGAGAGTACATCATAAAAGTTCTCATCACAAGAAAAAAAACTAACTATGTGAGGTGATGGATGTTAATTAAACTTACTGTGGTGATCATTTCACCATTATACATATACTAAATGATTATGTTGTACACCTCGAACTTATACAATGCTATATGCCAATTATTTCTCAATAAAACTGGGGGAAAATAAAAAAAAATACTGCATCTTGTCACTCCTCATTCCAAATCTCTGGCACCTTGGATCCTTCTTAACTTGTTTTGGTGATAAAAGCACTTATCACCTTCTAACATACTATATATTTCACTTATTACTTATATTTATTGTGTGTCTTCTCTGCTAGAATATAAGCTCCTTGAGTGCAGGGGTCTTTGTTTTGTTCCTGAACACATGCTAAGCCCTTGGCACATAGTAGGCACTCAGTGTATATCCATTGAATGAATGAAGGAAGGAAGGAAGGAAGGAATACGTTAGGTACATTGTACAACATACTGTTTCAAGTCAGTGCTACATAACAGTATCTTTTTGAAAATGTTGCCTGTTGCTATACAAGACAGTTACAAGTATCTGAGTTACTCAATGACAAATTAATTTCCTTTCCTGTTTCATCTGCTTGTTAGTCCATACATTCTTATTTTTAGACATTTCTACCAGTGGTCTGAGGATGTGGAATACACACATACACATATCTATTTAAATATATCCTGTACAAATGGTGTTAGGGCTGAATATATTCTAGATTGAAACAATTTCATAAGCAGACCCTTCAATCAGCACATGGAGTTAAGGAAACTACATTTTAGTCCCTAAGGTACTGTGGATTTTAAAGAAGTAATTATCTTTGACATAAGGTATATTTAGCCAATAAAGAGTAGAAACTCTATAGTATTATTTCCCACTGTCTATCTTATAGGACAACAGTTATTATAATACTAGTTTTCATTTCTTGGGGGCTTACTATATGACAAGCAATGCACTAAACACTCCACATACTTTAGCTTATGTAGTTCTCATTACAACCCTGTTGGGAGAAGGAAATCGAAGTGCAAAGAGCTTCAACAGCTGGCATAGGATGACACGGCCGTAAGGGGCAGGGAAAGCTTCTACTCTAGATCTGTTTGAAACCTATTAAAATGAAAGTCTGAGTACAACAAGGAGCAGGAGTAAAACAGAATTCTTGGAGAAATATTATGACGTAAATCCAAATTTGGGGCTCAAGGTTGAAAGGAGCTGTTCCACATTCTATCTTCCACAGTCTAAGAGAGAAAGCTTGTAACAAGGAAGACCACTCATGTTTCATGTAGGTATCTCCTGCCTGAGGTTAAAACTGTATTTTCAAGAGCAATAGAATTTTTCCTTTAAATTAAAAATGAACCCAAGATTTTAAATGATTGTTTCCCATTGTATTGCTCCTTTCCTGTCACTGTTTTTGATCTAGAACACGGCGTCCTTGGCAGGGAAAGGAAGGGCATGATCATTCATCTCCATTAACAGTCTTGAGTGGTTTCTGTTATCTAATAATTTCTGAGTTGACAGACGTGGAAATGCTCATGTAGTTAAATGACTATTCATCCACACTGGATTTCTACTTAAGCTCTGCATATATCTTTCACAGTCATGTTTCGGGTGATGTCTCATTAATTGAGCAGATCTTTGAAGATTCTACTCTTTTTTCAAATAAACCTCTTCTTGGAGTTATACCAACAAAAAAGCAGAACCATTCTGTAACACTTTAGTATTTGGGGGGAGAGTAGGGAATTATTGTTATGTTCTAAATTCATTTATAATACATTGCTACATTAGAGCAGAGTCAACCAAACTGCGTTCACAACGAAACCAAAACCTGTCATTTTTCAGGTGTTCAAATTCACTGCAGAGATGAACACTAGAATGACCCAAGTGCAGATAACCACTCTTTCTTTCGTCTATTTGAGTCCATTATTGTCTGCGTCCTACTCACATGTTTGGTCTTAAGATGATCTTAAATATATCTCCCTCTTCATCATTCTTTTTTCTCTTTTATTAGACATCTTGTTTTCCAAAATGTGGTGCTATAGGAAACAATTTTACTTCATGGAGAGTGAGAAAGGACATTGTCTTTATGAATATTATACTGTTTCCACTGAACAGATTGAAAATTCTTACCCCTTATCAATGAAGTTAACTGATGTGTGTGAGTGGATTGTCTGAGAATTTCATGACCTCTCTCCCGTGCGTGAGCAAATGAAGGATGGAGAGTCATCTCTTTTGTACAAATCGACCTTTCTTTTCCCCCAGTAACCATTAATTCACTTACATTTGCAAGCATCTGGGGCAGAGAAAGGTCTTCGGAGGTCCCGGTAGAAGCCTGGCTTACATCGTTGGCAATGCTGACCTTCTGTGTTGTGCTGACAGTCGTTGCAGACGCCACCACTACGATTCCCTGATGCCTCCCACACATTAATGTCAAAGTGACAGGCATCAGCATGTCCATTGCACTTGCAGGCTGGGAAAAAGCATGGGAGGAAAACAAAGAATTAAAAATAAAATGACAGGTTCTCTAATATTCAGGCAGTTAAAAGTAGGGTAAGCTGATTCCTAATTTTTAAAAATTTAGTTTTTTCACACTCAGAGACACAGAGAACAGACTTGTGGTTGCCAAGGGGGAGGGGAGATGGGGAAGGGACGGAGTGGCAGTTCGGGGTTAGCAGATGCAAACAATTATATAGAGAATGGATAAACAACAAGGTCTTACTGTACAGCACAGGGAACTATATTCAATATCCTGTGATAAACCGTAATGGAAAAGAATATTTTTAAAAGAATGTATATATATGTACATACATCTATCTGTATGTGTAACTGAATCACTTTGCTGTACAGCAGAAATTAACACAACATTGTAAATCAACTATACTTCCATTGAAAAAAATTTAGGTTTTTGAGTAGTATACACTTTCACCATACAAGATTCAAAGCAGTATAAAAACATTTATACATTAAGAACTCTTTCACCCTGTTTCCTCTGGCCTTCAGTAGCTGCTTTCCTTCCTTCCTTCTCTTTCTCCCCTCCTTCCCTCCCTCCTTCCTCCGAGCCTAGAAGGAACCTTCTGCTGGACAGGGGTTACTAACTTGGCAGATAGACTGATTTACCTTTCATGAGGTACTATTCCTCAGCTACTGCTGTACTGGTGAGTACGAGGTCATCTCCTATAGAAGCCTTAATTTTCTTACAGAAGAGGCTTGCAGAGTTTCTTATGTAACAATTTCTCAAAGGCATTTCTAAGATTATCAGTCAATAGCGCCAAGGGACAGGTCTCTGTGTTCTATATGTGCTTAGATATGCAGCTGGTTTCGGTGGAAAGGGCCAGAATGGCACTCTAGGAATTTAGGAGAAATTCTTTAGATTCTCTTGATGAGTGATTTGAATAAGGATACAGACTTTTTTCTGGAGGTCAACTGCATTTGAAAATGTTTGTGCTATTGTTTTTCATTGTTTCCTTGACGTGTTATGATATTTTGACCAGACTCATAGTCTTTAAAAAGCATATTGTAAGATAATTTAAGATTTATGCTTAGAGGAAATCCTTTACATTTCCTAGAAACTAAAATAAATCAGTTATGATTACAAATTATGTAAGGGAAGAGACTTCTCACAATTTTACCCACTGTACTTGCCTTTAAATCCTAGTAAAACTGAATTCTGTGAGTGTAAACGTTGTTACAGGCATGTGTATTCCTCTGTGCATGTGTATTTCTATTTCATGTATATTTCATTTTGAATTGCAAAGAAAAAAAATGATTCATGTTCCCATATTTTTTACCCTTCTATCTAATCTCCAACCTCAAACCCAAAGTTAGCCATGGCAATGTTAGTCTCATTCTTGACGAACTGGCTTAGTTTTAAATCTAATTTGTCACTACAAGTATCATAAGAGAAAAGAAAGGCATTATGGTATTACAGAAAAAAAAGCACTTAATTCGGAGTCTGAAGAGCAGGGATCAAGTCCTGACTCTATCATTTACTAACTTTGGCAAGTTACTTAATCTTATTGAGCCTCAGTTTCCTGATCTCTAAAATGGGATTAACACCACCTACTTTATAGGGTTGTTTTGAGAACTGAATTCAAGATAGCTATTTTCATGATTATAATTCAATATCTCAGCTATGATGGTAACTGCACATTCTAGTCCTCAGTTGCTCTTGCGTCTAGCCATGTTTTATTATGTCAAAGTCTCAGGGAGGGTGCTTAGGTCCCACATAGTGTCCCAGCAAACGGGCAACACATTATTGGCAAAATAGTATATCGGTGATTTTGCAAGCAGTAATTGTTTCCAAGTGGCTGAAGTTACAGTGGGCAGCGATATGGTTTATGTTTGATATGGGCTACTACTTTATATTGTGTTACTAGAGACAACAAGGAGTCCATAGATGTTTACTTTACAAAGGAGGCTTTGAGTCTCTGGTTTGATACTTACTTCTGCACTCTTTTGGAGACCCTGTTTTGCCATCAGCTGCCTCCCAGGGGCGGTCATTGTATAAAGGTGCACAATGTTGGCAGTGGGTGCCTGCTGTGTTGTGCTTACACATACACTTTCCATGGACCTGCAAACAAAAATAAGTAAGCGCTATGAGCACAAACAGTGCTAGGAAAGAACACTCTTCCCACAACCTCATTTCATTGGTTGGCTTTAGCCATATGACATTCTTTCATTTTTGCTAAGAAGTTAGTCATCAAGATGAAAGATCCTTTCTTTAGTTTGTCTTGTTGTTAATTCATATCCTTGGCTGTAGGATATGTGACCCTAATGAGCAATTCTGAGATACTGGCTAGGCATTTACTTAAATTTTTTTTGGTTCGTTTTTTGTTGTTTTTTGTATTTTGTTTTTGGTTATTTATTTATTTATTTATTTTTGGCTGCGTTGGGTCTTCGTTGCAGTGCGCGGGCTTCTCATTGTGGTGGCTTCTCTTGTTTCGGAGCATGGGCTCTAAGTGCACGGGCTTCAGTAGTTGTGGCACACGGGCTCAGTAGTTGTGGCTCGCAGGCTCTAGAGCACAGGCTCAGTAGTTGTGGTGCATAGGCTTAGCTGCTCCGTGGCACATGGGATCTTCCCGGTCCAGGGCTCAAACCCGTGTCCCCTGCATTGGCAGGCGGATTCTTAACCACTGCACCACCAGGGAAGCCCGACTTAAAATTTTAATACCTTTAAATTATTTTATTCTTGACACAGAAGTAATACACCTTCAATATAGAAAACTAAGAAATCTGTAATCCCATCACAAAGTGACATCATTATCAACATTTGAAGCATATATTTGAGGTACTTTAAAAATAAAATTATATTTAATAAAATTAAAAAAAACACAATTATATTTAAAACTTCTTTTCTGGATTGAGATCATCATTTCATGTCATTAAATATTCTTGTACAACACACATTTTAATGGCTCCCTTGTATGATGTAAAATTTATTTGACCCATCACCTATTTTTTGTCATTTAGGCTTTAAAATATTTTTACATACTATATTCTAATTCTATAATGAATATCCTTGTAGCTAACAATTTGTGTACATCTTTATTAGGAATGTGTTTTCTAGAGGTAAAATTGAACAGTCAACATTTATATATTTTTAAGGCTTTGAACACATTTTGTCATAATGACTGGGCATTTTCTTTTAATCCCACAATTCAGAGTAGTTGAGGGTTTTTTAAATAGTGTTTCTCACAGGGAGGAATACTTTAGTGGAATTATTTGGGATCTGAGAGTTTTATGAGAATTTTAATATTTTTTGTATTATCTCACCAACAATTTCTTTTTTAAAAATTTTATTTATTTATTTATTTGGCTGCATTGGTCTTCGTTGCTGCACACGGGCTTTCTCTAGCTGTGGCGAGTGGGGGCTACTCTTCATTGCAGTACTCAGGCTTCTCATTGCAGTGGCTTCTCTTGTTGCGGAGCACAGGCTCTAGGTGCGCGGGCTTCAGTAGTTGTGGCTCACGGGTTCAGTAGTTGTGGTGGCTCGCTGGCTCTAGAGCACAGGCTCAGTAGCTGTGGTGCACGGGCTTAGTTGCTCTGCAGCATGTGGGATCCTCCCAGACCAGGGATAGAACCCGTGTCCCCTGCATTGGCAGGCGGATTCTTAACCACTGCACCACCAGGGAAGTCCCCACACATTCATAGATTTCCCCTAGCCTCCTAGCACTGCAGCTTGGTTAATTTTGTTTCCTCTTCCTGGAAAGTCTCTTCCCTCCTGCCTGTCAGAAATACTGCCCAACTTCAAGAACCATCTCAAAACCCAGTCCCTCTCATAAAGTCCTAAATAATTTCTAAAAATTAATATTTGGGATCATCTGGAATACTTCCTAATAACTAAGTATTGCCCTGAATTCCAGTAGCAAAATGCATTTATTGACACATGATGTCATGACTACAAATGAACGTTTTGTAAAGCAGCTCAGAATGGGATTCCCAAATTTGGATCTATGAGGTATTGTTGTTTTCTTGAGAAACAGTGTAAGAGGTAAATCAGCATAAAGGTAATAAATTATATCAACCCATCAACAATTATTTAATGAATATCTACAAGAGAGAGTGGCTATGTTAGGCAATGTTTGGTACACAAAGCATTACAAAACATGATTTCTGTCTTTAAGCAAAGTATAATGTAGCTGGAGAAAAAAAATTTACATAGAAAAAAATTACAGATAAACAAGACAATAAATAAATACCTAAGAAACAAAATGATGTTGGAATTCAAAGAATGCAGAAATCACCATAGATTAGCAGTTGTTGAGGACTTCATGAGAGGGACTGGGTTTTGAGACGGTTCTTGAAGTTGGGCAGTATTTCTGACAGGCAGAAGGGAAGAGACTTTCCAGGAAGAGGAAAAAAATTAACCAAGCTGCGGTGCCAGGAGGCTAGGGGAAATCTGTGAACAAAGTTTATTTTAATACATCCAAAATATTCTGACTGTGATGATAAAGGAACTACTAAAAATAACATGTACTTAGAGTGGCCAGAAACAAAATGAATCTTAGAGTTCAACAAATGTGGAAATAACCAGAACCAGTACATTGATGTACTACTACTGGACCTAATTTATCACTTGAGTAAGTTGTGTTATCTTATCCAGGATCCCCTTTCTCTTTTCATTCCCTTGGTATATATGTCTTTGGTTCTATAGGTAGAGGCACTCTGAAAATAGCATATGCATTATCCAAGTGTGTTACATGACTACTGTAGACCTTTATGCACACATAAAGTTCAAGTGCAGGATTTATTCAGGGCTTGGAGGACAACAGGCTACTTGTGAATGAATCACATGAGGCCTAAGAGTTATAATCTGGGAAATTTCATAAATAATAATTTTGGTGGCCATCTTGCTAAATTTAATTTCTATGTATTGTAAAGTAAGGTTTTTGTGCTTAATGAAAATTAATTATAGCCATCCTTTTCGTTCTTAGGGATTAGCCAGGATATAGATTTTTTAAATGGTAGGATTGACTCAGAGTACAATGCTGTTGCAAAAACTTTTGTTGATTATCTTTATAGAAACTCAGCTAATATTATAGATTCAACTTATTGGTTTTGCTCTTGGAATGCCCAAGTGTAAAGTGAGTTATAGTTACCTATTTTCTTGGGCTTCTCTTTGTGACTATGTCTGCTAGGAGCTGTTTATACATAAAGTCCCATGGAGTTGTAAGAGTTTACTATACATCACTATTCACATGTCCAGGTAAGAGCTAAAGACAAATTTGCACTTAAATTTGGAGACCTGCAGGAATTCAATTTCTACTGCTCTGTAAGAATGAGGTCTTTTCATCCTAGCTCCTGGATATTTAATTTTTCATATATTATGGGAGAAATGCTGCAGTCCAACTGCTTTTTATTAAACATTTTAAATTCAATATTCCTTATTGTAATGAAAAAAATAGAAATTCTATCAAATAACTTCTGCATGGTAAGATTCTATTTTAATTGAAATATAGTTGATTTACAATGTTGTGTTAATTTCTGCTGTACAGCAAAGTGATTCAGTTATGTGTATATATACATATATATATATATTCTTTTTCATATTTTCCATTATGGGTCTTTTTTTTTTTTTTTTTTTTTTTTTTTTGCGGTATGCGGGCCTCTCACTGTTGTGGCCTCTCCCGTTGTGGAGCACAGGCTCCGGACGCGCAGGCTCAGCGGCCATGGCTCACGGGCCCAGCCGCTCCGCGGCATGTGGGATCTTCCCGGACCGGGGCACGAACCCGTGTCCCCTGCATCGGCAGGCGGACTCTCAACCACTGTGCCACCAGGGAAGCCCTCCATTATGGTTTATCACAGGATATTGAATGTAGTTCACTGTGCTATACAGTAAGACCTTGTTTATCCATTCTATATCTAATAGTTTGCATCTGCTAACCCCAAACTCCAACTTCTTCCCTCTTCAACCCCCTCCCCCTTGCTAATCACAAGTCTGTTCTCTATGTCTGTGAGTCTGTTTCTGTTTCGTAGATAAGTTCATTTGTGTCATATTCTAGATTTGAATGGTAAGATTCTTTAAAAGCTCTCAGTAAAAGATGGATGGTCCTTTGTTTACTTGTACTAGATCCTGATTTCAAACAAAATGGAGTCTTTTGAAAAAATGAATAAGAAAAATCTTCCAAAGTTGAAGAATTTAGTGAAGCGAAGGCATACTTATGTAGCTGGCACAAGTTAGTAGCATAATGATTAGCAGAAAAAGCAGTTTTGTAACTGTCTAAATTCTATAATAACCTGTGAAAAAATAAAAAACAAACCACTACATACAAAACACCCAGGATACAAATATTTGATAGAATTAGAGTCAAAATTCCTAGAATAAACCATCCCTAATTCATCATTGCTGTTAAGGAGATTATATGGAATACTATCTGAGGAGGGCGTTTGAAACAATGTTAAGAAGTCCAAAGTAAATATAGTAGAGACCAAGGTCAATAATTGCTTTCTGTATAAAACTCTAAGTGCGGTCCCTGAGGTTGTGTCTTGAAGGGTACATAGGATTTTCCTTAGGGAGCAAAGACAAGAAGATAACCCCAAAGGAACATTTTGAATAGTCAGTAAGTCAACCAGAGGACATGTGTTGAATAAGTAGGTTCTATCTAGACCACAGAATACATTAAAAAGCTTAAGAATGATGAATTTATCCTGTAATACTGAAGATCCATTGAAGATTTTTGAGTGGGAAGTGATTGAAAGGTATATTAAATATACTTTATTTTCCTCTCTTTTAAAAGATTTCCTTTTATCTCCTATCTTGTCTGTTATGTTGTTTCTTCCCCCTCCTTTATTATTTCTTTTCCAAAATTTTTACTCCAGCTTATACCTCCCAACAGCCAATGGCAGTCAAATGTATTTTCTGATAATGTTTGGAATTTTAAAAGGTTGTTAATTTTTATTTTATTGCTTTTTTGTATCCTTCCTACTTTTAAAACAACCATTTATTGAATACTATATAAACACAGATGCTGCAAATTATTGCTACTTTTCTTTACAGGAGCTAAACTATCATTATAAGTCAGTTTATCTGGTTTGGTCTTGGAATGCCCAAGGCCTATATGTAATTTCACCCAACTCATAGGTTAGTCCTGGCCCACAAATTCCAGGCCTCAGGAGGCCACAGACATTTAGGGAAACCTCATCAAACATTCACATGTATCACAAGATAATGTGGACAGGTCAGTTCCCTCTGGAGTAAAGATTTCAGAGCATTCCCTCATTCCTGCATGCCAAGGATTGGGATGAACCTCCCAGGGTCTGAAAGATGCCAGCCCAGCAAATATTTCTGCACACAGAAAAATTCAAGGAGCTGTCATTTTGAGAATTACCAAAAATAGCTGTAAATCATTACCTAGACCATTTGAAACAAGAAATCCTTCCTCAGCAATACAACTGTTACAGTTCAAGCTTGAAAGATCACCCACTATTTGATGCTCGTGAAAAATGTGCAAGTAAAACTAGGTCTTCACTGAAAAAAAAAAAAAAAAAAAAAAAAAAAAAACAGAAAAAGGAAAATTTAGTAACAAGTTAAACATAGCTCTTATTTGGTACACAAACATAAGCTAGATAAAGAGCAGGAAAATGGGATTATGTACTTAAGGCTTAGTTGAAGAGTGGTGTCTGGCTTTATAATTGGAAAATGAGAAATCTATTTCAACAAAAAAATCTACAACTCCTAATTATCTAAGAGGTATACCTCTTAGATAATACCTTGGCATTTTGGATATTCTATGAGTTTCATAAACTCCTTTGCTATGCTGAGAGTGTTTTTTCTGTTGATGTCAAAAGTTTTCCTACCTATATCTGAAACCAAGCAAGACCCTGTGGGACTCCTGGGCATGAAAGCCTTTCTGTGTCCCCTGTTTTTTGTTTGCAGGGAATAGCCTTCAGCCTCCATGACCTTCCCTGAGTTCCAAAGGGCAGGTCCAAACAGTTGCTAATCAATGAATGGAGGCGATGCAAAGATAAGGGAGGAGCAGCCAAGAAACAGTAGTGCAGCCTTGGGGCAGGGTCCTGCTTCTGCCTCAAGGGACACACATAACAATATCTTTAAGCTCTTTACAGAACTAAAATTCCCAACAAATGGAAGATGTTAGCATTCTTCATTCCAGAGAAGCTTATCAAGAGAGACTACCTGAGGCCAGATTAAAGGAGTGCAGGCCCTGCACACACCCTGACCCTTATCAACAATTCCGCCCTTGAACCACTGCTATAAAACTCCTCACCAAATCCTCCCAGGTTGGGACACACACTTTTGAGAGGCATGAGCCCGCTGTGTCCCCCTTCGCCTGGCAAAGCAATAAAGCTATTCTTTTCTACTTCACCCAAAACTCTCTCCAAGATTTGATTCAGCACCAGTGCACAGAAGCCAAGTTTTCAGCCTCATGTCTAATAGTATTTATTTGTTACTAATATTAACCTACTTGCAAGTCATTTTTAGCATATTTATCTTACAGGGAGGGAATCATACAAACTTTGAACCAGTAATTTAAGGAATTACTGGAACAGCTTGCTCATTAATACCTGTGCACTTTGACAAATATATATTAGAGGCAAATAGACATGGAAGAGAAAATACCACTCCTTCATATGTAAGGCTATAGAAGTAAGAATCTAGGTGCGTGCAAAATGAGGAAATGATTCTTTCAAATCCGTCATTGGAAGATACACATCTTGCTTAGAAAAGCTGCTTTCTTTTTTATTATTTTTATTTATTTATTTATTTATTTTTGCCTCTGTTGGGTCTTTGTTGCTGTGCACGAGCTTTCTCTAGTTGTGGGAGCAGGGGCTACTCTTCGTTGAGGTGTGAAGACTTCTCATTGCGGTGGCTTCTCTTGTTGCGGAGCACGGGCTCTAGGCACATGGGCTTCAGTAGTTGTGGCTCATGGGTTCTAGAGCGCAGGCTCAGTAGTTGTGGCACACAGGCTTAGTTGCTCCGCAGTATGTGGGATCTTCCTGGACCAGGGCTCGAACCCGTGTCCCCTGCATTGGCAGGCAGATTCTTAACCACTGTGCCACCAGGGAAGCCCAAAAAGCTGCTTTTTAATTGTTCTCTTTGGGGCAGTAGGCCTTCTAGTAATCAGCAAACATAGAGTTGAGGAAATTGGCCATGGCAGGAGGTTGTGAGAATCTGGTTGTTTGCCATGTCAAGCATATGAGTTGGACAATCACTTATCAAGATGTTGTAGAATATTTAAACATTAGATGGAAGATTGGCTTTGACAACTTGTAAGGTCCTTCTAATCTTAAGGTTCTATGATTCTAAGCCCTGCTGTTCTGTATTGTGAATACTGCCTGGTTGTAGGCAACTACCCATAATCCTTTCTGAGCTACCAGATAAGACTTAAATGTCATATGGCTGGGTCCTGTTGGCATCTCTCCAATGCAGCATGTTTCCAAATGATGTGAAAGTCAAACAAGGGAGAGCTAGGAGAATATCTCTTCTTTTTTGCAGGTACTACCTGATGTGGCACAAATGAAAAATAAATGTTAATAGTCTCTGAAGATGGATTTGCATTTGTCAATAATGACTATACCTAAACTAAATTGTATTCTTTCTGATTTTTCTTCTACTGTTTTCCTCCTTCTGAACTGCATTTTCCCCATTGCTTGTGACTAAAGTAATTGTAGACTGTCATTCTAGCACCTGCCTTCCAAATAAAGGTATATTTCATCATCTAGTGATGCTCACCACAGACATTCACCATAATGGAATTACCAAAGCGAATAATCAATCTGGTTAAAGCTTTGAAGGACTCAAAGTAACTGAACTGTTTTGTGAATGTCTGAAAAAATTTACTTTCCAACTGCTTTCCAAGAAAGAAAGGACCAACTGTTGTTCATGTCCTACTAAACTTTATAATGAAAGTTAGCAGAAAACAAGATTTTACAGCTAAATATTCAGAAATTCCTGAATTTCATCAATTGACTAATTTCCTTGAGCTCTTGTGCCATTATTGTTTACATATACATGATTTTATTTTCATTCTTTGAATTCCAATGGGAAATGAATATTCTTTCATATACCATCATTGGAACTTTAAAAAATGTTTGTGAAAAAAGGATACAAACAGTGCCTATTCTATGAACCTAAGAAAAATGCCCACTTAAAGGCAGCTGTGGCAATTCACGGACCTCCATTTAGCTCTGACAAATGATGTAGAAAGTGGAACAATGCTTTGTAGCACCTTAAGACAAAATGTAAAGGCAAAAAACTGATTTAATTTCTAAAGAGATAGTATGTCCCTTTTAGGGAAAAGGATTAACTTCTAAAAGAATGAACTTCTTATGCATGAAAAGAGATAAATTCTAATAACGGCTAGCCTGTTAGAACCTGCTCCTCTTAAGCAGGGCAAAAACAGGCACGACAATGCTACAGCATAAACCTTTGAATAGAAAGCACTGTGAGGAAAACACGTCTTTTCATTAACAAATAAAATATTCCTCTACCCCTATTAAAGGTTTGCATGTTTTAATTTAACAGAAGAAGTGGGAGTTCTATGGTGAATATGAAGCATAATAATTGAGTTTGGTAAAAGGGGGCTTGAAACATACTGTCAGAATGGGATAAAATAGGCTGAAGCCCAAGTATTCCAAACCCTTGCCCAGTAATATATATAGCAAGAATGTAAGAAGCTGAAAAGCTCTACAGTCTATTCCTTGGTCTATACTTTAACACTAGAGAAAACGGGTCTTGTAAGAAAGCATGGGCAAAATAATAGAGGTATAGAGCAGAAACAATTATGAGTAAAGAATGAAAATCAGCCACGAGAGGCTTCCCTGTCAGCCTGTTGCCTGAAATTCTTCCTACTGGGACTCATTCCTTTAGCTTCTGAATGGTGCTTTAGGTTCAAGAGCTCCCTACAAAAATGTACTTAAACTCAGAAGGCGTAAGTCCTTAAATTATTAGCAACAAACATATCAGCAGGGATTATAACCATCTGTTTTCAATCCTAAAACTGTACTCAGAGTTGCTTAAAGGAGGAAATAGTTTCCTGGTGGAAGGAAAGGGAATGTCTAAAGGGGAGAGGGAAGGAGCCAAAGACAAACTGTGCCTACTTCACTATTTTGCCCAGAACCTTGCTCTGGCTGACAAACCTGGAAAAAAAACAAAAACAAAAAACATGCATGGAGCCAATACAAATTTCATAGGAAAACTGCATGTAAGTACACCGTATGGTAATCGTGTTTATATACCTCTCTCCACTAAACTCTTGCAGGGAAGAAACTTGCTTAAATTTCTTTGAATCCCCGGTAACTGTCATATAATAGGTTTTCAATCAATATGCGTTAATTTTTTTAATTCAGCCAATGTATATTCAAATGAGCATTGAGAACCTTAGTTATTGAGTTTAGTTCCATTTTAAAAACTTCCCAAGAAAGCAGGGTGCTAATTATTCATTTGAAGTGGGAATAGGATACTTTTGTTTGTCACAGAGCAGGATTTCGGGCAGAGTAGGATTGAAAGACATTCAGCTTTGTCCAGAGTGCTTCTGGTCAAGGAATATTGGTAAATATGATGTTCCATAGAGTGGTCGTCTGTAGTTGATCTGGGAGAACTGCTGTAGGCCCAAGGAACATGGATTAGTCAGGGAGGGAAATGGGAACGATAATGATGAAGAAGAAGATGATGATAATGATGATGATAAAGAATAACAATTAATAGTAGTAGTTAATATTGATTAGCATTTACTATGTACCAGGCACTGTTCTAGGCATTGTATAAATATTCATTGGATTTACACAAGAATAAGGTAGGTATATTACTTCCATTTCATAAATGAGGGAACTGAAGCCCAAAGAGTTTAAGTAATTTGCCCAAGGTCACAAAGCCAGTAAGTGGTGGAGCTATTTGAATTCTAGCGGTCTGACTCCAGAGCCACCATCCTAACCCTTAAACTATACTATTCTGAAGACCCTGGGGAGTAGGATTTTTGAGGGATCTACTTTGGCCAGATCTCTTCAGTGTGTTACTTAAATAATATTGGTATGTTTCAAACCAGTTTGTCCTTGAAGAGCTCCTTGGGACAAAGGCTGGTTTGGACTCAAAGTGAGCCATTTCAAGGGTATTAAGTTCTTGAATGGATTATTTGTCCTATTCCTCTGGGAGAAACCGAGCAGTTTTCAAGATGGGTGAATATAGGAAGATTGGCCCCCATTTCCTATACCTGGCATGAATAAGTTCAGGGCATGTACTGGTAGAGAATACTTTTAGATTCTCATTGGTTCAGTGTAAAATCTGTCTGTACACTGAAAATTCTGATGCCTCCTAGGGGCATTTCTGGGCCACTGCAAGTATTAACAACTCTTTAACTTATCAGAAACTCCCCTGAATAAATTTGCAAATGGAGATAATAGGAATGTAAATGATTCTAATTAAAGATTTGCTCTTTGTGAATAGCCTCCCTTTTGTTATGGGCTCTCCCTATTAGATATGATTTGGTAGGGATAGTAATATTATGTAGTGTGATGGCTTTTAAACAGTTTTAATTTATAAAGAATGGTAAGTGAGAACACTGTGCATAGCCTAATGATTCAGGTTAATTTTTAGATTCAGGGTGCTGGCTTATTTCCATTTTTTCACGTACAAAACTTTGTATGCCCCAAAGCTTTTATCTATATACCTAAATGGCAGTTTTTCTGTGCCATTGTGCATATGCTATTTATCATATGAAATCAGGAGTTGAGGTAGCATCCAGAAGCGTGAATCCACACACACAAAATTTCCAAATGCTACTAAATCTGTGTCCTCCAAATTGCGGACGTTAATTTTAAGATTTCGTAAAGATGTGTTTCAGCAGACCTCTGTTTTGTAGTATTACAGCTAGAACTAAGAACTAAAATCAAGTTTTGTGTTTTATCTTTCAACATTCATCATGGCGCTTTCTGTGAAATTAGATAATTGGTCAAAAACAAAAACAAAACAAAGCCCAAACAAACTTTCCAAACCAACTTCCCTGCAGAAAGGAAGGCAGAAACTGCTCCAGGACAGAGAAAAGCATTTTGGGCTTTCCAAATAAATTTCAAAACACTTTTGAGTTAAAAAATATGGTTAATAACGTAACCTTATTTAAAAGCCACATGAAAGACAGTTTTAAAATATTCCCATTGTTTTAAAATGTACTATTAGCTCAACAACGGTTTTAAAGTGAGCACTTTAGTTTAAATTTGGGGTTCTTCAGTAAATTTTAGGTAGGATTCTCTCTTACCCTTCAGAGTGATGATTTCCTAGAATAAAGAAAATCTCTCTCTCTTTGTGAGTCCAGGTATAGGGACTACTATTATTTATAACAATGGGCTTAAAAGGTTCAAATGTAGCAAGTTTTGGGAAACAACATTATCAGAATACTTTTCTTTGCATATTTCCCTAATTAACAAATAATGTTCTCTTTGTTTGGTAAAATTCAGATAAACTTTGAAATGCTGCCTCCACCCACCCACCCCCACCCCCACCCCCACCACTGCCATCACCATCACCACTACCACCATCATCACCATCACAATCATCACCATCTTTTTTAACATCTTTATTGGAGTATAATTGCTTTACAATGGTGTGTTAGTTTCTGCTTTATAACAAAGTGAATCAGTTATACATATACACATGTTCCCATATCTCTTCCCTCCTGTGTCTCCCTCCCTCCCACCCTCCCTATCCCACCCCTCTAGGCGGTCACAAACCACCTAGCTGAGCTCCCTGTGCTACGGCTGCTTCCCACTAGCTATCCACTTTACGCTTGGTAGTATATATATGTCCATGTCACTCTCTCACCTCGTCACAGCCTACCTCTCCCCCTCCCCATATCCTCAAGTCCATGCTCTAGTAGGTCTGTGTCTTTATTCCCGTTTTACCCCTAGGTTCTTCATGACCATTTTTTTTTTCTGAGATTCCATATATATGTGTTAGCATATGGTATTTGTTTTTCTCTTTCTGACTTACTTCGCTCTGTATGACAGACTCTAGGTCCATCCACCTCACCACAAATAACTCGATTTCGTTTCTTTTTATGGCTGAGTAATATTCCATTGTATATATGTGCCACATCTTCTTTATCCATTCATTTGTCGATGGACACTTAGGTTGCTTCCATGTCCTGGCTATTGTAAATAGAGCTGCAATGAACATTGTGGTACATGACTCTTTTTGAATTATGGTGTTCTCAGGGTATATGCCCAGTAGTGGGATTGCTGGGTCGTATGGTAGTTCTGTTTTTAGTTTTTTAAGGAACCTCCAAACTGTTCTCCATAGTGGCTGTATCAATGTACATTCCCACCAACAGTGCAAGAGGGTTCCCTTTTCTCCACACCCTCTCCAGCATTTATTATTTGTAGACTTTTTAATGATGGCCATTCTGACTGGTGTGAGGTGATAACTCACTGTAGTTTTGATTTGCATTTCTCTAATAATTAGTGATGCTGAGCATCTTTTCACATGCCTGTTGGCCACCTGTATGTCTTCTTTGGAGAATGTCTACTTAGGTCTTCTGCCCATCTCTGCATTTTATTATCACTGAACCATTTTACAACTCTGTAAGTTGTAGAAAATGAATAATAATTCAAATAACTCTTGTCCATAGAAATGCAAATCAGTTGTGTCTGACAATGCAATTGATCATTGCCCTTCATATTGACCTGTTTTGCACTTCTTTGTATATTTCTTCATTTGCCAGTGTATGTGTGGTTCTTCAAATTTTCCTTTGAAGCAGTTATAAGGTCTTACTGGTCCCTCATTAATTACTGAGTTAAGTAACATGGTTGACACATGTTTATTTTATATCTGTGTGACAGTCATGGCTTTACTCTTTAAAAATGTATCCTTGGGACTTCCCTGGTGGTGCAGTGGTTAAGAATCTGCCTGCCAATGCAGGGGACACGGGTTCATGTCCTGGTCTGGGAAGATCTCACATGCTGCAGAACAACTAAGCCTGTGCACCACAACTACTGAGCCTGTGCTCTATAGCCCGTGAGCCACAACTACTGAGCCCACGTGCCACAACTACTTAGCCCACATGCCACAACTACTGAAGCCCGCATGCCTAGAGCCTGTGCTCCGCAACAAGAGAAGCCACCGCAATAAGAAGCCCGCGCACCACAACGAAGAGTAGCCCCTGCTCACCGCAGCTAGAGAAAGCCTGCATGCGGCAACTAAGACCCAACACAGCCAAAAATAAATAAATAAATTTAAATAAATAAGTGAAAAAAAAAATGTATCCCTTAACACTGCCATTTCTTATCCTCCACATGTTACCTAAAGTTCTTCTGTCTAGACTACTTGAGGATATACTTCTAAAAGTGGAATTTCAACACGCTTTATATAGCTAAATGGGTTTTGAATGTCTCATATTTTTACAAGATTAATTCTACTAGCTTCTTTTTTATTTTTTTCAGTTTCATCAGGCACTTCATCTTTCCTGTGGGGACTGTAATAAATATTTCTGCCATAAAAGTGAAAATAGGGGCTTTCCTGGTGGCGCAGTGGTTGAGAGTCTGCCTGCCGATGCAGGGGACACAGGTTCGTGCCCTGGTCCGGGAAGATCCCACATGCCGCGAAGCGGCTGGGCCCGTGAGCCATGGCCACTGAGCCTGCGCGTCCAGAGCCTGTACTCCACAACGGGAGAGGCCACAACAGTGAGAGGCCCGTGTACTGCAAAAA
>NW_006796149.1:3038060-3060029 GCF_000442215.2 Lipotes vexillifer
AAAAAAAAAAAAAAAAAAAAAAAGTGAAAATAGCATTAAACTAAAAATTATGATGCTCAGGAAGCTTATGAAGATTACATTTAGGTAAGATCATACTATTACCAATTTATGTGATGTTTTCTCTATCATTACTTCCTTACATAAAACTATTCCTTATTTGCTTTTTGTTTCCAATGGGTTTTAAAAATTATTTCTGACTACTGGGCTTTTAAAAATGATGTCTGTCCAACAGGTATATTTATTTGGATAAATCCTACAAATGAATAGTTAGGTTACATGCATAATTTGGTTTCAGATTTGCATGTGTACAATGGCAATAAAGTAAGGTACTCTGATTTTAAGACATTTATTTCAGTGTATCTAAGGAATTGCCTCATAATATCAGATTAGCTCCTTTTCTCCTCTATAACAGCCACAATTTCTTCAAGATACAGAACAAGCGAAGATTGACAAATATCATTAGAGTCTTGCTGCAGTTCTTTTTTATAGGTAGACTTTGACTTTCCTAAAATACTATATAAGAAACTATCTTAGTATACAGCTAAGGCATCTGAAATTTCTTTCAAGCCCGATTACTGCCTGCGTTACTGTGTTGAGTCACCGGGACAGTTGCTATCATACGTAGCCGTGTGACCCACTCCATCTCTGCTCTTCGTTTGATCTCAGTTAAGTCTTGTTTTCATAAGTTCACTTTGCACTTGTCTTTTTATATTTAAACTTTTCCAAGGTCACAACACAAATCAGTGGCAAAACAGGGAACAGAACTCCCAAGAGAGTCCTAAAATATTAGAGGCTTCCATCTTAGAACAGTGATGTCATCAGGAAGATTTTTTTTTTTTCCTTCCCACAAACACCTAAAATAACTTCTTATGATAAAATCTCTGGAGGGAAAAAGGGATCATATCAATTTCAATTTTTTAGTATCTATTTAATTTGAATAATTTTAGAAAGAAATAGCAAAAGTAGAATTAACAATATATAACTTCTCCTATGCTGTTAAAACTATCAGACAAGAACCTGAGAAACTAAGTGAAGGGAAAAACTAGAACTCATTTTGTAAGCAACTTATCTGTCAAGCAGCATTTGATGCAAGAAAGAAGGAAGGTCTTGAGGGGTTTTGTTCAATGTCTTTGAGGATTTAGATGGGTTTTTATAATTAGTTGGGGACCAGGTAAATTCTATTAGAAATGCTGTGGGGGATTATTAAGTACTTTTCACCACATTGACATTCGCTTGCTCAATGTATTCACATAGCTTTTGGTTATTTTAAAGGAAAATTCCTTGTCACCCACTATTTTGCATTCTTATACAAAGTTTTTTCTTTCTTCTTCTTTTTAAATTCATTCTAGTTCACATTTCCTACTGTTTTCCTTTTTTCTGGACAGTTCTGTTTAACTGTCACTCAGTATTCTATACAGTGCAGAGGGTGTTACAAAAGTTGACTTAAGATAAATGAGCCCCTGATTATAGTACAAGAAGCCAGTTGCTAGGGCATGTTTTCTTCCATAGTCTTTTGTTGTTGAATTAATTCATTCAGGTGCTTCTTTTCATATTGGAAAATTGCCTGTTTCCAGGTGAATCTTGTAAAATATAGTCTTCATTATTGAGTATGCTCATATGAAAGATTAAGGTGGAAGTACTGATATTAAAAACTTATTCTTGTTTGGCAGCTCTATCAGAAAGCAGTCATTACCACATCTGTGATCATTTGAATATGTCCAGAAACAACAACCACAGATACTGAAAGAATTGGTTTTCTTCAATACCCATCCATCCAAAGGTACTGCTTTTTAAAACAGTCGGCTTAATGACTGGGACTTGAAAAGAAATATATTCATTTTGTAAAGTTCCTTTATAACCAGCTATGGGTTGGTTGGTTTGCTTTTTAGCTTTTGATTTTTTCTTATTGAGATTATATTCACGTAGCATAAAATTTATCATTTTAACAATTGTAAAGCATACAATTCAGTGGTTTTTAGAATATCCAAAAAATTGTGCAATCATTGCCATCACCTAATTCCAGAGAATTTCCATCACCCCAAAAAGAAAACTTGTGCCCATTAAGCAGTCACTCCCCATTCCTCCCTGAGCTCCAACTCCTGGCAACCACTAACCTACTTTGTCTTTATGGATTTGCTTTTTCTGGACATTTCATAGAAAAGGAATAATACAATATGTGGCGTTTTGTGTCTGGCTTCTCTCACTTAGCATACTGTTTTCAAGGTTCATTTACGTTGCAGCATGTGTCAGTACTGCATTCCTTTTTATGGTTGGATAATACTCCATTATATGGATATACCACATTTTGTTTATTCATTCATCAGTTGATGGACACTGGGTTGTTTCTACCTTTTGGCTCCTATGAATAATGCTGCTATGAACATTCATGTAAAAGGTTTTGTGTAGACATATGTTTTCAGTTCACTTGGGCAGATACTGAGGAGTAGAATAGCTGGATCATATAATAACTCTATGTTAAACTTTTTGAGGACCTGCCAGACAGCAGCAGCATCATTTTACATTCCTGCCAGCAATGTATGAGGGTTCCAATTTCTCTACATCCTCATTAACACTTGTTATTATCTGTCTTTTTGGTTATATTCTAGTGGATGTGAAGCAGTATCTCATTGTGGTTTTGATTTGCATTTCCCTAATGCCTACGAATGTCAAGCATCTTTTCATGGGCTTATTGGACATTTGCATGTCTCCTTTGGAAAAATACCTATTTAAACCTTTGCCCATTTTTAAATTGGGTTCTTTTCTTAGCATTATGTGGATAAATGTGACATAAAGAGAATAAATTTTGGAATTAGATACATGGGGTTTCCAATCCCTGCTCTCAATAATCTTGGGTAAATTCCTTAATAACAAGACATAGTTTCCTACCTATAAAATAAGGATAATAGTACTGGCTCCATGTATTTGAGGATTAAAAGAGAAAATGTATGTAGATGTGTGACACAATCAAGAACAGTCATTATTATTGATATTTTTAACATTATTATCTGAAATGAATCTCTTATTTTTTCAATGCCATTGATTAATTCATTCATATATTGACTGGGGATTTTTTGAACCCACGATATGCTAGACATTGTGACTATCGCAGTATCTGCCATTAAAAAATCAGATAGTTTAGCAGATAGGGAAAGCTGGATATGTAAGCAAATAATACAGTGAAGTAAATATTTTAATTGTGATAAGTACAGCGGACTCTTGGAGGTCTGAGGAATGATTGGGGCTTTGTGTCAAGGCCACTAATAACCTACTTGTTTGACAAAATAGACTGTCATTCTTTGCTTTGCATGTTAGTGAAGTTAGGTGCCTAAGTGTAATTCTCTATTTATTACCTATGAGACTTGAATTAAATTACAAATGAGAATCAGAAGATAAATATACTACAATTATGATCTTTAGCCTCTATTCAGCATATGGAAATACTACAATTCCATGTTTCCTTTAATGTTAATGCCTACTAGGGGCTTATCTGGGAAACAATGAAACCATTGCCCTTCAGGAATTCTGAGAGCTGACTGAGCCAGCTAAGTTACATGCCTGGTACTGGTGCCCTTAGAGATGCAAAAATTGAAGGACAAAGACACTTGATCAGTGTTTACTTTTACAAATTTTATAATTGTTTGTATATATAACATATTTAATAGTACGAAAAAGTAATCATTTTTCCATTTCCATATACAATATACTGTAGTTTTTGAAACCATAATTTTCTCTGCTTTTTCTATCTAAAGAGCTCGAGAGTTAAAAAAGTATCAGAATTCCATATGATTAAAAAAATCTTATTAAGAATTAACAGATACCATGCTACTTCTGTATCCCCACACATGTACTATTTTATTCCATTAAATATTTACATTGCTAAGATGACTCTAGCTCCAATTATAGCATTAAGGTTTTCAATGCCAAGATTAAGAGACCTTCTCTTCCTCACTATTTGAAAGGGCTGTGAGGTTCCTCCATCTTGTGGAATAATTATTATATATATCTATATACTTGTCTGTATGTGTGTGCGTGTGTGTATTTTAACCTTATGTGTCTGGTAACTAAAATTCGCCTCATAAGAGGGAACAGGACTTAAATTACAACTTATCTTCTACTGAATGTAATTGTTTTAAGACAAATTGAAGTACATTTCCAGCTCTTACAAAATTGGCAAGACACAAATGAAATACCACAGAGATATGAGACCTGGGGCTGTGAACCAGAAGTCAGATATCTGTAACCTCAGCTTTTCTCTTTCCATGTAGCCTCACCCTCCACTCACTCCATTATCTTAGCAATTAAACAGGGAGACTAGGCTTTCCAGATCCAGAGATCTGACTCTAGGCTCCCAGCTATCCACAGGATGGACCCCCAAATGCTACTGGACTGAAAAGGAAATATTCATAAGAAAATAGGCAAAGTGAGATATGCCTTGAATATCTGAGGAGTATTTTACAGTAGGAAAATGTCAAATTTAAGTTGTTGTTTCCCAATCTATAGAACTAGCAGCTTAAACCTGTTAAAGAAACTCATTTTTGTATCCTTACAGTGCCCAAATTTTGACCTAAAAATACACCTGATTCACTTTCTGTAAAGCATTGTTCATGAAAAGTTGAATGTACGAATATTATACTATTTGGAGAATCAACCTTACTTTCCTATTGGCTTATATTTTACTTTCAGAGATGTCAGCTCCCACACTAACATTTTAGCTTTCTGGTATTTTTATCCTTCAACCTCTCTGTGAAGTAGTCAAAAGCCTATAAACAAATACTTAAATGTTCTGGGGGGAACCCTTGAAAGGAACCCCACAGGGAATTCCTTTCCTGAGTGCAAAAATCATTTTGTAACGCCTCTAGGTTTAAAGTCTTCTGGTTTCCTAATCATCAAATAAAAAGAGTAATCTCAGGCAACTTTTGCCATTAAAAGAGAGTGTGTCTTACTGTTTAGAGGGAAAATAAGGCTAGATTCATTTGCAGTCTTATAGTCAAAACACTAACAATTTGCAGCCATGAACATGTTTTACTGACTTGCCCTGCTACTAGGAAACACAAGGTAGTAAATGAAGTATAGAGAACACTCTGTCCACCTTCTATGTAGTTATTCACTGCCAAGGGACTACTGGCAAAGTTATACTATACTAACATAGGAATATTGAAAGAAGAACTCTGAGACCTTGAAATGAATAGTCTCACACTAACTGCATCAAGCTGACAGCTTCTATTTTGTTAATATTAGGAATATAACATCGCACGCCCCTTGGTGATAGGATTACCCATTCCTCCTGGTCTAATGTGACAAGTGAACTGCTTGGGATTGCTGCTGCCTTTCATTAGCAGTGAAAATGATTTATGGCTAGAGATGGAAGTAAAGAATGGTGGATCCGGAAATCCCTCTTCCTAATAAAACCAAAGATACTGATCAAAGATGATTCATACCCCGCAAAAGATAGTCACTTCTGAATTATTTTCTTTGTAGATTTTCCAAACTTATTGCTTTTACTCTTTCTTTCTTCCCTTTGGGCCATTTTAGTAACGAATAGAAGAGAAGAGAGAATCAGTGATAATTTCTGGTTCAACAGAAATTAGATGACTTGGATAGATTACCTATTCCTATAAAAATAGTGTTTTTAATGAGAGTTTTTTTCTTGGTACCATATTGGTGGTGGAGGTAGGGTATGGTAATAAGAACTCTGAATGTGAGAAACTGCTCTCTATCACTGTGACTACAAGCAGGTAAATTAATCTCTCTGTACCTCAGTTCCCCTTATCTGCAAAATAGAAACAAAAATGCTTATCTTCTAGGATTGTAGTAAGGATCAAGTGAAATAATGCATGGGAAAGGGCTTTATAAAATATAAAACAAGGAAACTTTGGTTGTGGGCTAGTGTTTGCTCTCTTGTGTCCTCACTTCCCTCTTTGCTCAGTTTATTATGTATTTATTTATTTATTTTTTGGCTGGGCCGCACAGACCCATGCCCTCAGCAGTGAAAGCTAACCGCTGGACCACCAGGGAATTCCCTTTGCTCAGTTTAGATTCCATGATCCATGATGATAATCAATCGCTTGAGCCCACCCCTACCACACTTGCCCTCCTGTGCTTTCTCCCCTCTTTTTTACTCTGTTCTTGGCATAATATCAAGTATAGATTAAGTACAGATTAAGTTTTTAACAACACAACAACAACAACAAAAAGAGAATGGGTGGTGAATTTAACCCGAGCTCTACTTTTTATTAACTTTTGGGAAATCAGTTAGCATTCCCAAGCCTCAGGCCTCAGTTCCTCATCTATGAAAGAAAATGCTGATGATACTTCATGCAGTTGTTGTGAAGATTAAATTCAATAACACTTGTAACATGACAGCACAAGGCCTGTCACACTATGAGCATTTAAAAAGTTGTAACTATTATCAGCAGTATTTATAATCCATGATAATTATTTTTTCTCTGCTGAGAAGACCTGACACTAATTTATAGATGTTCATTTCCAAATATACATGCATATTTGCTATATGAAAATATTTTAAAATTCTGATTTAATTTTCTCATTTAATAACTTTACTGATTGTTTTTAAACCCTCTGCTGTTTTCCTTAATACCTTGAAGAGCCAAGAGCTTTCTAATTATTATTGTACATTTGGCTTATCCACAGTACAACAAAGAATTTTTAAAAAGAAAACTATGGTCTTAAATCTGTCCTGAATTTATAAAACATGACATATAAGATGTGCAAATATAAATACATGAATAAATGTATTCAGATTCAGATGAGAAAAATTTTTGTAATGAAACTATATGAATGATTCAGAAACTTGCCTTTCACAGCTAGGTAGGCTAAGTAATATTTTCCTCAAAACCCACATTATAGTTCCATAGGTTTTAATGTTTTCTTTTAGATTTGGAACACATTAGTCAAAATGTTGACACTCTTTTATAAGGAGTTTCTGGTTACAAAAGAAAAATCCACTTTAACCTTAGTGTAACTCAAGGCATTTAAACAATTCTCCACGGCATTCTATGGCCTCTTGTTATCCAATGAACGATATTTTAGTAAAACAATGAAACGTTCCATGTTCCTTCTTATTACCATCCATCATCCAACAGCTGTAAAATCACCAGCTGCTGGGAAAAAGAGAACTACATCAGTTCTCCCCAGCTGCAAGGAGAAAAAGCTGAAGATCTCCTCTTCACATAATTTCTGGGATCCCAGCAGGCTCGAATCAAAGTACAGTTTTCCTTGACACAAAAAATCTAGCCTTGTAAACATGTCAAAAAGCACATACACTATGATTTATTCCTGTCGCTACTGGGGAGAAAGTGTCTGTGAGAACTGTGGTAGAAAAGGCTGAGATAATAAGATAACAACAGCAATGTAGATAGAGGCTACCATACGCCAGGCACTGGCTATCATATTTTTAAGCCTCACAATAACTATATAAGGTAGACATTGTCCTCATTTTCTTAGGGAACTGAGGTTCAGTGAGACATTAATTTAGTAAATGCTGTGGTGAATCAAATCCAGATCTATTTGACTCCAGTGCTAGGGTCTTAAACACGGTGCTGTTCTGCCTTCCAGTGACATGAACAGATAAGGAAAAATTGAACTGGTGAAGGCTAAATGGAATGGATTGGGAAGAAGGCGAAACATGGAAAAGGTGGTACTACTTTAAAAGACACAGGAGGAGTGTTTAAAGGTAAATGAGGCTGCGAACTGGTACCCCACTTCGTGCCTTTTCCTACCCCCCTCTTCCAAAGAAGGAAAATGGCCCTAAAATCTTATATAGCTTAAGAAACAGACTAACTATCATTTCCATTAACTTCCCTAGTTCTCTATCATCAGCCATCAAAAATTCTAGCCCTTAAAACCAGATTTCATTAACTAATTACTCATCCTCACAACATTGGCTGCAGGGGATTTGGCATAGTCTATAAAGCAGCAGCTCTCAAACTTTAGCAAGCACTGGAATCACCTGAGGGCTTGTTAAACACAGATTCCTGAGCCCCAGTTTTAGAATTTCTGATTCAGTAGGACTGGATATATATTTGCAATTATATCAAGTTCTCGGGTAATCCTGCTGCTGCTGGTGCAGAGACCACACGTTGAGAATGACTGATATAAAGAAAAACTGTGCTAAAGAAAGTCAGATTTATACACACATACCTATGACAAGCTGACTAGTAAAAGAATACTCTCTTAAGAGGCTACCTTCTGTTCTGCAGGCACAATTTATGAATCTGGTTATTTACAGCTGCATATGTATAATGAATGGTGTTCACAGATACACAAATATGGGAGGACAATTGACCTATGACCATGCTCTTAATAAAGCAAAAGACTATGCTTTTAATGTGCAATTTGCTTAGCTAAGCAATCATAGGGATAAGAATATCACATTCAAACCAGGCAACCATGTCCAAATTTAATACCAGCTCTTTATAATCCAGAAAAAAAATATACATGAAAATAAAATGCACCTAAGCTTAGGGATGGGAAAAATCTGAAACCAGAACCATTCACATTTCCAGTCATAAGCCTCTGCTGGTCCAATTGCTTATGGCTTTTTTTTTTTTTTTTTAAAGGAACGTTTATTTATTTATTTATTGGCTGCGTTGTTTCTTTGTTGCTGCGCGCGGGCTCTCTCTAGTTGCAGGAATTCTTCTGGAACCAGATCCCTGCAAGCCATCATGGCCTTGGCCACTTACCTGTTTCTAACCCCTTAACTGGCCCTAGCTCCACGTGTGACTTGGTCTTGCCTGGTTTTGGTAGATGCTATAGTTACAGCACTGGGGGCTACCACCATTGTTGCAGAAGTTGAAATCAGTATGAAAGCTGGGGAGTAGGATGTCACAAGATGAGTATTATTTTAATTAGAAATGGCTTCCAATTTCAAAGGAGCCTGAGATGAGTAAGGAAATGAGGCTTCCATCCCATAGGGTCTTCTAGGATGGAGACTTCTCATTCTAACATCCTTTTGAAATGGAAAAAAAACACTTACTATACAATCCCCTTGACTTGGTTATCCAGATCCTCTTTTTAGGTTGATAGTTATCTATTTGGGTGGCGTGGGGCAGGGTCTACAGTAACTTTAGTGTAGCAGAGAAACCAAGCTGCAATAAGTCTACATGATTAGAGCAGATGAAGGTTACCTTTCCAAAGGGTAAAGCCTAAGCCTAGCTGGCAGCACACAAAGATTAACACCAAAGCCCAGGGAATTCTCTTTTCTGGTACAACACTGCATTGGCCTATTCATGATATGAAATGAGTGACTGCACAACCACGCCGAATCAAAGTATGAGGTCCGACTGGCCAGAGGCAACATCCCAACAGGAGATAATCACTGAAGAGGTTGCTGAAATAAAGTGCAGTTACCTACTCTCCACTACTCCTTGCTGAGGGAGGTGAGGGTATGGGATGAGCAGTAAATGATGTTCTTCATTCTTCAAGTAAGTAAATCCTGATAGGATGGGGCTGATGGTCAATCAAGTAGTAGAACAGGATGAAAATCTAGGCTAGCTCTAGATCTTTCTAAGGAAAAGAACAGCAGTGATAAGGGAAAAGAGAGGAACATTAAAAATGCCTGCAAGATTAAAAAGGAGAGCCTTCTTTCTTTTCACTTATATAAGACAGGAGACGGCATCTTTTCTTTTTCTTGTTGCAGTGGCAGCAGACTTGCTGGTTTTCACAGAACATGATTTCTGTAATATGGTCTGTTGACAAGGCTCCTCAACCACTGGAGAACAAACAGGCTGACCGTTAATGTCAGAGCTAGGTCTTCTCACGAAGCCTCGGACAAGGGCTATTTCACATGCTGGAACCACAGAGGAACCCCCGACACTGCAGGGTGCTTCAGTTAAAGCTTCTGAAATATTACAATGGAGTGATTGGCAGGTTTGGGGGGGCCCTGACTTCCTTGCACATGTAAATTCTTACAGAAAAGCTGGAAATATAAGGATGGGGAAGATTTCGTTTAGAGCCACCAAGTTCCAGACACCAGCCACGGATGTTTCTGCCCCATTTCACTACATGTTCTTTTCTGAGAAACACATTGCTGAGTGTTAAGCACTGTGGTTGAAAAAAATGAGTCACCCTCCCTCATCCTCCGTGTGAATCTCACAACTGCAGAGGCTGAAGACAGGAAGGTTGTCTCTGTTCCCTCTCATCAGGGAACTCACTTGGTGACCTGGTGGATGTCATGAGCAAGGTAGCCCAGTTGTCTGTGTCCCCTGCCACAGAGATGTGGCTGACCTTTGTCATGTAGATGGAGAATTCCTTGGTCAGCCACTCCGCCTGTTCAGGCATTAGCCCTGTGAAATAAAACATGCCAATTTGGTTAGCGATGTGCTGCCCATTGTGGGAGAAGCCCTCTTTCTTAAGGCTGGAGACAAGCTGAATCCGAATCTAATGACACAGTCGGCCATGCCTTTCACTTCTTGCAACCGCTGTTTTTGCAAATCCAGGCTGGTCACAATGGTTAAGGCAGTCAGGGCTCCATTGAGAATACATGGGATGGATCGAGATCTTCAAATGTGACTCCACCCTTTGGCTTCATCATTCATCAGCATCTTTGTAGGACCACAGTGAAGGTTCCCACATGCTCACCATGTAAGCCCATGTTCTTGGCATAGGATGGGCAGAGACAAACGTTAATGCCCTCTTGAATGAAGTGGTGCACAGCCCAGACATCCATGTTACCATCACCACTGTCCAAGCCTCGGTAGGCTAGCAGATGATTGTAGAGAACAGCTGTATTTTAAGACTTTTGCCATCAGCAGACCAGGTCAGAGAGGTGTACTGGGTGGCTCTGCTTTGCTGCTGGTACTGATAACTTCTTGCTTCAGTTCATTTACAATGACCTTACCCTCCAAGTCCCAGAGCTGGGTGTTGGGGCCCATGGTGGCACAGAGCCAGCAGTGGTTGAGGCTGAAGCACAGGGAATTGATGATGTCCCCACCATCTGGCATATAAAGGTGCTTGCTTTTATTGAGGTGCCACAGCATGACCTGGCCATCCTTGCCTTCAGAAGCACAGAGGGATCCATCTGGAGAGACAGTCACAGTGTTCAGGTGGCCCGGGGGGCTGATATGGTTGGATTTCAGTTTGCAGTATTCCAGGTTCCATACCTTGACCAGCTTGTCCCGGGCACAGGAGATGGTGATGGGATTGCTGCTATTGGGTGAGAAGCAAATGCAAGATACCCACTCCCAGTGGCTCTCACCCTGGACAGTGTATTTGCATATACCCAGAGTATATAATAAAAACTTCCAGAATTTTCTCTTCAGCCTAAGAAAGTGTTGCTAACTCTTTGAAAGTTAACATTCAGAGGATTTACTTTAAAAAAAAAAAAAGAAAGAAAGAAACCACTGCTTTTTTGGGTGGCCATGTGGCATGCAGGATCTTATTTCCCCGACCAGGGATCAAAACCATGCCCCCTGCAGTGGAAGCGTGGAGTCTTAACCACTGGACTACCAGGGAAGTCTCAAAACTATTGCTTTTAAATGCATACTCATGAATGCTTTATAAGGCTCTTGAGAACTCTGGTAATTTAGTTTGGTTGACCAGAGCCATTCAGGTTGTCTCATAGGTCATGAGACAAATCAGATATGGCCTATTCTGGGCCATGTTTTGGGGGCCTCTAAGCTTGTATCTGTCCTTTTGCTCAGGACTCTACCCTGAAATAATCCTATAAGGCTTGGATTACAAAGATAGTTGAGGAAACAAAAGGCCAGTGTCTTGGTCCATTTGGGCTGCTAGAACAAAGTTCCATAGACTGGGTGGATGATAAATAACAGAAATTTATTTCTCACAGTTTTGGAGGCTAGAAGTCTGAGATCAGGGTGTCAACATGGTCAGGTACTGGTAAAAGCATTCTTCCAGGTTGTAGACTGCAGACTTCTCACTGTGTCCTCACATGGCAGAAACAGAGTTAGCTCGCTGTCTGGCCTCTTCTTTTAAGAGCACTGATCCCATTCATGAGGGCTCCCCTCTCATGACCTAATTACTTCCCAAAGGCTCCACCTCCATATACCATCGCATTGGGATTAGGGTCTCAACATACAAATTTGGGGGTGGGGACACAAACATTCAGTATAGTGCAGCCGGCCGGCTCTCCTTCACTAATGCACTTAAATATAATGGCAGAAATTAATTAGCATCTTACCTCATGCAAATTTTCCTGTTTCAGCCTAGTTGGTTGACATGTATCTAGAATATCTAGGTTATTTTCTATTTGAATAATACCCGAACCCAATTAACTTAGGTATAACAAATTTTTCCATCCTTTATTTGAAACAATATTGGTTCAAAAGTCCATTAATGAGTAGAAACTAGTAGATGTTTGTTGAATGAGTTCCTTCCAAGTTCCTTCAACTTGGAAGCCCCAGCTTCACTTCTAGAAGTAATAGCATTGTTTCTGTTTTTGTAAGTTCCTGGCTACTGTCCTAGTCATTTCAGTTACCCCAATGCTATCCTGCACCCCAGCAACTCAGCCCAGCTAACACAGACTATCCTGCTGGCTAACTGGTTCATGGTCCCTCACGGCCGTACCTATATCAGGGCTGGGAGAAAGAAGACAAATGTGTAAGTCTACTCTTTAGGTAATGAAATAAGGATTTTCTGAGGCCTTTTAAGTTTTATTTATTTATTTTTGGTTTGGTTTGATTAGAAGTATCAGAGCAAAATATAAAATGAAAGAATTAGGGGCTTCCCTGGTGACGCAGTGGTTGAGAGTCCGCCTGCTGATGCAGGGGACGCGGGGTCGTGCCCCGGTCCGGGAAGATCCCATATGCCGCGGAGCGGCTGGGCCCGTGAGCCATGGCCGCTGAGCCTGTGCTCTGCAACGGGAGAGGCCACAACAGTGAGAGGCCCACGTACCGCAAAAAAAAAAAAAAAAAGAAAAAAAAAAGAAAGAATTAGAGTGCTCTCCTACTTGCCTAATCCTCATCCACAGCTCTGGATGCATCCCAACAAGGTACTTGCTGTCTGAGCCACTTTGTATCTTTTTTGGAAGAAGATGAGGTGAAGACAATGACAGTAATTTTTATCATCTCCCTATTCCTATGTTGCTATCATTCAACCAAACACCTATTGAACACCTTCTTCTGGCTCAGGTAATACACTCGGTCCTGAGGATATGAAGATCACACAGTCCCTGTCCTCAGGAAGTTCGTGATCTCCTGGGAGATGCAAACAAGTAAAAGTTCAGAGGAAAGCGCAATGAGAAGTGTGAGCCTGGAGGAAAGAGCACTTAAGTCTGCCTTAGGGTGAGAGGCTACTCTTTACAGAGGAAAATTATTGTTCATTCTGCTGGCTGGCCAGCAAAAGATACTGGGCATTAAGTTGAAGTTCTTATTTTTTACACTCTAAAATCTCCTTAACAATGGCATCCATTTACTGTCAAAGCTGGTTTCTATGTGATAATGCCACAAATATGATTATGCCAACCTCTCCTACTGCTCGCCTTACACTTTATATCTGGAAGTCATGGTACTAAAAACTGGCATGGATGTTTTCCAAGGAATCTGGTTATCATACTTGACTATTTATAATTCTAAAATGGAAGATTAAAAAAACAAGTTAATAGGCACTTTATAGGATGGGCATGGAGTCAGAGGAGTGAATCAGCAGAGGAAGGAAGAACCATGTAAGCACAGACGCACTCTAAGGGAACTTAGACTACCAAACGATTTTTTTTCGTAAGTGAGGACTTGTTTTACATACCACGTGGAATGCTCCAGGGGCCTTGACAGGTCTGAAGCCATCAACAGGTATACACTGATCAGCGTGGCCATTACAGAAGCAGCTGCCCTTGACAATGAAATCATAGATTGCATAGTGCGTAAAATGTTGAGGCTTTGCATTCAGGTTGTTTCTCTGACAGGGACAAGACTGTCGTTTTAGCAGCTGCACGCGGAGGTTGGTGATCTTTAGCTGCTCCTGCACTTTGGCACTGTAAGGGTTCTCCACATCATACGGTGGTGACAAAGCTCTGAAAATAACCTGTAAAGAAAAAGAAAATGCTGTGCATATATAGGACTGTGTGCAAACCCTGAACTATTTGCCCCGTGTAGTCCTGGTTTGATTTATACCTTTTATTATCTGTAAGTGATAAGATAACAAGAGGTTTTCAGACCTTGATCACCCCTGGGCAAGAGCTGCCCTGTTATTCTAAGGAACAGATGTGCTGCCTGTTGGGATGCAGAAGTATAAATTGAGTAATCAGCAGAAATCTGACTCTTGGGTTGAAGGCAGCCATACAAAGATCTTGGGGGAAGAGCATTCTGGGCAGAAGGAACAGCCAGTTTAAAGGCCTTGAAATGGAATCAAGCTTGGCTTATCCAAGGAAGAACAAGACCAGTGTGACTAGAGTTCAGGGGACAAGGGGACAGTGGAGAGGAGGACAGAGGCCACGTATGACAGATCATGAATAGAGAGCCCTTTATAGGCCGTGGTAGAGTTATCCTAACTGTAGTGGGAAGCCACTGGAAGGTAATAGGCAGAGAAGTGATGTGATCTGATTTGCATTTTTAAAAAAGGTAACTCTCTCTTGCTTCTGCGAGGAGAATGGATTATAAAGGGTAAAGGATAGAAGCAGGAAGACCAGTTAGGAAGTGACTGCAAAATAAAGATCCAGGCACTTATATTTCTAAATGCGGTATGACCCTTCCAAAGACTCATCAGTTATTAATTGGGACCACTTTCGCTTATGAGTATTTTTGGTTCTCCTTTTCTGGATCTGCCTTGCAACTTGTGGCATATATTTGGAATATTTTTACTGGAAGTAAATATACAACCCTTTGAGGGTGGATTTGATTTCTAAAATTAGTCGGAAGTCACTTGAATCCAATGCAGTGAGTAATGTACCTGATCAAGTTAGTTAACAGCACTTTTGGTTAAATGCAAGGTGTAACTAAGTAATGAGGCTTTTTATTGTGCAGGTTATAGACAGACTCTACAGGCAACTTAAGGCTTTAGTTCTGAGGAGGAAACCAGAGGGAGGAAGGCTCAGAAGGGACAGACTTTGGACATGTCTGTGAGTCTATACATTATACAGGGGCAATAAAATGGGCCTTGGGGTGGGGTGGTGCAAATTCTCTAGTGGACCTGTTACTTTGGAGGAGTAGAGGTTAGTGGAAAGGGAAATCACTGCCCATGGAAACCAATGAATATAAATATAATGTAACATGAAGCATTATTATAAGGAGGGCAACACTGTTACACCTCATTATGCAGTTAAAAAAAAACACCTCAATCAATCTTGTTGATTTATATAGTAAGAAATACAAAGCTCCTCTGAAAAATTCTTAAGCATCTCTTGACTTTTTAAAAATATGTCAAAAAAACCCTATTTACAAAAAAACAGAAATATTTTGATAACCACATAACAGTCATCCCTTGGTATCCGTGGGGGATCGGCTCCAGGCCCCCCTGGATACCAAATTTTCTGAATGCTCAAGTCCCTTATTTGGCCCTCCATATCTGCAGATGTGGAGCCTGTGGATACAGAGGGCTGACTGTAGTATGAAAGTAAAGTAATTATTAAAAAGTAAGCTTTGGATAAACTCCCATTTAGACAGAATGTATCTAAAAGTAACTTTCCAGAAAAAAAAAATTTTTCTTTAAGGAATACTTTGGAAAGAAAACTTTCATTTTATAAATTGCTTTTGCACGGAAAGTAGAAAAGGCAAGAATCTACTCTGTAGGATCACATATCCAGGTCTATTGGTACAGAACTGTCCTCAATGAAATATAACTTAAGGGAAGGTGATAATCAGCACTAGGCCTCCTATAGCCAGTTCTCCATCCAGCAGCCAGAGTGATTCTCTATTAACAGAAATTGGACCATGTCCTTGCTTAGATCTACACGCACCTAAAGACCTCCCATGTCTCTCAGAATAAAATACAAAGTCCTTATAATGGCCCTGCTTTGTTTTTTTTCTTAGTGCTATTACCACCTGCACATTTTAGTTGTAGTTGCTTAATGTTTTACTGTCTTCCCCGTCTAGAATGTAAACTTGTTTTTTTTTTTTTTTTTGGCCACGTGGCATGCAGAATCTTAGTTCCCAGACCAGGGACAGAACCAGTGCCCCCTGCAATGGAAGCACAGTTTTAACCACTGCACCACCAGGGAAGTCCCTAGAATGTAAACTTCTTGAGCAGAGTCACTGGTGTATCCCAGGACAGTGCCTGGCACAGAATAGGTATTCAATGAATTTTTGGTAAATGAATTGATTAACTATAACATTGTTCTTGGCATTCAAATAATAGGTGAGAATTTCAAATAACTTCCTTTTACAGGGTTCTAAACAGATTCACATACTGAATTCATGTCATAGCACCAGAAGGGGACAGGTAAGAAGTTGTATTAAAGCAATAGTTACCAATAATGAATTATTAACCAGTATCTGCATATGTAGCTAATTTTGAACTTGCAAAACTTAAAAAAGTATCTTAAACAATATTCTGCACCATTTATTCACATGGCAAGTGGTAGAGAGCAACATATTATGGAATAAAATTTTCCAATAAACAATATGTCACCTATTTGAAAGTCAATATAGAATTAATGTCTTTTTCTTTTAACAACAGCCTAAATCAGAACGTGACTTCATATTTTGAATCATTAAAAAAATTTTTTAAAAAGCATTGAATCCATTGTGAGCTTTACATGGGGTTTATTTTCCATATGACTCTCAAACACTGGCATTATGTTAGACATTTGTGAAGAACTCTTGCTCTAAATAAGATCAGTGATGTGGCTGCCTCCCAATTTATCAACCACAGTAGTGCAAGGACATGGAAAAAGGTAACCAGTGCTAACTAAATAAGTATTCCACTGAAAAGTCTACTGCATACTACACTGTCACCCACCCATCCTTTTCCTGAACATTGCTGGCAACTGTTTTCTGTCTCTGCTCCTGGCACATATTTACCCTTGACATTTACCCTAGTTCCCTCTCTCTCCCTCCCCGTGAGAATTGTTCAGCACATGCAGGACTACAGGAAGATCTGTCAAGGTTTGTAGGAACTTAGGAGCTCTTTTGCTTCCTGGACCCAGACTGTGGAAGCTGAATGGCGGCTCTGTGCTTGGTGTGCATGACACCACAGTTGGCACGCTGATATCAGCAGGGAATGGACATCATGACCCCTGAGGCTGCGTGCTGGAAAGGAGACAGCGGAGTGCCACAGACACAAAAGTGGATGGGAATTTAAACCATGAAATCTTTTTTCCAGAAAGGAGACGCCTTAATCTGATACCCTGGGAAATGGATCTACCCTGTGTCAGGAAACAAAGAGTGTGCCAATCCAGATGCTTCAAACTTCTGGCAGGTCGCCTTTTGGGTCCCACCCAGTTTTTCTTCAAATATCCCCAGAAGAAGCCTGTATGGCACTACTTAAATGAAGGAAGAAAAAGTGTAGAAGCCCTCCATATAATATCAGCCTCTTCTGTTTTTGTCCCCATCAGGAACTGGATGTACCTATGGGCCCATCACTGTTCCTCTGCCTGTGATTGCTTCTGAAGATGCACTCCTAACAAGACATAGTTTAAAAGCCAGAGGGGGGTTAGGATCAAGCCCACTTTGATATTTCCAGCTTGTTAGTGCCATTGGCCAGGATTTCATGATCTTATTTTTTTAACTAAGAAATTTGATTATGTTTTAGTGATTAATACTATGCTCATTACAGAAAAATCTGTCACTCAAAATGTAGAAGACATTAAAAAACTACAATTCAATCCATCCTAAAGGCAACCAGGGATACCAGCTTGATAATATTTTTCCATCTAAACTTCTATATGTATAAATATAGAATATAATGTAAACAACCTTGTTTCAACTTAGCAGTACTTTGTGAATATTCTTCCAAATCGTTAAAAATAACTCTACATACATCAGTAGTTCTCAAAGTGTGGCCCCCAGACTAATATCATCAGTATCAACCTGGAAACTTGTTAGATATGTAAATTCTTGGGCCCTACACCAGACTGACAAATCAAAAATTCTGGAGATGGGGCCCAGAAATCTGTGCTTCAACAAGCCTTCCAGGTGATTCTGATGCACAATAAATTTTGAGAAACACTGCTACATAATTTAAAACCTGGTTACAATTCCATTGTGTGGATATGACATAATTTATTCAGCCAGACTGCTACTGTTAGTCGTCTAAGTTGTTTCCAACTTTTCAGTATAACATTACAATGTACAGTCTTGTAGCTAGAATATGGAAGTTTATAATAATATCCTGACACATTTCCAAATGAGAAAATCAAGAGGTAAAGGAATGCATAGTTTTAAAAGCTATCTGAGTTTCTTGAATGAATCATGGACCCTTTCCTACATAATCTTTGGAATCTTCACATTTCTCTGGTCTTGCCTCACTTCTCTAATTCTGGAATCCCTCAAACTTTGCCTAAGGATCTGGATTCTTGGCTTAGGTTCTGCCATTTCTTATGCCCCACGAAAACAAAGAGATCTTTAGAAGTTCTGAACAGGTTAGAATCACCTATATGTTCTTTCTTTTCTAGAATACTTACAAAAAACTCTCAATAATACTGAGAGTTAGTGAAAATTGTATTCTTTATGTCTTATTTATACTCTGAGATAGAAATTTCAACAGAGTATTAACACAGTGTGAACAGAATAAGAAGTAGGGGAAGTATTTGGTACGTAATAATCAAGGAATTCTTTCAGTATTGAACTCATACCTGACATATTGCTTTGTACCTAAAATTTTATTGCCTGTGTTGAATCATAATAATTTGAGAAACTTAGTTATCACATTAAAAAAAAAACTTTTCAGCTGCTAGCTTGAGGAATATTTCGGGTCCAAGTTGATTACCCATGCCACGGACTCCTCTGGCACTTGCTCTTTCCATGACAGCATTTTTACACTAGTACATTGTTATTGCCTATTTACTTGTCTGTATCTCACATTAGACTCTGCTCAGTGGGCAGGCATCTTGTTTGTCTGGTTAACAGCTGTGTCCCCCAGCATGTCCCACAGTCTTTGGCATATTGTAGCATTTCATAATTATGTTGAACGAATAAATGAATGAATGATTTCTCCAAATAGCATTTTTTAAAAGGAGAAGCCAAATAGGGAATAGGGTTTAGAAAAATAAAGAAAGCAAGATGGTCTTACCACCAGTTCTGCACTCTTGATGAGGAGCATGTGAACACACACATTTGTATAAATACCTATGTAAAAATAGGTAATACATTTCAAACGGCTTTATGGATTCTTTCTCTTCAGTAGCACACAAGATCTTTCATGTTCTTCAGAAAACAAATCAGGCAGGCATGAGCAAGCACCCAAACACATACAAATACTAGATATTTCCCATGGTTTCTGGTCTAGTTTTCTTAGTTACCAAAAATAGAAGCTTCAGGATCATAACTGCAACTGTTATTTAATGGTTTTTGAAACCCTAGACATCTTCATATTCTCAAAAGAGCAGCTTTTGGTTTCAGTGATTTTCTCTATTTTTCTATTTCATTTTTGCTTTTATCTTTATTACTTTCTTCTGCTTCCTTTGGGTTTAATTTTCTTTTCTTTTACTAGTTTCTTAAAATGGAACTGTAGATCATTGATTTGAGACCTTCTTTTCCCCTAAGTGCTTCTTTAGCTGCAGCTCATAAATTTTTCTATGTTGTGTTTTCATTTTTAATTCAGTTCAAATGCTTTCTAATTTTCCTTTTGATGTCTTCTTTGACCCATGGGTTATTCAAAAATATGTTATTTAATTTCCAAATATTTGGGGATTTCCCAGATACCTTCCTATTATCGATTTCTAAGTAATTCCTTTGTGGTCAGGGAATATACTTTGTATGATTTGAATCCTTTGACATCTATTGGTACTTGTTTTATGGCCCAGAATATGGTCTATCTTGATAAATGCTCCTGTGCCCTTGAAAAGATTGTATATACTACTGTTGCTGGTGAAGTGTTATATAAATGTTAATCAGATCAAGTTGGTTGACAGTGTTATTCAAATCATCTATATCCTCACTGATTTTCTCTACTTGTTCTGTCAATTTCAGAGAGAAAGTTGTTGAAATCTCCAACTATAATTATGAATTTATCTATTCCTTCTTGCAGTTCTTGCTTCATGCACTTTGAAGCCTTGTTATTAGGTGCATAAACATGTAAGGTTGTTATAGTCTCTTGATTAATTGGCTCTTGATCAGTACGAAATGTCCCTCTTTATCCCTGGTAATATTCTCTTATCTGAAATCTACTTTGTCTGATAATAATATAGCCACTATCAAAAGCTTTTGATTAGTGTTAGCATGGTATATCTTTTTCCATTCTTCTCCTTTTAACTTACTTATGTCTTAATATTTAAAGTGGATTTCTTATAAGCAGCATAATTGTGTCTTTTAAAAATTTTTATTCAATTTGATAATCTCTGCCTTTAATTGGAGTGTTTAGACCTTTTAAATTTAATGTGATTGTTGATATGGTTGTGTTTAATCTACCATCTTGCTTTTTGCTTTATATTCTGTCCCCTTCTTTTTCTCTCTTCTGTTGGATTGAACATTTAGGGTCCTTTTTACTTCTGTTTTTGTTTATTAGTTATAACTCTTTTATAAAAAAATAGTGATTGCTTTAGGGTTTATAGTATACATCTTTAACTTAGCACAGTCTATCTTTAAATAATGTTTATCACTTCACATATACTTTAAGACACTTACAGCAGTGTACTCCCATTTCCTCCCCTCAATCTGTGTTGTTTTCATGCATTTGACTTCTATATATATTATAAAGTCCATAACACATTGTTAATATTTTTTTCTCTAAAAAGTCAATTATCTTTTAAAGAGATTTTAAAAATAAGAAAACAATTATTTTACATGTAGTCACCTATTTTCCCTTTTTGATGCTCTTCATGTCTTTGCACAGATCTAGATATCCATCTGGTATCATTTTTCTTCTGCCTAAAGGACTTTTTTTTAAACATTTCCTGTAGTGCAGCTCTGCTGGTTTTTTTTTTTTTTTTTGCCTTTTATGCCTGAAAAATTCTTTATTTCTTCATTTAAAAAAATATTTATGTATTTATTTATTTTTGGCTGCATTGGGTCTTCGTTGCTGCTGCGCACAGGCTTTCTCTAGTTGCGGTGAGCGGGGGCTACTCTGTGTTGCAGTGCGTGGGCTTCTCATTGCAGTGGCTTCTCTTGTTGTGGAGCACAGGCTCTAGGCACACGGGCTTCAGTAGTGGCGGCGTGTGGGCTCAGTAGTTGTGGCACACGGCCTTAGTTGCTCCATGGCATGTGGGATCTTCCCAGACCAGGACTCGAACCCGTGTCCCCTGCATTGGCAAGGAGATTCTCAACCACTGTGCCACCAGGGAAGTCCCTTCTTCTTCATTTTTGAAAGCTATTTTTGCCAGGTATAGAAGTCTAGGTTAACAATTTTTTTTTGCTTTCAGGATTCTGCCCCACTGTCTTTTGGCTTGCATTGTTTTTGTACAAAAGCTGCCATTCTTGTATTTGTTCTTTTGTACATAATGTGTTATCTTTTCCCCCCTCTTGCTGCCTCAAGGTTTTCTCTTTACTATTGGTTGTTAAACTATTTGATTATGATGTGCCTTGGGGTATTTTTCTTCCTGTTTCATGTGTTTAAGGTTTGTTGTACTTCTTGGATCTGTGGATTTATAGTTACAGTCAAATTTAGAAAAATTTCAGCCATTATTTCTTAAATTTTCTGTTCCCCTCCTCTCTCTTATCTCCTTCATGGACTCCAACTACACATATATTAGATTGCTTGAAGCTGTTCCACAGTTCACTGATTTATTTATTTAAATTGCTGATTTATTTATTTATTTATTTTTCTGCATTTTTTTTCTCCCTGTGTTTCATATTGGATCATATTTCTATTGCTATATATTGAACTTCACAAATCTTCGCTTCTGTAGTGTCTAACCTACTAATCCCATTCCATGGGATTCCATTTTTTTTTTTTTTTTTTTTTTTG
>NW_006796149.1:3067244-3094267 GCF_000442215.2 Lipotes vexillifer
CCGGGAAGATCCCACATGCCGCAGAGCGGCTGGGCCCATGAGCCATGGCCACTGAACCTGCGCGTCCAGAGCCTGTGCTCCGCAACGGGAGAGGCCACAACAGTGAGAGGCCCGCGTACCGCAAAACAAAAAACAAAAAACAGAGTAAGACAACTCTTAAACACTAACAAGACTGAATGCCAATAAAATTGTCCATTGTGGCAAAAATTTTCAGCCATTTTTTCATGTTAAAGGCTTTAAAATTTTTATTCCCCTCTGTTTATCCCCTCAATTAATCTTCCTTATAAAAATGCATATATACATATAAGTTAAAAACAAACACTTTCCCTAACTATGTGCCATAGAAAACCACAGATGGCAATTAGCTTGACTTTATTTTATTTTATTATTTTTTACTATAAATTTATTTATTTATTTATCTGTCTGCGTTGGGTCTTTGTTGCTGCACGCGGGCTTTCCTCTAGTTGCGGCATGCAGGGGCTACTCTTCATTGCAGTGCATGGGCTTCTCGTTGCAGTGGCTTCTCTTGTTGCAGAGCACAGGCTCTAGGCGCCCCGGCTTCAGTAGTTGTGGTATGTGGGCTCAGCAGTTGTGGCTCGTGGGTTCTAGAGTGCAAGTTCAGTAGTTGTGGCACATGGGCTTAGTTGCTCCACGGCATGTGGGATCTTCCTGGACTAGGGCTTGAACCCGTGTCCCCTGCATTGGCAGGAGGATTCTTAACCACTGTGCCACCAGGGAAGTCCCAATTAGTTTGACTTTAAAACTAGCTTTCTTATTGAACATTTGTGTGCCTACTGGAGGATTTCCATAATGCAAACCTCCACTAGAATGTGCTTTCAACTTTTCATTCAAGAGACTTAATGAGGAGCAACCAAAATGTACTGCTTAAGGTTTAAAAAATATATCAAACTTTAAACACTGTTACCCTGGAGGGGAGATCCTGGCTACAAAACAAATAGACTTCAAAGGGACCTCCTGACTTTCTCTAAACCACAGATAAATATTTGCTATTACTATGGTAATAGGTAGCATAGGGCCACTTTGTTCTTCACTTGTAGGAGACCTCGAAGATAGGTGTTGATCGCCACCATGAAAAGTTTCACCAGTAGAGAAAATCTCATATACCTTTTCCCATTAAGTTCTAGTCTGACATACAAGGATTAATTGCAAGAGATTAATTAAAGAAGAGAGCTGAAAGCTAATTAGAAGGAGAAACTTGGAGAAATAAAAGCCAATAAACTGGCTTAAAAGATAAAAAGTAGATATTATTTTCTCTACTTTGACCTGCATGTAATGAAGTACAATCAGTTCAGCTGAAAGACTGGTATCCCTAATTTATATGTTTGTAGAGATAGAAAACAAGGGACTTCCCTGGTGGCACAGTGGTTAAGAATCCGCCTGCCAATGCAGGGAACACGGATTCGAGCCCTGGTCTGGGAAGATCCCACATGCTGCGGAGCAACTAAACCCGTACGCCACAACTACTGAGCCTGTGTTCTAGAGCCCGCGAGCCACAACTACTGAGCCTGCAACAAAGACCTAACGCAGCCAAAAATAAATAAATAAAATATATTTATATATATAAAAAAAAAATCTGCCTGCCAATCCAGGGGACACGGGTCCAAGCCCTGGTCCGGGAAGATCCCACATGCCGCAGAGCAACTAAGCCCGTGCACCACAACTACTGAGCCTGTGCTCTAGAGCCCACAAGCCACAACTACTGAGTCCTCACACCTAGAGCCCATGCTCCACAACAAGAGAAGCCACTGCAATGAGAAGCCCGCACACTGCAAGGAAGAGTAGCCCCCAATCGCCACAACTAGAGAAAGTCCGCACACAGAAACGAAGACTCAATGTAGCCAAAAATAAATAAATAAATAAATTTTAAAACGCTAGAAAACAATAAATACTATAAAATTAGTCTATGTTTCCTTCCGCTCCAGAGTAGAGATTTATAGAGAAGGACTGGAAGTACAGAATTTTCAGGATGTTTAAGCCATTGAGCTTACAGAGCATGAAAGCCCATAACAAAAATCCTGACCTCCAAAGAGAAACAAATTAAATCTCATTTCAGTTTCTAAAAATGTTTTTTTCTCATACTTTAGATAAGAAAAAGACATTTCCAACCTGGATAGATTGCAAGCTTGGCTAATATAAATCCTAATTGTGTCTCTTATCAGCAGTGTCATTTCTGAGTGATGACAGAGCTGTGATTAAAGATAAAATTCCAGGTCTATGTGACATTAAGCCTTTTAATCAAAGAAGCATTTATTTATTCATTCAACCATTATTTATTGAGGAGATACTTTGTATCAGGCACTGTGCTAGGTACTCTGGATACAAAACTGAATAAGAAAAATCAGTCATGCGTAGCACTTCAGTTGTTCCCTAATTCTTGAAAATTGAGCGAGCTCTGTTAAAAGCGGTGTAAGAAAACAGCCCAAAATATTATTTTTTTAAATCAGAAGAGCACATAAGGCTGTTTAACCAAATTTCTCAATGCTGGAAGTTCCTCTAGAATGGCTGATACCCATCTGTTCTCTATTAGATCCCACACCCTCATCGGGTAGCATATTTCAGTTTTTGATGATTCTAATTATCAAAAAGTTCCTCTGTGTTAAGCTAGTTCTGTCCTCTGTAACTTCTAATACTGATCTTGAAGCTACACAAAATAAGTCTATTTTACTTTCAACAAGCAAGTCCTTCAAATATTTAACGGCAGCCACCAACTTCACTTTCATTTTCCAGGTAAAATATCTACAGTGTCTCATATCATGTAGTTTTTAGACCATTTACCACTCTGGCTAGATAGCAAATGACCTCTGTTTTATGTATATATGTAAGCTACCGATGACACTATTTTCCTCACATTTCCCCCTCTAAGATGTCAAACAAATTCTAAACTCTACTGCTGAACATTTTTTTCCAATTCTTTTTCAATCCAAATGCATTTCAAAGGTTTTTCTGTAACCTAAGGAATATTCAGATTTTAAAACACCTATAGTATTTCAATACAGCTATTTGGGAAGAAATGGAGTTGATGAGTAGGGACAGTGGTATGAAAGTAAAAAAAAAATGAATTCACCATGAGAATATTATTTATGTAGCCTACTGAGCACTCACCTACAATCACGGTAAAACAGGGAGGCAAGATTGCCATTCCAGTGTCATTATTTTGGGAGGTAGGGAAGGGAAGGAAAGAGTCACTTCTATATCTGAATAGAATGTCGTAACATTATCTGCATATTTCCATAGTATCTGCCATTGTATTATTTAGTTCATGAGAAAATAATATTTCTGGTTACACACCAACTAAACTGATAGGCAAACTGGCAGGTAAGGCTGACGTAACGAAGCGGGGTTGGGGGTGGCCACAGCAGTCTAAATATTCAGTAGGTACATATGAACAGAATTGGTTCCCCCTGTCTCCATAAGCAGCTGAAGAGATGAAGGTGACTGGTTGAAACTGACCAGGCCTCTGAGGATGAAAGTACCAGGGGCCAGCTCCACAAGTAAAATATCCTTCTGGTTACACTTATGGCACCTGCTAGAACATCCAGAAGTAGCTAAATGCTTTCTCAAGCGGGCTTTTTAAAAAGGAGAACTAAAAAGGAACAGCAATAATACATTACTGAACTCTTGGCCCATGAATTTCCATGTGCGCCTGGTGCATATTTTATAAAGTTCTTGGAAAACAGGTGTTTCCCACCTGTTCTGGTTACAGTATTTCAAACTGATAATCTTTTAAACATGTTATAACTCCCTGACTAACTTGAACAGGACTTCAAGAGAGACTTTTTCAAGCATATTGTTTTAAAAGACCATTTATTTTAACAACAAACCTACCATACAAAGTCATGAAGAGTATCTATTCTTAACAAAAGAATAAAGACAAGTCCAAATAGGGAATCCAGACCAGGGTCAGGAACTGAACTTTGCTCACTCACTCTGAGTTCCCTACAGAGCAACCTCTTACTAGAATCACTTGGAGATTCCTCCTTGAGTCTGAAATACCAACAAGGTGTAGGTGGATACATTTTTTTTCAGTTTTGATAAGAAGTTTTACTTTAAGCTCATACTTATCTCTTAACATAACTTTGCCATCTAAAAATATCTTTTAAAACTTAGTTCTTTATCTTGTACTTGACATTCATAATATAGTTTTAAAAGAATTTGTGGAGTCACAATAGATATGTAGAACTAAATATGGAAATGAAGAGACATGAATTGTTCTTTGTACATCTGATTTGTTCATTTTTCTCTAAATCTAACTCCTTCTAGTCTATTTTTGCCTGTTTGTGAAGATGACTGGGCTACTGCTTTAATAAAAAAAGTATATAATTCTTTATATTCACTCTACTATGAAATGACCAAGACTGATGTGTTCTCTAATTAAATATCTGTCCAAAAGCACTAAGCAAAAATGTAGACCCTTGATGCTCTTGAAAAACATTGACAGTTAACCAATGTTAGTACAGGATGTCCCTAACTTACAAGTGGTTTGTGTTCTAAAAATTTACCTGTAAGTCAGTTGCCTGGGCTTTAGAATGCATTTTATGTCTATTTTTGTTTACTACTGTATCCCCAGAGCCTGAGATAGTGCTAGACACATAGTGGGCATCCAAATATTTGCTGACTGACTGGATGAAGTGACCTAAAAGTGCACTTCACTAATAATGTAATTGAACTATATTATTGTTAATAATAATTAGCATTTATAGAGCACTTAGCCATTTATAAAACACATTTATATGTGCCTTATTTTGTCCTTTCTCACATTGATTCAATTTACAAATGAAGAGTCTAAGACCTCTAAATTAAAGAGAGCCATTGAAGCTACTTGAGAGGATTGGGTGTGAGATGAGGAACTTGAATTAAAGTGGTAACGGTGGAGGTGAGAACCAATTAGAGATAGAACCACCAGAACCTGGTGATGGACCTGATATGGGCCTCCAACTCCTACACTTATGCTACCACATTGCATCTAGAAATGTAAGCTATAGATAAAATATCATCTATTCATACAAAATAGAGACTCAGAGAGAGTAGGGACACATTTCTTTATCTGCTGACACCCTTTTCTTTAGCGGTTAAGTGACTTCCTTATGTTCAGTGGTTAAGAAGGACCCATTCACCTTGCAAAAAATGAAATCTCCCCAAAAGGATTACACCAAAATTGAGGGCTCCTGCCTAGCTAGCAGGAAGACTGATGTGACTAGCTAAGCAGTATCCAGCCCAAGACCCCTGCTACTGGAGTAGTTTGGATGTAAAGAATTTTCTTAAGTCATTTACTCACTCTGTGGCATAATCCACGTATTCAGAGGTGGATGAGACATTAAGGGGTCCTGAGACAAATCTTCAAATCTGTACACAAATCCTTTCTGTAACATCTCTCATAGATGCTCACTCAGCCTTTGCTGAAACATTTCATGGGATGAGAAACTCAGTGGATCTCACTTGTCTTTTGGATACATCCGTTTTTTTATAGTCTTTCTTTGGTCAAAGTCTTGCTTTCTGAAAGCATCAGAGTCCATTTAATCCCTCTTCAAACATCTGAAGAATGCTAGCAATTCCTGAACATCCATAAATCCTTTCTCACAGGCCAAATATCCCAAGTTAATTGTTCATGGTATAATGAGGTTTCTAACTGATCTCACCAATTCTGCTCAGCTTTCTCTAAATAGGAATATCTTGACCTGAATATAATATTCTAGCTATGCTTTGACTAGAGAACACAACAAAAGGACTATTCTCTTTTTGTTTGGAGCATTATTTTTCTATTAATGCAGCCTGAGACTGCATTAGCCTTTTTGGCAGTCATGATGTATTGTTGACTCACATTGAGATTACAGTCAAAGGAAACCCTCAGGTCTTTTTCACATGAATGGCTGATGAGTCACACCTCTTTGGTGGTATTACAGCTGATTTTTAAAAGAGGAATTTATCACTATTAAGTTTAATCTCATAAGTTTTGCTCAAGAATCTTTCACAACTTTCCCTGAGTTGTCTTTCTTAAACAGCTCTGATTATGTTATCCTTACCCAGAAGAGCTACTGATTGATCTCCACTACCCACAGGGTCAAGTCCAAAATACTTTGCACACTAGACCCTGTATAATCTGAACTGAGCCTTCAGGGTTAGCCTCATCTTCCCTCATCCCTCTCTCTTCTCCATTCCCCACCATTCCATACTCTCCAACCATTCTGAGCATATTGACCTTCTTAACACATGTGCACTTTTCCATGGAATTTCCTTCTCCACCTTTCACTTACTTTTTTATACTTTAAGAGACAGCAATTTAAAAGTCCCAATCAGACTGTGAACTCCCTGAAGCCAGGAATATACTACAGTGATGTTCAGATAATAAGCAAGAGACATAACTTACAAGTTTTATACTTTTAAGGTTTTTTGGTTCGATTTCTCGAAGAAAAGAATATTTAAATCTCTTTCTTCAAAGCTAGTTTCTCCTCCCAGCTCTAGAAATGCAGGTGAGTGGGATTTGGCTTACTTGAAATAATATTTCTTAGGGATAGGGAGTAACAACTTTGGCAGTTTGTCTGAGTGAACCAGATAGCTGCACAGGTTTGTCCAGAGGCCGTGTCATAAGGTGATTGTTTTCCAGAATCACAAAAAAAACCCCACCTTTGCACCCAACACAGCATTGTGAAAAGAAGCCCAGCTGGAAGCACTGCAGGAGCAGAAGCATGAGGGCTTCTATTCAATCATTTCCAATGATATCAATGAAAAACTAAACAAAATCCCCCAGTTAACCTTTACATGCACCTTCTGCTGTTTTCCAACAGGTGTCGATAGATTTGTACCTTTCCATCTAAACTGCAACCCTTTGTACCAAGCCTTTGCAGATTAGAAATAGAGCCTATGGTTTGGGTTTGCAAAGGGATGGAGGCTACGACATTGTTCTTGTTGAGAAATTGTACTAATTAGCTATCTGCCTTAGGATCTGTCATCCTAAGTGGCTAACTTAACAGACATTTAGCAAGTCATCTCTCAAACAGACTGTTTAGTGTGCCCGCAGACCAGGTACTCTGCCATAAAGATGCTTTGAACAACAAAAGGTAACAAATAGTTATATAGATAATCTTAACAATAATAATGCCTCAGAGTTCATATATTTGATAAACAGCTATTTAGCAGGCAACATGTTAGATGCAAGGGTAGTGTTTCTCGAAGTGTGGTCTGGACTGCCTTAAGGAGCTCACAGAACAATGCGATAAACGCCATGACAGAAGTGAGCATGTGATAAGGGTGCATAGGTGTAAGGCACATACATAGTGCACCTAACCCAGGATTTTGGAAAGAGGTGAAGTTTAAGGAGAGTCCTTAAGGATGAATAGCAATTATCTATCCTTTCATCCATCCATCCAAAAATATTTGAGTGACAACTTAGCTAAGTGGATGAGAAGTAGGACTCGGGGAGAGGAGCATCTCAGGAAAAGAAAGCATGTGTGCAAGGGTCAGAGGATAAGAAAGAGCATGGCACCTTGGGGTAATACGATGGTTCAATAGATAGAGCTGGAGGCTGGGGTATAAGCGGCAGTGAAGAGGCTGAGGCAGCAGGTATTAGAAAGGGCCTAGTGTGCCCCATTAAACAACATGGAGTACGTTATGAGGAAACTGGAGAGTCAGTGAAGGGTTTTAAGCAGAGAAGTGACATTTTAGATTTCATAAAGATCCTTCAGAGTGTGGTATAGAGAACAGATTGGGAAGCAAGCAAGACAGAGTAGAGAGAACCTTCAGGAGAACATTGCAATAATACATAGAAATGATTTGCACCACCATTTGTAGCTGTGGGGATGGAGAGAAGCATACGTACTCAAGAGACACTGCAGTAGCAGAATGGGACAGGCCCTGGGGACTGACTGAGGCTGGGTGAAGGAGAGAAAAGAATCGAGAATGAATCTCAGTTTTCGCCTTGACGGGTCTTTCTGGGTTAGACAGTGATGCTATTTGTTTAGGTTTTTATTTTCTCAGTGAGTTAAGAGGCAAACTCTTTGGCTGAGAGCAAGCAAAGGGGTTTTAGGGAGAGTAGAAGACACTTTGAAAGAGTCATTGCAGGAATGAAAGGGAGCTGAGGGAAAAAGGATTTCCAGGGAAGTTTGAGGGCCAAATTCAGGCTGGAAAACATAAATTTGTAGAGGTATCTCTCAGCACAATTGTGTTATTATTTTTCCCATTAGAGTTCAGCTATTTAGCTGAAGGAGCAAGAAGGCGAACAGTAGAATTGATCTAGAATGGGGATGTGATGGACAGACAAGGGGGCAATGGAGTTGAGAGAACTGACAGAAGATTCCAGAGAGAAAATCATGGGAGCAGGCTAGGTATCATGTCCATTTTTGCAGACAAATAGATATTTGGGGGCCAGAGAAGAGATAAAAGAAGTGGTCTAATGTGACATAACTAAACTGTTAAAGAGAAGAAAGAAAAATTAGAAAGAAAAATGGCCAAAAGTAACAAACAGGATTGATAGAGCATGTGGGCAGGAGTTGACGATTACCTTCTGTTGTTGCAAACTATACCTCTTCACTACGTCCCCTGCCCCAGAAAGGATTCCCCAGTGGGCCTATGTTCTTCTGAACTTTGGTAATCATCAGAGAGAGAGCTGTTGTTACAACAGGCTGAGTGTAGTGTCCTACCCCTTTGGGTGTGTTGGGATGGTGAACATGGGTTGTTGGAGAGTGAGGTGCCTAGTTCTTCTGACAGAGAAGTGGTTGATGTGGCCTCCATTTACTTTTGCTTTTTATTTGGAGGTGGGAGTGGAGTCAGAGGGTTATTCCTTGGGACACAGGATATGAGAAAAGTGTAGGCATCAATTACAAAAGGAACTGATGGAAAGCCTCAAAGGCCTCAGCAAGGTCAGGTTGGCTGAAATAAAAAGAAACACAAATTCTTAATGGAGATTAAACAGTATAAGGGAGTGATTACATTTTCTCTCTTTGATTTAATTTGAAAACACTGAAACCTTTTCCAGTAGCTGCCGAAAGACAGAGTGTTAGCACAAATGATGTCACGCAGAAGGCATTTGAATGTTTTTCATACTTTTTTTGTTTTGTTTTAGGAAGTGTGATTATGAAGTGTAAAGTAACATCGGCAAACATAGCTGATGCCTTGAAAGACTTCTGCTCCTGTCAGTTACAGGAAAGTTAGGAAGACAAGTGCAATAGGGCATAGAAAGAGGGTTGGTGTTTTGTTTTTGTTTGTTTGTTAGCAAGACAGACTATCCAGGAAAAGAGTTTGTTTCTTAGAGAGAAACTGAGATGTATACAAAATGCCCAACATAACCGAAACTGGCACATTATACTGTGATCTCTAAATGATGCTCTTCTCTTCTCCTTAATAGAGCAACTAAGCATTACTACAGAAGCATTAATAAAAACATTAATATGTTTCAAGATTGTGAAAATGTAAATACTTCTGCGTAAATGGGATTAACTGCACAGCACCCTTGCCTTAGGTAGATGTTCTCCATCACATTTTGCAAATTAAATTTCACAACCCACTAAGCAGAAAAAATGTATACAATGCTATATTTTAATTTCATTTCCAATACTGTAATAGCTCAGGGGCATTTAAAAAATGCCTTTAAAAAAAAGTCATTCCAAAAAATGGCTCCTATAGCTGGAATTTGGGGTCAAAAACAGATTAAAAGTTGGATGAGTCAAGATAAAATGGAATGTGAGGCCCTTAAAATCTGAAAGCACCTAAAATCAGCATTTCTCTTTCAGCATGATACTTTCAAGGGTTATCATTCTCCTTCAATACTGTTCCCTCTCCCTTTTCTATCATCATTCATTACCTGCTCAGCGCTTGCCCTTCTCCTCATTTGTTTCGGTTCATCTTTTGAAAACCTAAAGTTGCAGTTCTCATGCCTTCCCTCTGACTTTTCATTTTAGAATTTGTACCCTCTGTTTCGACTGTAGCAAGTCAACGTTATTCGAATTCATGTTGTTGCTTAATTAAACAACCATTTAATTACCAACCCGCAGATTGGTGAGACTGGTTCTTGTATAAGCCTGGGCAGTTCCAAACGTTTATGGTAATGGCAGCGTCAGTGGACTAACTCTGATCCTCTCCTGGGCTCAGTTCTTAGACTTTCCTCTTTTCTATCCACACCCACTCCCTTGATGATCTCATCCAGTTTCATGGTTTTAAATATCATGTCTGCACTGATGACTCCCAAGTTTATATATTTAGTCCAGACCCCTCCTCTGAACTTTAAACTCACAGATCCAACTGCCTACTCGGTATTTCCACTTGGATGTCTCACAGGCAACTCATACCTAACGTGTCCACATATAAGCTCCTGGCATTCCTCTCCAAATCTGTCCCCTCTAGAGTCCTCTTCATCTCAGTAATTGGCTATCCCATTCTTCCAGGTGCTCAGGCTAAAAACACACTTACTTCTCTCTTTCTCTCAAACCCTGCATCCAACCTGTCAGCAAATGCTGTTGGCTTTTGCCCATAAAACTGACCCGGAACTCAACAGCTTTTTACCACTTCCACTGCTACCTTCTGTCCATGCACCATCAGATCTAGCCTGAATTATTGCAACAGCATTCTAGCTGGTCTCCCTGCTTCCCCCATCGGTCTTTCCTTAACACACACACCAGAGAAATCCTATTAAAAATAAATTGATCATATTGCCCCTCTGCTCAGGGCTCCACTGGCTTCCAATATCATTCAGAGTAAAACTCAATGACTGTGTAATAACTTATTGTCCAAACTGGGATCTCTTTGAGAGTGAAAGGGGATGCTACAAATAATTAACAGGATTTAAGTGATCTAGGTGTAAATTTGGGCCATCCTGGGCACCTATTTATCAGGCTCCACATAATCTCCCACACCTCCCCGTTATCCCTCTGACCTCTGACCTCACCTGTTATACTACACTTCAACCCCTCTGCTTCAGCACCAGCCTCTTCACAGTCCTATCAGTAGGAGGCAGACTTCCTCAGGGCCTTTGCTCTTCCCCTTGACATGCCCATGACTCATTTCTGCCTCCCTTCAGGTCAATTTAAAAGTCGCAGTGAGGCTTTCCCTGGGAGCTCTGTCTAAACATTTAAAACCCCTTTCCTACTTCCTAGCCCACTTCCCTGCTTTTTTTTTTCTTTCTTAATTTACACTTATCATTGATACTATCTAACATTCCATATATTTTACTTACTTAACTTGTTTAGCACCTTACATTTAGAATGTAATCTCAGGGGCAGCAGTTTTTGACTTTTTGCTGTGTGTCCCCAACTCCTAAAATAGTTGGCACATAGGAGACACTATATAAATATTTGTAAGAAGAATGAACGAATCATGGCTAGTTTGAAAGGATACTTAGGAGTTGTGTAACATCCAACACAATTAGTAAACAGTATTATCATTTTACAGTTATTTTCATATAATTCAATTCAGCACCAGCCCCCTCACTGTCCTGAAGTATTCTCCAAATGTACTCTGGACATTTATGCCTTGTGGGGATCTGTGCTAGGTTCAGAGGCTGGGGGTCTGGGAGCCACAGAGTGAATACAATGAGAGAGGAGACAAAGTTCCTCACGAAGTGAACACTGTAGGAATAGAAGAGATGGGGGACATGATATTATAGTTACACGTGAGTGACCAGAGTGCATGGGAGTGCAGACGAGAGAGAGATTACATTCAGTGACTTTTCAGACAATTCTGATTACTGATCAGAAGCAACAACTTCCATATTCTCTGGCATGATTCATTTTCTTCATCTTCCAGAGCCCCCAACCTCTAATACTCCCAGCCTGGTTTGTGTTCTCCACTCCTTGGTAGGAAGTTACCTTGTATGCCCAGATATACCTGACCTCCAGGTGTCTGTTCCTCATTGTCTGGCCTTAATTTTTCAATATGAATCATCAGTTACTAACTCAGCATTTTGCAATCTGATCTCTCAAAGTTTCCAGAAAATTACAACCAAATACTGGCAAAGTTAAACCATCAAATAGAACAAATACGAAGGAAGCAGATGCTAAACAGATTTTTTTAATAGCTAGAAAGAAGGTATTTGGTGGGGGGGGTATTCACCCATTGAAATCAATAAGTCAAAGTTCATTGAGTTAATCTCTGGGTTTGTTCGAATTTTTAATGTAGCTCCTTTGAATAATTTTATTTGATAACCACCCTGTGGGTTTTCCTTAAACTAAAGCCATTTTTTAAAATGTGCTGTTATAAGTCTCTAGCCTCACCCCTACGGGAAGGGAGTAGCCCCAGGGTGTGGATAATTGAAACACTCTAAACAAATATATACAGCATTTTATTTTCAAAAAAGTTCAACAAAATTGTAGCTGAGAATATGCTTCAAAGCATAACATTAATAACTTAGAAGAATTACCTAAAGCGGTTACCAACTAGATAAAAAGTATTTCCCTTCCGCCCAACAAACAAATCAATCAAATAAAAAGTATGCTAAATGGTACTGAAGAACTGTAATACTCATTCCCATATAGTTTATTTTAAATGATCTTGGGTAACATTAAGCGCAAAGAATCTTTACTTGTTATTTTTCTATCTAATGTAAAAAAAATTAACTTTATTATGCAAAGTTCACAAACCCATATTACAAATTATCAATTAAACTGTAAGTTTTACAGTTTAATAATTACCAGAGCAATTTAGTTTTAGTTTTGTTTTGTTTTTAATTTTGGAGTTATAATAAAACCTAATCATATAAGTAATTTTAAAGCAAGCTAATCATCCCAGCTCTGGCACAGGTTAGCTCATTACTTACTTACTCTGACTCACTAAGTCTCAGGTACTTTGTCTGTAAAATGGGGTCAATACTGGTACCCAACTAACAGCGTTCTTGTGAAAATAAGGGATGCAGAGGACTCTACAGGATGCCTGGCAGATGGGAAAGCTTCAGTAGATAAGAGCTGCCACTATGACTCATGACTGATGCTGCTGAAAAAATAGGCATGAGCACATTTCAATGACTGAAGAAAACAAGTAGCTAACCAAAGAGTAGTGTTTAGAAAGCATTTCTACTCATGTACTACTTTGTTTTATCTTTTCAGTTTAAAAATCCTAAATATTGTCTAGGACACTATACATATAAATATCTGTAAAAACCTGATTAATTTATCATTTTCTGCACATTTGTGCCATACTGACTTTATCACAAGGTATTGAAATATAATCCTTTTCAATGGCCTAAAGAGACAGATACTCAGATCTTGCAAAGCATATTATTTTCACAGCATACTTGGGGAATTAATCATGCACTACCTCATATTATTTAATCAATCAGTCCATAAATTATCACATTTAATCTCTTACCCACTGGACTGTAAGGCTTACGAAGGAAAGGAATGTATATAGTTTTTGTATCCTTCACACTACACAGCTTGGTACAAAGGAATTTCAAACTAGTATAATGGAAACAGCACTGGGCTAGAAGTCAGGAAATACGAATTTCAGCTGAGTAATTGTAGACAAGTCACTTAACTCTCTTCAGGCTTCAGATTACTCATCAGTCATGTGCTTTTCCATCAATGACATTCAGGTTCCTTTTCAAATGCTCTCATTTTAAGAAACACTAGCAAGAGGGATTTTTACCAATGTTTGTCATTTTAATACACAACTTCATTTTTCCATATCAACAGGTTGAAAGAATGGGACCCTTTAAGTATAGATTTTGTTCACTCATGAAAACTTGCCGGGAACTCAGAGTTCTTGTCACTGTCTGTTCCAACAAACACAAATCATTCAACCTGTTTTAAAAACAGCAAGCCCTCCCCTGCCAGCATTCCCCATCCCCTACCCTGTTTTATTTTCTCCTTACTACCTATCACACTCTGGCATACCGTATATTTTACTTAGTTATTTGTTCTCTATCTCCCCCTTCCCCACCCCCATTCCCAGTACCATGCCAAGCACCACATCTGCCTGTGCCTTTTTTTTAAAAAAAATGGAGGTATATTTGAAAATTAAGAATTGTATGTATTTAAGGTGTACAATTTGATGATTTGATATACATAAATATTGTGAAATAATCACCACATTCAGGCTAACATTTCCATCACCTCAGACAGTCACCACTTTTCGGTATGTGTGGTGAGAACACTCCAGATCCACCGTCCTAGCAAATTCCAAGTACACAATAAAGTATTGTTAACTATAGTCATACTGTTGTACATTAGATCTCCAGAACTTGTTCATCTTGCACAACTGAAACTTCGTAGCCCTTGAACAACATCGTCCCCATCCATGCCTTTTACCAGGATTTTGGGAGCACTTAATACCTCCACCCCAGCATTTCCCAAGTTGTGCTCTGAGGATCTCTAGAGTTCTGAAAGATAGTAATCGGAGTTCTGCAAAAAGAGGGTTGCATGGGCAAATAAGTTTGGGAATGTCCCATCCTATACTCCCCACTTGGAGACAGAGGACACATAATGAGAATATTCATATACTTATAAATGTCTAATTTTGTTAAACCCAGTCAGTGTTTCCCAATCTGGTTTGGCCATGCAAACTTTCATTCCCAGAACACCACTGACATCTCAGAGGACATTCCTGCCCAGGAGAAAGCCATCTGGCAAATTCTTTTTTACCTTCATGTCACGTCCAAATGAATAGCAAATATGAGAGAGTGAGCGAGGAGAAAGGCAGATAGCTCTTTGCTAGCAGTTCTTAGAGGTAATGGAGAGAGATCATGAAACAAATACTATACTTAAAGTCAGAAGACTTGTGATTTAGTCCTAGCGCTGTCACGTAACTAACTGTATGTCGTTGGGCAAATCGCCCTACCTCTGAGCCTATCTCCTCTCCTGTAAAGGAGACACATTTTAGGATAACCATATGCTATTCTTTGAAACTGCTGACCAGTTTAGAAAGTTTCTGTGTAGTAGATTTGACTTGGATTTTAAAAGTATTTAAATTTAAAAATTATTCTTGGATTTAAAAAGTATTCTTCTGGGTGGATTTTTCGGGCCTATATTTTTAAAGTCCTCTTTCAGATGACTGGCGCCTTCCACTCTGAAGATGGGCATATCTGATTTCTTAGACATGAAACTGCAGGACTCTCTAGGGCCCTAAAAGCCCAAAGAAATATTTTAGAACGAACAATAGAAACAAATTAAGTCTAGGATATATTTATGTTAGTCTGAGTAGTAGGATAATACCTAGAGAAAGCCTGAGAAGTCTTATATAGAATGGAGGAAGATACAGGTCTATAGTATTATAAATAAGGAGTAAATGAAATTTGAGACTACTTATTTGATGCTAGATTAATTGGCTTATTTTTCTGATCACTCAGTTTTCAAAGAGAGTGATTGAGGATACAGGGTTGTACTGAAAAATTAATTTGTAGCTCAGCACCAATTTATATTCCAAAGCAACATGCGAGAGGTAGATAGCAATCATTTCCTAGGGGGCTTCCTCTGGTCCTTATCTTTGAGGAAGACTCTCTTCTACTCTCTAACTCAGGAGGGAGAGATTCATTCTCAAACCTGTCTCCGAAGGGAAGAAATTTTATGATGGTTTAATGTACACTTGCAAATAATGCTCTAGAGAGAACTAGGTGGCACTTGATGTTTTTCTTGCCGTTGAAATATGTCTGCTGAAATAACAACTACAGTGAAAAAAAATTTTTTAACTGGATATAAAAGGTGACTGCACATTGAAAGATCTATCTAAGGTAAATTTTAGTCTCTGCTTGAAATTTGATGTAAGCATTGATGACAATAAGTAGTTTGGCTTTAAAGAAGACAAGATTTTGCTCTGCTGTAGGTTAAATAAATGTTCCTTCAGTCATCTCTAAGTAATTGCTGGGCCATTGTAATACATTCAATATGATATTTGCTAAGCAAGCATGCCTGCCATCTGGTTACTGAAACTCTACTTTTGCGACTTCATAGGTACACATGGCCCAGTAGCACTGAGATGCAGGGAACTGATAGGAGCCTGTGGATCAATTCCAAAGCAATTTGAGAGTTCAAGCCATTCATTTGTTTGCAACACAAAGTGTTCTCCACGGAAGAAAACAATGAGTCTAACTTATCTGTCTCTTTCCTGTCCTGGTATCCTTAAAAATGTCCATCATGACAGGGTGCATGCAGGTTTACAATATTAAGCCAACTTTAGAGAAGAATGGAAAGGAGACTAAGAATGGAAAATAGTCTGTGTGCTGCCTGTACCACATCCTGCTCGGCTCTGGTGCCAGCAACTCTGTTCCTGGTCTGAGGAGTGTCCACAGAAGAAGCAGCTGGGTAACATGGCAAAAGTCCACATGGGTCTATGGCAGGAGGGAGAAGACCTTCCATCAGGGTCCCTGGCAAGCACCCCTGTCCCCCAAACCAAAGACTGAATTAGCAGCACGGAGTACAATGCCTGACACATGCAGTAGGGGCTCAATGAATGTTTACTAAATATAATCATCTGGGAAGTCTGTGAATAGTAATATAAATGACTGCTAGAAGAATGATGATGTTAGTCTCTGAAGCCATTGTAATACATGCATTGGATATATGCTTAACACCTGGTCCAGGCTTTCTCAACTTTGACACTATTGACATTTTGAGCTAGTAATTCTTTGTAGGGAACAGGAGTGGGAGGGATGCTCTCTTGCCCACTGTAGGAGGCTTAGTGGCATCCCTGGCCTCCATCCACTAGATGCCAACAGTGTCCCTCTCCCCAGCAAAAATGTCCCCCTCGTGATGGGGGGTAAGAAAATCACTCCTTGTTGAGAGCCACTTATCTACTCTGTGTGTTTGTGTCGTGTACTAGAATTAGAAATACTATACTCTCTCTTCTCTTTTTTTCTGCATTGATATTTCTTGATCGACACGTTGAAGGTATTTTATTCTTTTAATCTGCTTTCTCTCAATTGCCTCTAAATTCCATGTTTTCACATATCTCAGTGGGGGAGGGCTTTCTAGGTACATCTGTACAAGTTAAAAAAGACATGCTTCCCCCTTAGGAGAGGGGAAATATGAAACAAAGAGTAAACATTCCATACAGAAATTGGACTAGTAGCTAAGGAGGCTGTTTTGCAGAATGATATTGAGTTGGTCTTGCGCCCAGGATAGACCCCAGACCCTAAGCTGCAACTGATGTGTATGTGCGTCCAAAAAGAGTTTCTGCATCTTAAAAGAAACTACCTTCATTTGTTTGCTATGCACTCTTGCAATCTTAACAGTAAAACTCCTCTGTTATATAAAAGTATCCTTCTGACAAACATATTTTTTTCTCCCTTGGTTTTGTTTTTATTTACTTCCTATTTATGCTAACAGTTTCAGGAAGATACCAGCCTGGGCTCCAGGAACAGGCTGCCTCAGTAACTCTTGCCTCTTCAGAAGCACAGTAAGCAGTCCTGCTAACTGAAGAAATCAGTAGCCTTTTAAACCTCTAAGGTAAAATGATAATGTTGCATATTTACTCTTTCTTAAAATGAAAAAAATTAAAATCTTAGAAATCTGACTTAAACCTAGCCAGTGGGCAACCTGCTTGAAAATGACTACACATCCATGTCTAAGGGTGAGAAATAATTTATGACAAATAAAGCTCATGAAAAATTCTAATTTCACTCATGTTGCTACAAGCATACCTTCATGCTTTAAAAAAAATGTGGGCTGGTAACATTTTTCTACCTTACTTAGAGTGTAGAGTTAAACATGTGCCCTTACCTCTCCTCCAGTGCACGGGAAAGGATTGGAGTATCTAGAAGTGCAAATAGCTCCCTTCTTGACAACATCATCTTCCAGGCCAAATGTAGCCGTGCAGTTAGTTGCAAAGTACTTGTAAGGCTTCCATGTTTTCCCAAAGTCCTGGGACCGGTCCAGCACCATGGCTGCCGGCCTGGGGGACTTGAACACCATAATCAGATGAGTGAAGTAGAATTCAGCTTCCAGGTCTAACTGGATCTTTTCTCTGTGCACATCCTCAGCAGACTGCCACCACGTGCGAGGAAACCTGAAGGATGAGTCTGCCATGGCAGCTGGCAGGTGAGCCAGGTGAGGCTGGGCAGCACTGCATTTGTCACATTTGGGCTGCTGACAAGTCAGATCAGTGTTCTCACTATAGAAGCAGTACAGTTCAGTGGCGTTCTGACCACAGGTGGTGTCTGCCCAGAGTTTTCTTCCTAAAGCCAAATTTCCCATGCGAGGGTTACAGGCTTTTTCACAGCGGGAACTCACTCCAGCCACTCCACTCAGTCCTAGAGATGGGAGAGCATATGTTATTCAAGACAAACCCATCTGGAAACCTCTTTTGTCCACCTAGTCCATCTTCAACCGTCGAGTTATCCCCATATTGCCCCAAGGCTTTCAGTAAAGAGGAAATGCTACCAAATTTGAGCATGAATACTGTTCTGCATTTATACTATTTGCATATACAAGTGTGTGAATGTGCATGTGTGTGTGTGAGTGTGTGCCTGCGTGCCCGTTTCATGTAAAATTCGCATAGAAGAAAATAAAATCACTCTGGGTAAGAGGGCAAGAGGAAGGAAAGTGGAAACACTGGGTAAAGATAATGGGCCTAAAGATAATGGGACTGCTTTCTAACAGTCTCTATTTTTGAAATACACTCATTTGCTTTTGAAGTCATGACATAAGTAATACCAAAAACCAACGATGTTTTTAAGATCACTCAATTTAGTCTTTCAAATATAATTTGAGTCTTTAGCATTATCTAACATGTTTATGAGAATGCGTTAAGGAGGAAGTGTAGAATTCTACTATATTTTTAAGACGAAAACATGAAAGGACCAATTCCCTAAGAAAATCAATATGAGGTATTGGTATACAATGGGATCTCATTTAGGGATACAAAGCTATAGAGACCACTGGAGCCAAGATGTGCAATATCTATTTTTCATATTAAGTAAATGTAAGTAAGAAAAAACCCTCTAAGCTGCCAAATGACAGAAAAGCTTATTTGACACACTCTCTGCCTCTTGAGTGCTTCTGCCTATGACAGGTTCTACAGTAGTTGCCTGTTTGCTTAACAGGAGAATGTTTACAGTCTGGCAGCCACTAGCAGGACCTTTAAACATAATCTGTGAACTAAAACACCTTCCTAAAGAAACATGCGCTTCCACCCAAACAAAGGTCCAACAGACTTTAATGTTTCAAAATTACTTAAAATGATAAATATTATACACCTACTAACACCCTGACTACATAATATAATCCTTAATTTGGGCTTGTCATTTTAATTATGAATACCTGAAGCAAAATTATCTATTTTAAACGTTAAAACAGAGAGGGAAAAAAAGGAAAAAGAAGTCAAACCCCAAATTCCAGCTAATTGAACGTTTCTGCTTCTTAAGAGGGAGCATCTCTGAATTGGTATCACTATACTGTTAGAGAAGCCAAATGACAGCTTAGACCAAAAGAGAGACATTTCACACACTCAACTGACTATCACGAGCCTCACGAGCCCTATGGTTCTTTGCAACCATAAGAAAGGGCTTCCTTAGGCATTTTTTTTTTTTTTTTTTTTCGGGACACGGGCCTCTCACTGTTGTGGCCTCTCCCGTTGCGGAGCACAGGCTCCGGACGCGCAGGCTCAGCGGCCATGGCTCACGGGCCCAGCTGCTCCGCGGCATGTGGGATCCTCCCGGACCGGGGCACGAACCCGTGTCCCCTGCATCAGCAGGCAGACTCTCAACCACTGCGCCACCAGGGAAGCCCCATTAGGCATATTTTTAAAATGTCAAATTCAAGTGTGCATTATGCCTGGACTCTGTTTGCCACTTTTCTGATTAGCTGGGGCAACAGTTGCTTGTGGCCAGGATCACCCAAACACACAGTGTGCTATGACTCACCTGTAAAGCATTTCAGGGAAAATCATATACTGCCCGTACAAGTATTTTTGACTTGAAACACTTGCCTTGTGATATTTATTTACAACCTCTTGATTGCTTGCATGTTTTTGCCATAACACGGTTTGAAAAGGGAAAGGTTTATTAAAGTTCACTTTGTGGCTGGGGGAGCATGCATAACAGCATGCAGGGGTGCATAAGTAGCAAGAATTAAAGTAAAAGCTTAGACCTTTAACGGCTCCTTGGGAAAAGTACTGAATAATTTTAGATGTCCCCACCCCAAACTAGGAAGAAATCCAGAAAAAAATAATCGGTGGACACAGTACTTAGAGATCCCTAAAGAAGTGACCATCCAAGTATAGCAAAGATGCTCCTAAGAGTCCGACGCGTTTGGGATGCAGACTCTAAAGCCTGGCTTTTACTTCATGCTAGCGTCTCTGGGGGCTGAGTGGATGAAACTGAAGGGAAGGGAGAAGTGTGCCAATGCTCTCTCTCCACCAGTCCGTCCCTCCAGCCCACACTCCCCTTTTTCTGGAGCAAGCGAGATGCGTTTGAGAGACCAAGTGGCCAGAGTCCCTCACTTTCTTTCCCCCTTACACCCTGAACCGCACTTACGCCTAACTGGAAACCAGGTGACCTGCAAGAGGAGGGAGAGGAGCAAAAGGGGTTCCCAAATTTAGAAACGGCAAGCTAGGAACGGGTGGCCAAGGGCAGCCCAAGGCAGCCGGGATGGGAGTGGGAGGGAGAGCGCATCTGACGACGCCTCTACCGGTCGTCCAGTTACCGAGACAGGAAGCAGACCCGCCTCCGACCTCCCGCGGCGCCTCGGCCAGGGTACCAATTCCCCAAGGGCGGCAGGCCGGCTCCGTGCAACCCGGGGCGGTCACTACCTATCGTCCCAGCCCGGGGTCTCACTGAGTTCTAGCCACTGCCCAGGGAGAGGCCACTCACCCCGCCCCAGGTATCCCTACCTGGCTCCCTAGTACCCAGCATGAGGTCGGGGACAACGGCGATCGCTCTCAACAAGAGAGCGGCCCCGGCCCACGCGCGCCCAGGGTCGCTGGGCCACCCCTCCCCATCATTCCTCAGGCCATGAAGTGCCGGGGGATGGCGAGCTTGGTCCTTTGTTCCCTTACAAAATGGAAAGGCAGTTTTTTACAAGTCCAAACCGAGAAAAAAACCAAGGTCGCGCTGTCTCCGGCAGGGCGCACCCAGGATATCGGGTTATCCAAAGGCATGTGTATCGCAGTTGCAAAAAAAAAAAAAAAAAAAAAAAAAAAAAAGGAGCATTAGAGAAAAATATAAAACCGGGATTATAGATGTCTGTGCTCTTAAACAGATCTTCCCAATTTTATATTATTCTTTGTATCTGGTTTTCATTCGGGGGCCTTTATTCCTGTTCAGCTTTCCTGTGTGTGTGTGTGTGTGTGTGTGTGTGTGTGTGTGTGTACACCTGTGTATTTTTATAAGTTTTTGTAATCTTTAAATAAATAACAATTTAAGAATTCAGAAGGGTGGGACGACATTATTTTAAGAGTTAGAGACATTGCCAGAATTTATTTCTAAAGAGATATATTTAAAATTTTTTTCTTTTGCCTCTTCAACTGAGAGAAAAGCGTAACTCTAGAAACACTCTGTATTTGGGGCTGTAAGGAAATTGTTATGAAAAAGTTATTTTAGCCACATCATATCATGATAGTGTAGTCGCAGAAAGTTTAGAATCTCAAAGCTGGGAAGAATCATGTTGATATCTAGGACAGGTACGTAATTTTTTACTCATCTCTCCTGACTTCTGTGTCAGTGTTCTTTAAAACTGTGACCATATTAATTACCTGATATGTAAATCTGTTAAAGAATAGCACTAAGACTTTATAACTATTTGATGGATATAGCAGTGTTCCATTGTAATTCCAATTTGTGATTTTTCCCTTTTCTTAGATCCTGTTTGGATTCCAATTGTTGCTGCTTTACTACTCTTTCTAGTACTTGCCCTGGTAGTTGTATGTTGTCTCGTTAAGAAAAAAAAAAAAAAAAAAAAAAAAAAAATCAGTAGTATTTTAAACTGCTGAGACCCGGGGAAAGGAGGCGGAACATGGCCACTCATTTCATCCTTGGGAGCTGAGCTCTGCGCTCTCAGCCTGCACTCGCCGGCACCCCCGAGTTCCGAGGTGGGGCACAGAAGGGGCGAAAGAAGGGGGTTGGGGGCCCGGCAGCGTCACCACCCACCTGCGGCCACCGCGGAGCAGCCCCAGAGCAGCAGCAGCCGCGCGCAGCTCCCCATGGCCGGGAGGAGCCGGGCCGGGCGGGTGCGGGAGGGAGTCGAGCTCTCGCGGCCGCGGGATGAAGCGCCAGCAGTCCTCGGGAGGAACCGGGGCTCTTTATTTCTTCCTCCTCCTAGGGCGCCAGGCTCGGTCAGTGGGCGCCGGCGGCGGGGAGCTGCGGGCTGGGGCCGCGCCGGGCGGTGGGGTGACCCTCGCGCACCGGCCTGGAGGGGCGCGGGCACCTCGGGGGCGGCGGAAGCCCCGGCACCATAGCCCGCCTGGCCGTGCTGCCCCGCGGAGCGGTCCTGCGGGCTCCTCCGCCGCTAGCCCGGGGCTCGGCGCCCGCAGCAACCGCTGAACTTTGAGAGACCTTTCACTTCCCGGCCGCCTTCGCCGCCGCCGCCGCCGCCGCCACCGCCTCCTGGGCGTCCTCCTCCGCTTTTACCACGTCCTCTTGCTGCTGCGTCTCGGTCCCGTCCTTCTCCATGGGCAGTTCCATGGGATGCATTTTTATTGCACCGACACCGCGGCGCTCCGGTGCCAGCCCTCCTCCCCTCGCACCTCCACCCCTTCCTCCCGCCCGCCCCCCGCGCTCGCTTGACAGCCTGGGCGCAGTAGCCCGTGCGGTCGGGTCGCCGCCGCCGCCCGGGGAGGGATCCTCTCGCCCGACCAGCCGCCCCCGCTGCCTCGCTGCCAGCTCCACCCGCCCGCCTCAGCCCCCGCGCGCGTCCGTCACCTCGCACCCCAGCTTCCCTCGTGCCCCTCCCGTCTCTTGCCCTGCATCTCCCTGTGTGACCCCCCCCTGGTGCCCTCCAGCACCCACAGGCCTCCTCTGGAAGCAGTCTCCCACCTTCTCCCGGAACATTCCAGAGAGCAGTTGACTCCCTCTTGATCAGGTCAGGGCATGCCAAGGGGCTTAAAAAACCGCGAAACAGGCTAGCTCCTACTTCCCACATCCCCCAACAAAAACAAGCCCTCCTCTTCTCCCGCCACCCCTTCTCCCAGAGTCTAACGACCCAGGGATGGAACCCCTCATCCAGTCCGGGGTCAAGGGCAAGGGAGAGCTCATTAACTACTAAGTGGCATTCGCCGCTTCTCTGCTGACTTTCGGGGGGTGGGGGAGGGCATCTTGGCGAAACAATCAATGCTTACTTTATCCGAGGTGTATCCGTTTTGATGTAAAACGTGTTTCCTAATTCAAACTCAAGGTGCTAAAAGAAAAGGGTCACAGGATTAGCTAGTACCCAGTTTAAGAACATCCTTGTCTAGGGGCAGGGGCACGACAAAGACACCCTCTTTGGTCCTTCCAAGCACTCTCTCTCCAGTTGTGCTGCGAAACAATAATGTTGTGTAATAACGTATGGGGAACAATTTAGTAGCGACGGCAAGCAGCTAATTGTGGATAGGATTGCTCAGGGCTGCTGCTTATGGAAGACGATTACACAGCCCTTGAGTCTGGGACTTTTGCAAGTTCTGTGAAGATATAATTCTACGTACACATCCAGGGAAATTGGTTAAAGTTAAGTAGAAAGCAATTTTTTATTGCAGTGTTCATTTTGTGCCTTTAAATATTTTCCAGAAAATTATCTACTTTACAGATACCATTCAGTTGTGTGTGTTACTGATGACGACAGTTCAGAGCTCTGGGGCATATGTAGATATTATTTATGACTCAGCTGGGGACATGTAAGAAGTTTATATCTCCCAGGAGGGACTGGGGCAAGGTCAGCATCATCCATTTGGGAGACATTAAAATTATTCTGGCCAACACTGGGAAGTGGCAAAAGGTGTGGAACAGCAATTTATGTAACACTTTAGAAAATAAACCCTTTGAATTTTTCAAATATTGGCAGTGTTAGGGCTTTCTTCATATCTTATAGACATGTTCCCGATGAAGTCAGTGAAACACTTCTTACCAAATAAATGATAGGGAATTATAACAACCAAAGGCTCTAAGCACCGATATTAACCTAATTAACAAAGCAAATCTTAAAAAAAAGAAAGAAAATGCACTTTTATTATTAACTTCTGTTTCTACTATGTTGAGGCAGAGCTACTCCATTTCTCATTACAAGTGTTAGGGGCATTATATCTGCACCAGTCCTGCCTTGATAATATACTTCCTTGATTGCTCTTTAACTGGTTCCTGTTTCCTTTAACAAGAGAGTAAATGCCTTAATGGTCAAGCAGTCTTTTATACTTAGTCTATATAAAACATTATTATGTTTTTCTTTTATTCTTAACTGAGAACACCTGCTAGATATGTAGTAAATTTTCATTAAATGTTTTTGACTTGAGTAATGTTAAAACTATTACTGTATACTAAGAGCAGGGATTAAGAAGAAAACCAGTGAAATCAGAATGCTTCTCCATATTCTAAAGAAATCTGTATGTTTATACCAAGGTGAAACAGCTCAGGAGAGAAAAGTAATTAGCATTCTAATAAAGTTCATTTGGTTGTATAGTCTAATTTAGTTATAAATTCTATTTTCATTTAAAAAATTTGGGTTTTTTTCATTTTTTCTATTTTCATTTTGAAGAAACTATACAGGAAAAGTTTACCTACCTAAGGAAATTCTTGCTCAGTGATCAGCATATATTGCCTATGATTAAGTGTTTTTGAAAATTTTAGTAATGAGTTTAGAATTTTTTTAAAAAATTATGAATTAGTAGGAAGCTTAGCATGGAATTTTGATAACCAGTTTTCAGAAGCCACATAATTGACAAATCTAGACTACTCCTGAGAACGTGAAAGAAAAATAAAAGGGCCTTTAAGAATTACAATAGATGGCAAAAAGTCCATGCACCAAAGACCTTATTCACAGGAGAGCTCTTTAGGTCTTCACTTAAATTATTCATGCAATGTTAATAAGTTTGGTTATGCTGTTATCCCAGACCATAGCATATTAGAAGTAACAAAGTAGAATGAAGCAGAATCCTGTTAAAACAAGGAATGAGTTGCAAAGTGGTAAGAAAAAAATAGCCATAAGGACCAAAAACCCCACAGCCATCTGAAGACTTTTAGTTTAGAGGCAAATCACCAAAAGGCTGCAAAGGTATCACTCGAGTATAACTTAGTACAGTAAATGAGGTTTCTAATGGATCATGGGATTATTTAGCATCAAAAGGAACCTTAGGGGTCTTTGAGGCCAACTTCTTACCCCATCATGAATTCTCTCCACAAAATCTCTGTCCAATGGTCATCCATTTTCTGTTATAGAAATCTCAGTAAACAAAAGCCTCAAAAGCAGCCCTTTTCATTTTTGGTACTATTTTGTTTAACTCTGACATATTTCTTCTTAAAATTCTACCTATGTTTATAGTTTAGTTGTCTGCAACAATACAGAATAGGTCCAATCTCTTTTCTAATAGGTATTTGAAAATTTGAAGTCAAGTTTTATTGCTCCTCCTAACTATTCTCTTCTTCAAGTGTTTAATTGCCCATGTAGCATGACTTCCAAACCTTTAACCATCTTATTCACCCCTTTTCAGATATACTACAGTTTGTCAATGTTGCTTTTATACTGTGCACCTAGAACTCAACTCCAGGTTTGTCTGAATCGGTGTAGAATAAAACTGAACTAGTAGTTCCTTTAACTTAGGTCTAGGGCTTATATTTCATTAGCCTAAAAATGTATTAGAAGCTTTATGATGTCAGCTGATATTATGCTTGAAGCAAACTAAAATCCCCTTTTTATATACTGCTGTCTTAAAGAGTCATTAATAAAACATAAAACATGTTTTGTTTAACCAGAAGGAAAGAGTTCGACTAAAATACACTGCAGATAGCAAGCATTCAATAAATATTAAGGAAAAAAAAGCAACAAATTCAAATTGCTAAATTTGAAAAATGGTTAAAATTTTAAAAGGAAACTGTTACTCCTGAATGGGATAAGTATCTATTTTCTGAAAAAATCATCACTTCTATGGAAAATTTGATTCAATAACACAGTATACATTGGTATTACTATACATTTCCAAGGAAAGGAGGGACTTTGAAATAGTGATATTTTTAGTATACCTACTATCTTTCCTCCATGGAACTATAAACAGTATCTCATTTATCCTGGAAGCATCAATGTGTGGGAAGGAACAGGTATAATTTTGCACATTTTCAGAGAGAGAAAATTATGTGAAAGATATAAATGCCAAATTAAGATCATCCAATAAATATACACCAGAGATAGGACATGGGTTTCCAGATTTGTTTGTTTGTTTTAATCATTGCTTATCCATCAGTTTTCCATGAGTACAATCTTCTCTTTTTGAACTAGAAGACTTTTAGGAGACAATGAAATGGAGAATTGTTTCCATTGAAATAATCCTATATTTTGCTTTCTACCTGGTCTATGCCCTTCAAATGCCCTTTAAAAACACCATCCTGGGAATTTCCTTAAGCTTTAATCTAAGCCTCCTGCCACTGGCACTGTGTTTCTTATTTCATCTGCTTCCTGGCTACAGCTGCTCATTCCTAGGAAGGGAGTAAGAGCCTTTGAAAACACATGTGCTCTTCCAGGAAGGTAAGCAGTACTTTCCTTAAAAAAAAAAAAAAAAAATGCACACATGCTCTCTCATGTTCAAATTAATTATATGGAGTCTAGAAAGTTCAAATAAACAAGAGCAGTTCTGTTGTTGTTACAGAGATAGCTACTCTGGACAGCACTGTATTGACAAAAATTTTAAACATTTTCTCTTCAAAATAGCTCTTAGCTAAAACTTTCTATACATATTTCTGACATTAATGAAAAGATGCTCAGAGACAAATAACTACTTTTTTAAACGTAGGGAAATAGATAAAGAAACAGCTACCAGGGCTTCCCTGGTGGCACAGTGGTTGAGAGTCTGCCTGCCGATGCAGGGGACACGGGTTCGTGCCCCGGTCCGGGAAGATCCCACATGCCGCGGAGCAGCTGGGCCTGTGAGCCATGGCTGCTGAGCCTGCGTGTCCGGAGCCTGTGCTCTGCAATGGG
>NW_006796149.1:3094389-3094950 GCF_000442215.2 Lipotes vexillifer
AAAAAAAAAAAAAAAAAAAAAAAAGAAACAGCTACCAAAGGCCTCATGAGGATGAAAGAACAGTAAGCAATATGGGTAATTTCTCTTATTTATATCTTTTATATAGCAGTATAGTAATTAGGAGCATGGACAATGGGGTCTGACTCCCCAGATTTTAAGCCTGGCTCTGCTAGCTGTGTGAGTGTGGGCAAGTTATTTAACCTCTTGGTGCAACCATTTCCTTATTTGCTGTATGGAAATAATAACAGTATCTAATTAATAAGGTTATTATGAATATTAAATGAGTTTATATTTATGAAATGGTAGAAAAGAGGAAGACACATTGGAAGCACTTTAAGTTTTGTTAAATACGTAATATAGTAAACTACAAATGCATCAAGTACATACAGTCTCTTTTGACCTGCCCTAGAATTCCATCTTCAAGTTATATATGGATATTTAATAGGCAGAAATGAAATCGTTGCCCTGGCTTAATTTTAAGTGCTGTTTTAGCTGTATAAAAGGCATTGCACAGGAGATGAAAGTATGAAGCAACAAATCTTTTTTAACTAGAGGGAAAGA
>NW_006796149.1:3094960-3107888 GCF_000442215.2 Lipotes vexillifer
GAGGGATTGGCACTGATGGAGCAGCTGCAATTTACCAGGCACAATGTTGAATACTTCATAATTCTCACAGCAACTTTATATGGTTAGGTTGTCAACCACTTGATGAGAAAACTGAAGCTCAGAGAAGTTAAATATCTGAGCCAAGTTCAAACAGCTAAGTAAACTGACAATGCAGGATTTGAACCCCCAGTGTGTCTGACTTTAAGCACAGTATTCTTTCCGTTTCCTCTTTCAAGAGAGGTGGCATAACAAGGCAGTTAAAGAAAGGGTGTGAGACTAGATTGCTAATTTCCTCATTGGTAAAAACACTCATAGAATATTTTCTACTTTAACAATTACCGTTGAACCCACTGAGCCATGGATTTAACTACCACCTACCTTGTTTACTCCCTAACGTCACTCGTGGGCCTCAGGGCTGTCAATGGACACCTCCACTTAGATATCTCAAATTCAACACATTTAAAACTAAACTCACTATCTTTCTCCCCTAGCAGGTTACTCTTCCTGTGTTTCCTATCTTAGTAGAAGGTCACAACTATCCATCTACTGGATCAACAAAAATGAGTAGTATTTTCCAAACTTCTGCAGAATACTCATGCTCGGTGAGATATACACTAAGTGTTCTGAGGAAAAACAGTTCTATTGTCAAATGATATCAATATTAGGTTAAACAAAATTAAATAGGACTTAGCACCTTTCATATGCTAAGTTCATTGCAAATCTTTAAGAAATGGACATAACATTATATTACATAGGATTGCATTCAGTTGCGTGGACTCAACTCACTAGCTTAACCAAATTGAGATTGATTTTCTTCCCATGACAGGAAGTCAGGAGGTAGACAGTCCAGAACAAGTGCAGCTGCTCAAGGAAGTCATCAGGACTTGCGTGGCTTTCTTCCTCGTGGTCGCAAGATGGCTATTCCACCTCCAGGACTTGTATCCCCCTTCTAGGCAAGAGAAATGGAACAGAGAAAAGGAAAAAAGATGTTTGCCATCTGAGTCTTAAAAAGCTTCCCCAGCAGCCCCACCCACCTGCTTCTATCTAATTTCCTGAACTGGGTTATGTGGCCTTTCCAGACCGTGAGGAAGTCTGAAGAGGTGAATATTTTAACTGGGCACATTGCCACCCTTAAAAAATCAGGCTTCTTCTATTAGAAGGAAGAGGAGATTGAATGTCAAGTAGACATACTGTGTATGTCATCAAATGTTAGTAATTTCACTAGTGTATCTGGCCCAAGCACCTATTAACATATTTCATGGCTCCGTATCGTTGACAGATGGAATTCATGCTGCTTGGCGCCCAAACCTGCTGTGATGTACCAGTTCCTGCCACAGGGTCTCTGGCTCCACCCAGAGTGAACTTCCTGCAGTCTCTGAGTGGGTAATGGGCTTCGTGTCTCTTGTTTCTGCATGCTCTCTCCCTTCCTATGCCTCCTCTTCTCCTGACTAATTCTGGCAGGTCCTCGGAAATTCAGTTCAGACAATAACTACTATGACACATTTCTCTCTTGCTCTCTCCTCTTCCAACAGGGTTAGTTGCCCCCTCTATCATCCCATGGATCACTTCATTAGCCTCAATTATAGTTTTTTTCTTATATATTAAGTGGGGGAAAACAGGAAGCAAAATTATATTTATGCTTTAGTTAGAACTATGGGAAACATACATATGAAAAAGGCATGGAATGTATCAAAAATACTAGAGATGCATGTTTCTCTAGCTTCGAAACTTTCAGCAATACCATATAGTTGTTATGATCACTTTTTTTTTTTTTTTTTTTTTTTTTTTTTTTGGGTCGCGGGCCTCTCGCTTCTGTGGCCTCTCCCGTTGTGGAGCACAGGCTCCGGACGCGCACGCTCAGCGGCCATGGCTCACGGGCCTAGCTGCTCCGCGGCATGTGGGATCTTCCGGGACCGTGGCACGAACCCGTGTCCCCTGCACCGGCAGGTGGACTCTCAACCACTGTGCCACCAGGGAAGCCCTGATGTAGACCATTTTTAAAGTCTTTATTGAATTTGTTACAATCTGTTTTATGTTTTTGGTTTTTTGGCTGCCAGGCATGTGAGATCTTAGCTTCCTGACCAGGGATCGAATCCGCACCCCTGCATTGGAAGGCGAAGTCTTAGCCATTGGACTGCCAGGGAAGTCCCTAAAGTTGTAACAACTTGAGGCAGAATATGATAAAGTGATACCTGATTAGTGACATACAAATAGGTGATTAGCAGCAGGTGGAATGCTGTGGGCCCAGGAGGTTAGAAATGCTACATGGAGGATATGGACATAGTTGAGCTCTTAACAATTGGACTGGTTTGGATGGATGTGGTGGCCAGTGTGGGTGAGCCTTGCTTGTAATGGTCAGGTGTGAATACACAAAGTGCCTTCTGGGAGAGTGAGTGGAGTCTAAGAGGAGAGGGGATTTATAGGGTCAGTAGGAGATGAGGAGAACAAGTAGACTAGGGCCAAACAGTTAGTGCTTTGGTGAGTCCAGCTGATCTGTGTTGGAAAGTTTCATGATTACAGCTGTTATTATCTAGATGTGGCATATAATATAATAAATTAGAAAAAGGAAGACCTAGAAGGAGTGTTGAGAGCTACTTTATGAGGAGGCTTGGATATGAACCAAGATGATAATAGGGAAAATGGAAAGAGAGAGAGGGGTTGAAGAAAAAACAAAAAAACTAAGGAATTGACAGGATTTTGTAATTGATCATGGGATTGATGGAAGAAGTTAAAATGACTTGGTGACTCTGAATCTGGTTAGTTGAAAAAAATAATAGTTTATTTAGCAAGAATAGGAGAATCAGGAAATTTAGTTGGTTTAGGAGGTGGGGCAATAGGAGATGGCCTTGAACAGGTTGAACTAGAGAGAATGGCAGAGCAGTCAACTGTCCAGATACATGTTTAGGAATGATTTACATAAAGATACAGTTGAGGGACTTCCCTGGCGGTCCAGTGGTTAGGACTCGCTGCTTTCACTGCCAAGGCCCTGGGTTCAACCCCTGGTCGGCGAACTAAGATCCCCCAAGCCGCACCACGTGGCCAGAAAAAAAAGATACAGTTGAAACAATAAGCAATAAACCATAAATTGAAATCCCCAAGAAAAGTGGATAATTTAAGAACATTTTCCATCAGTATTGTAACTACCTAATTCATAATTATCATGATAAAACACTGGCATAGGAAAAGACTTTGGATGTTATTAGGCCAACCTCCTTTTTTTGACATGAGAAAGCTGAGGTCTGCTGGAATTACACATTTAAAATCTATGGGCTTCCCTGGTGGCGCAGTGGTTGTGAATCTGCCTGCCAGTGCAGGGGACGTGGGTTCGAGCCCTGATCTGGGAAGATCCCATAGGCCGCATCCCTGGGCCCGTGAGCCACAACTACTGAGCCTGCGGGTCTGGAGCCTGTGCTCTGGAACAAGAGAGGGTGCGATAGCGAGAGGCCCGCGCACTGCAATGAAGAGTGGCCCCCACTTGCCGCAACTAGAGAAAGCTCTTGCACAGAAACGAAGACCCAACACAGCCAAAAATAAAAATTGATTAATTAATTAATTTAAAAGCAAGGTTAAAAAAAAAAATCTATTATTCCATGGGCCCCAGTCCACTCAAAGTTACACAGCTAGTTAGGACCAGTGACTATAAGCTGGGGTTGAGCCTTCTCTGTGCGTAGTACTCCTAAATCAGCAATCTGGAGCACAAAGGTCCTACTCAATTTTTCTAGCTATTTAGCTTAAAATCAAATAAACTAGTGTCCAAAAATTAGAAAGTTGATTTTAAAGAGCCCATAGTCCACTAAAGCAGAAATTTTTTAAAAATTTATTTTATTCAAGTATAGCTGATTTACAATGTTAATTTTTGCTGTACAGAAAAGTGGCTGAGTTATACATATATATGCATTCTTTTTCATATTCCTTTCTATTATGAGTTATCACAGGATATTGAATAGAGCTCCCTGTGCTATACAGTAGGACCTTGTTATTTATATATACCTCCATTGTATATAAAATAGTTTGCATCCTGAAGCAGCAATTAAAAAGAAAAAAACTTTGTCTGCAAGTGTGATGTCAAGATACATAATATAGGACAATGTATTCAAGCTGCTAATTAAGCTAGGTATGCTTCTAATTCAGTTTTACCTATAGATCTTAATTTCACTGTTTTTTTTTTTTTTTTTTTTTGCGGTACGCGGGCCTCTCACTGCTGTGGCCTCTCCCGTTGTGGAGCACAGGCTCCGGATGCGCACGCTCAGCGGCCATGGCTCACGGGCCCAGCCACTCCGCGGCACGTGCGTTCCTCCCGGACCGGGGCATGAACCCGCGTCCCCTGCATCGGCAGGCGGACTCTCAACCACTGCGCGACGAGGGAAGCCCTGGATATTATTTAATACTAAACTTGGGCTGCGATTTCAAACACAAGCACTTTTCTGTAATCTTTTATTTCAAATCTCACAAGATTACAATGCAATTTAGAGGGCAAAATGGTGACATAATTTGCTTTAACCCTAAATTCAGTATAATGGACCTCATTGTAGAAGAGAGATTCAGTTACCAGGAACATCAGAGAACCTCATTAAATAATGTCGAACCATGACACCATCCTCAGAGCTCAAGGTAACAGCTTCAGGGTATTAATACATTTCGAAAGCCTATAAGCTGAGCAGTAAAAGAAATTGGAAGGCTATAGCCACTCAAGGTTACAATAAAAATAATTTCATTTATGTTCCTGCAAAATTAAAAATAGCACCTCCAATATTCTACTTTAAACCTCCTCTACTTATAAATGCTATTTACTCACAGAAATAGTGCCTATTAAACTTGAGGAATAAAGGCCTTAAAGCCAAAGTTAATACAAAATTAATATGAAAATAGTCATTGCTCTGGTGAAGTCTAAGCACTTTTTCATGTATGCAGTTAGTCTCTCCAACATAACTGTAGAAGGTTCCTTCATCATAAAGGAATAGTACATCATTTTCCCACCTTCTTCCTTCCTTCAAGAGTGTTTGAATGGACTTCCCTGGTGGTGCAGTGGTTAAGAATCCGTCTGCCAATGCTGGGGACACGGTTTCGAGCCCTGGTCTGGGAAGATCCCACATGCCGCAGAGCAACTAAGCCCATGAGCCACAACTACTGAGGCTGCTCTCTAGAGCCCGTAAGCCACAACTACTGAGCCTGCGTACTGCAACTACTGAAGCCCGCACGCTTAGAGCCTGTGCTCCACAGCAAGAGAAGCCACTGCAAGGAGAAGCCTGCACGCCGCAACCAAGAGTAGCCCCTGCTCGCCACAATGAAAAAAAAGCCTGCACCCAGCAATGAAGACCCAACGCAGCCAAAAATAAATAAATTAAACAAATTATATATAAAAAAAGAATGTTTGAATGAAGTCAGGTTTTATTACAAACAGAAAAGAAGGAATCCTCTTTTAAAATGATTGATTATTGTTAGAATACATGATATCCCTATTATGGACAGAACTCTGCTTTTGGTAATGAAAGCATATAGAATTATATTAACACTTTTTTTTTTTTTTTTTTTTTTTTTTTCTTTTTTTCATTTTTGCAGTATGCGGGCCTCTCACCGTTGTGGCCTCTCCCGTCACGGAGCACAGGCTCCGGACGTGCAGGCTCAGCGGCCATGGCTCATGGGCCCAGCCGCTCCGCGGCATGAGGGATCTTCCCAGACCGGGGCACGAACCCGCGTCCCCTGCATCGGCAGGTGGACTCTCAACCACTGCGCCACCAGGGAAGCCCTATATTAACACTTTTAAAGCAGTATTAGAATTTATATTAAAAAGAATCCTGAAGCAGTAGGAGATTTCTCAGTCTACTAATGACCCTATAGGAAGTTTGCTCTGAAATTATCATATTCTCTGTCTTCCTACCGACTCAACAGGGGAAAAGAAAGAGGTACAGATTACTATCTCTTACTCTGGAAAAAAAAAAATCAAAACCTGCAGACTTGAAGTGATATGTAGCTAAACAGTAGCTTTGAATTCTTTTCTCAGTCTCACTGGTGTGGTCCTGGGTATAGTACTTTTTCTTTTTCCCATGACGCTTTGATGCTTCTTTTGTTTATTTATTTATATTATTTATTTTTTTAACATCTTTATTGGAGTATAATTGCTTTACAATGTTGTGTTAGTTTCTGCTGTATAACAAAGTGAATCAGCTATATGCATACTTTTAAATACGTGAAGAGAGTCAAATACATTTGTGGTTTTCTAGTATGTACTTTTTTTGTATACAAAAGGATATTTAATTGCCCCTCTATGGACTCAAAATATCCTGCAATCAGTAAACAAATATCTTGAATATGCATGTAATCCAAAGGGATCAGTAAATAGAAAAAAAAAATTCCCTATGCAAATTTGGATGAACCTGTCCTAATGTGCTTACTCTCGATGGGACATTGTTTTTTAAACTATTATAACCGGTAACAATAGCTAGTGTTTACTGGGGACTTAAAGCAAGGCAGGCCCTGTGCTAAACACGTGACATACATTATCACCTTCAGTCCTCACGGTCACACTAGGGAGAGACCTTCAATCATCATCCTCACTTTACAAATGAGAACTGAGACTCGCACAGCAGAGCTGAGACAGTAATCCAAACCACTGTTCTCCAAAGCCACTATGTCCATCGTGGGTCTTTGGAAAATATGGAAAAGCGGCAAAAAGAGCAAACCCATCATACCAAGAAACCAGTTTTCATTTTGGTATATTTCTTTCTGATTGTATTTCTATCCATACAATTTTTGTTCCATACTCTTTCACTTATTATTATTAATTTACTAGAAATTATTTCAAAATATCAATTTTCATGGCCATTAACTATTCCAGTGATTGGATATTCCGTGTTCAACTTAATGCCACACTTATTTGGACACTTGGGCTATTTTCAAATTTTTGCTATAAATAATACTTTTAAAGCAGTTTATGTGAATTAAATATTTTCTTAATCTGGGAGTATTTGTTTATAATCATTAAAATGGAAACACCAGGTCAAATACATACATTTAAAGGCCACATTAAATACATTTAAGATCACATTGCCAAATTTATTTTCCAAAAAGGTTACATCAATCTGTACAGCTACCACCAATATGGTGCCTATTTCACCTCACCCATACCAGCATTGGGTATTATACTTTAGAAATATAAATTTCCTAGTTCATTATGTGAAAAGTGATTTTTTTTATTTGCTTTTCTTTTACTGGATTATATGCAAAATTGAACATTTTTTTCTATGCTTGCTATTCAGTTTTATTTTACACTTTTCACTGGATTCCTAGGGTGGAAGCTTAGATTATTGTTTTTAGTTCTCTTTTTCTTATATACGCATTTAATGCTATAAATTTTCCTCTAAGCAAGTTGATTTTGCTGTGTCCCACAAATTTTGATAAGTTGTACTTTTATTTTTCTTTAATTCAAAATATCTTAAAATTTCTCTTGAGATTTCTTCTTTTGCTCATGAGTTACTTAGAGGTACGCTTTTAATTTCCAGATATTTGGAGATTTTCCAGTTATCTTTCTGTTATTTGTTTCTACTTTAATTCATTGTGGTCTGAGAACATACCATGTTTGATTTCTATTCTTTCAAGTTTATTAACGTGTGTCTTACGGCCCAGAATATGGTCTATCTTGGTGTATACTTCTTGTGAGTCTGATGTTGTTGGATGGAGTATCCTGTAAATGTCAACTCGATCAAATTGACTGATCTGTTCAGGTCATCTATACCCTTACTGTTTTCACCTTTTTCAAATTATACTCACTTAAAAAAACTTACTTATTTATGTATTTTTTATTTTTGGCTGCACTGGGTCTTCGTTGCTGTGCACGGGCTTTCTCTAATTGCGGTGAGCGGGGGCTACTCTTCGTTGTGGTGTGCGGGCTTCTCATTGCAGTGGCTTCTCTTGTTTCGGAGCACGGGCTCTAGGCGCACAGGCTTCAGTACTTGTGGCACATGGGCTCAGTAGTTGTGGCTCACGGGCTCTAGAGTGCAGGCTCAGTAGTTGTGCCACATGGGCCTGCAGCATGTGGGATCTTCGTGGACCAGGGCTCAAATCCATGTCCCCTGCGTTGGCAGGTGGATTCTTAACACTGCGCCACGAGGGAAGTCCTATACTCACTTTTTACAACTAGTGAACAAAACAACAGAAGAGAAAAGTAAATTTAAAAACTTAATTACACTTAAAGTTTATAATGGAGGAAACAGATTTCCATGCATGCTTTTCATGAAGTTTTCCATTTTTGCCTATTACCTCTTTCTAACAATGAAGAGGATGTATGAGAGGAAAAGCTGGGTGAGAGGGTAAGCCAGAAACACAGAAGAAAATGTTGAAAGGAAACACCAATCATGTCACTAGTCTGAGATTTTTCCGTATTCTAAATGATGGTTTCACACCTATTGAAAAAAAAAAGGCTTATTTTATCTTTGTCTTCTTGAGAATTACATAGTGTTATAGTTTTAAGAGCTCCTTCAAAAGCAATCATACTATTTGGAAAACCTCTTTCATAATATACGTGTTCTTCCTTTAAAATGTAAACACTGGGCTTCCCTGGTGGCGCAGTGGTTGAGAGTCCGCCTGCCGATGCAGGGGACACGGGCTCGTGCCCCAGTCCGGGAAGATCCCACATGCCGCGGAGCAGCTAGGCCCGTGAGCCATGGCCGCTGAGGAGCCTGTGCTCCGCAACGGGAAAGGCCACAAGAGTGAGAGGCCCGCGTACCGCCAAAAAAAAAGCAAACACTGAGCCACTCTTAGAAGCAAACACTGACTGCATACTTATATCAAGTCAGTTGTTGCATTTTAGTTATAGCAATCCAAAAACATGAACCATAGGTTTACTTTTTAACTCCAACCCTGTTCAAAGGTCACTTATTGGCCTCTGAAGGAACAGGTGGCATGTCTGTTATAGTTTAACAAGTGGCCTTTGGGTGAGGTATAGTCATTCAGATACCTCTGGATGCTTTGGATGCTCTCATGTGTGGCAGGGTACACTTGCTAAAACATTCTCCTCTCTAGATCTGGAAACCTAGAGTCTGTATCTTAGGCACTGGGCTGGTATTCCAGACTTCCCTTCTGAGTCATAGATGAAAAATGCCATCTTGCAACTGAGATAGCACTTCCTTTGCCAAGAAATCACATTCCTAATTTCCTAATGTTGACATTACAATCCAGTTCTTGGTATATAAGACAGCTTTTCTCTTTGCAGTATACACATATCTGAGCATTCATCTTTCTGATAACAAACTTTACAGGGATTTTTTTTTCTATCAGAGGTACTGTTAATTATATTAGGCTCCCCAGAGAATTCCAGATTCACTTCAAATACCAGCAACTCAATTCTATTCCACTACTCACATCTGTTGAGTTGGGTTCAATTGGAATTGTATTACATTAAAAGTTAATTTTAAGAGTATTTACTTTTTTAGGAAATTGAATTTACATTTTTATGTGTATGGTATAACTCTCTATGTATTTAAGTCCTCTTTAAGGCATTTCAATAGAGTTTTTTGTTTTTGTTTTTGTTTTGTTTTGTTTTGTTTTGCGGTACACGGGCCTCTCACTGTTGTGGCCTCTCCCGGAGCACAGGCTCCGGACGCGCAGGCTCAGCGGACCCAGCTGCTCCGCGGCATGTGGGATCTTCCCGGACCGCGGCACGAACCCGTGTCCCCTGCATCGGGAGGTGGACTCCCAACCACTGCGCCACCAGGGAAGCCCTCAATAGAGTTTTATACTTTTCTTCATAAAAATCTTGTCAGTCTTTAATCAGACATCCCTAGACACTATTTTTGGTTATTTTTATAAATACCTTTTTAAAAGTAATATTTTAAAAATCGTTGTTGGTGGTATATTGGTACATAACTGATTTTTGTGTATTGATCTTATATCTAGCAACCTTACTAAATTCATAGTTCTGATATTTTTACTTTTTGGATTTTTCTGTATAAACAATCATATCATATGTGTATACACATGGTTTACTTCCAATCCTTAAAACTTTTGTTTTTCTTTGCTAACTACGCTGGCTAGAACACTTAGTACATTTTGAATAGTCACGATACTGGAAGACTGGTGATTTCCCTTATTATTTTGTGAGGTAAGCAATGTGTTTAAAAGATTTTTTTTAACCCAGCACTAGGTGTTTTATACTGAGAGAAATCAAGTTGTCTAATCTGCCCTATTGCTAGAGTCATATCCTACCTTAATCATTTCCCATACCCTTACCTTCCTTTTCTACTAGGTGAATTGCTCTTTATACACTTTCTAAGTCCATGTTTTAAAATCACTTTCCTCATTTCCAATGGTGTACTTTTTTTTGAAATTGAATATTGATTGTGAAATCAGTACCCTATTGAGAAATTATCTTTCTCTTTACATTCAAATTACTTCTTAATATTCATGGCTTCCAGGAAAAACTTAATTAAAAAATGAAAGTACTTTCAAAGACAATGAGATGACCATGGGTCTACCTAGCACATTAATGAAGCGTTCTTTATATCTTCCTACAATATTTCCAGTACTTCCAAATGTACAGCTTGCTTTGTTGCACAACATCAGAGGCACCATTCACGTCACTGTCTCTGTGAATGGCGTTTCCTGAAATTTGCAGTGCACAACCTGCAAGGCTGATGTAGTGGCCTTGCCTGTGTGTTTCATTTTTCTGTCTAATTAGGACTGTGGGTTTTCTCTCAAGCAAGTAGTGATAATCTGCAAATGTCTGGCTCCAAAAATAACCCTAAATGTGTTTCAGAAAGATTCTTTGGCTGCAAGCAGAAAAATAGTATGTCTAGGAGATGGGTTACTATAATACAGCTTTAGTAGGGTAGCCTCTTCTTCCACCCCAAATCAGTATTGATTCAGTGTTCTTTAACTTTAGTCTTATGTAATTAAGTAAATTGTCACTTCCATTTATATAAACACACAATTAGGATAAGGTAAAAAAATGGAAAGTTGGGTGAATTGCTTGGGGGAAGAGTCAACATGAAACTAATAAATTACAAATCTCACTAGTAGTAATAATAATATTTGTGATTAGATAATGGTAAGGTGGTAATGATAATAATGAATCGTAGTTGTTTGGCTTAGTTCCCTTTTTTTAATTGAAGTTATAGTTGATTTACAATGCTGTGCCAATCTCTGCTGTACAGCAAAGTGACTCAGTCATGCACATATAGATACTTTTTTTCATATTCTTATCCATTATGGTTGATCACAGGATATTGAATATAGTTCCCTGTGCTATACAGTAGGACCTTGTTGTTTATCCATCCTATATATAATAGTTTACATCTGCTAATCCCAAACTCCCAGTCTTTCCCTCCACCACCCCCCAGCCCCCTTGGCAACCACACGTCTGTTCTCTATGTCTGTGAGTCTGTTCCTCTTTTGTAGGTAGGTTCATTTGTGCCATATTTTAGATTCCACATATAAATGATATCACATGGTATTTGTCTTTCTCTTTGTCTTTCCCTCCACCACCCCCCAGCCCCCTTGGCAACCACACGTCTGTTCTCTATGTCTGTGAGTCTGTTCCTCTTTTGTAGGTAGGTTCATTTGTGCCATATTTTAGATTCCACATATAAATGATATCACATGGTATTTGTCTTTCTCTTTCTGACTTACTTCACTTAGTATGATAATCTCTAGTTGCATCCATGTTGCTGCAAATGGCATTATTTTGTTCTTTTTCATGACTGAGTAATATTCCATTGTATATATGTACCACATATTCTTTATCCATTTATCTGTCGATGGACATTTAGGTTGTTTCCATGTTGTGGCTATTGTGAATAGTGCTGATATGAACATAGGGGTGCATGTATCTTTTTGAATTATAGTTTTTTCCAGTCTATGCCTAAGAGTGGGATTGTTAGATCATATGGTAATTCTGTTTTTAGTTTTCTGAGGAACGTCCACACTGTTTTCCATAGTGGCTCCACCGACTTACATTCCCACCAACAGTGTAGGAGGGTTCCCTTTTCTCCACACCCTCTCCAGCGTTTGTTATTTGTAGACTTTGGCTTAGTTCCAAATTTAAACTGCATTGTGGCTTAGTTTCTGCCATAAAAAGTTCTTGAGAGACAGAGAAAGAGAGAGGATTATATAGCATAGCTGCTACTTTCTCACTAAGAAATGTCAGTGTTAATGATGTATGCCAAACATACAATCATACCAGATTCTCAACTGTTTGAACTATCATCTCGTGCCCAAGCAATGTCAAAGTTAATTTTATCTGACTGAACCCATAAAGTCCTCTTTAGAAAGGCAGGTCTTTAGTTATAGACTACAAAGGGCAAAGATTATAGCCAATTCATCTTTATAGCTGTACATCCGCAGTTTCAAGTTATATATATATTTCACTCACTCATTCATTCAGTATTGGATAGCACAGTTTTAGACCTCACAGGGGGTAATACCACAAAGGGAATAATATGTACTGGATGCAAAGTAAGCTCATGCAACCAGCTTGCACTATCAGAAAAAAAGCACTGGATGGAGCCGAAAGAGGAGTGTAGATCAGTCATGACCCTGATAGAAAAGGATGAAGTTTGGATGCTTGGACACATTTGCAAATAATGATGCTAGCATAGAAGCTAAGCAGAGGGCTAAAATAGAGACCACAGGTTATACGAAAAAGTTATGAATAGTCAAGAGTTCGAAAGCAACTTAAATGAAAAAAATAAAAACAGTCTGCCCTGGCAATGTGTAAGGTATCACTAATATGAGGTGGCTAGGGACATCAGCTGTATTACTTCATCCTTATATCACCAGTGCCAGGCACAGAATAAGTTCTCAATAAATACTTGTTGAAAATGCAAGAAGGATGATCAGTTAGATACCTATGTGACCTAATTTAAAATATTCCGGGACTTCCCTGGTGGTGCAGTGGTTAAGAATCTGCCTGCCAATGCAGGGGACACAGGTTCAA
>NW_006796150.1:0-227 GCF_000442215.2 Lipotes vexillifer
TCATAAATGGGTGTTGAATTTTGTCAAAAGTTTTCTCTGCATCTATTGAGATGATCGTATGGTTTTTCTCCTTCGATTTGTTAATATTGTGTATCACGTTGATTGAGTTGCATATACTGAAGAATCCTTGCATTCCTGGAATAAACCTCACTTGATCATGCTGCATGATCCTTTTTATGTGCTGTTGGATTCTGTTTGCTAGTATTTTGTTGAGGATTTTTGCATCT
>NW_006796151.1:0-423 GCF_000442215.2 Lipotes vexillifer
ATATTCCATGGCACGTAAGTGCCGCAACTTGACGATCCATTTTTGCCTTTCGTGGGTATTTAAATTGTACATTGGACAAGGTTCCTGTAAAGAGGGCAGCCCCAAACTTTGGGGAGGCTCTGTCTTTTTGATTTCTGTTTCCCTAAGCCTAGGGCCCGAGGCTATGTACCTTGTTTTTTCGATGTTTCAGGAAATACCATACGTTTCTCCAGGGTGGCTGTTGGCAATTTACATCCCGCCCATCAGCATAACAACGCTCCCCGTTCTCCCTGGCTTGTCCTGCCTTTCTGGATTTTACACATTTTTCAGCTGGCCTTTTTGACCGGGGGGGAAGTGAGAGTACATTGTAGCGCAGATTTTCATTGCAAGCTTGCTTGGTTGGCCAAAAAGGTCGTATGCGTTTTTTCCTGAATATATTCAGGA
>NW_006796152.1:0-4520 GCF_000442215.2 Lipotes vexillifer
CACGAACCTGTGTTCCCTGCATCGGCAGGTGGACTCTCAACCACTGTGCCACCAGGGAAGCCCTGGTCCACTATTTTTATTGGCATGGTGAGATAGAAGTGGCAAGGACCCTAGTAAGATGTATGTGTGCCCAAGGCTGGGAGATAAATCCTCCAAAATTTTAAGGGTTGTCACATCAGTAGACATTTTAGGTATCTAGTGGACTGAATGCCAAGACACTATGTTCAAGTTAATGCATAAGAGTTTGTACATCACACTCCTTAACACTTAGAAAGAAAGACCCTGCCCTTGCTAGACCCCTGTTATTTCTGAATATAGCACACATTAAACATGGAATATGACTTCAATCTATTTAGTTAGAGCTTGAGAAGTTTAGGTCAGAGTAGCAGTAAATCCACCATAAATTAGAGTCTGAACTTTCAGGAATAAAGTTGAGCAGATCCAGATGGTGTTGTATGTGGACATGTGGGATTTTAAACTATGAGGTAACTGAGAGATGACCTGGAGAGGCCAATGCCACTGGAAGAGGATTTATTAGGTGCATTTCTCAAGAGAAAGGGTCACGTCACATCATGCAGGAGCACAGGGAGAAAGCACCAGGTTTTGATCAGGAGGCAGAGGCAGAAGCATGGGGAGAGCCTAGGCTATAACCTTTATTTTGGGCCCAGGGGAAAGGCAAAGCAGGACAAAGTGATCAGTTAGGATTGCCCAGTTTACTTCCAATAGGCTTGGGGTTATAGGCATGGTCTCTAGTTGTCCATATCTGACTTTAAGGGATTTAGGGCAAGAGAGATATTGGTTTGGCACATGTAGAATTACTCAGGATTCGCTGGTTTGTATAAGAAAAGAGTGTTTGTGGGCATGTTATTATTATCTTTGGGAATTAGCTAGCCCTGGGAGGGGCAGTTTCTATTTAGGTCAATCCCCAAATGTCAAGACATTGTGAAATACAGAAGATAAAAAACATGATTCACACAGGAAGCACAAGCAAGCTGCACAAGCAGGTAGCTTAGACCATATGTCACCTACCTCAGATGCACTGACACCACTCACTCACCTCACACAGGTGGGCTTATATGTCTGATTCATGGATGAATTGGCTACATATAAGATTTCAGCCAAAAAAACACTGCTGAAGATTACTTTTCCAATCAGTGTTGGCCCTGAGAGATGGTAGTGAGGGCATGAATATTCTCTCCACATAAAGAGATCTTAGCAATATACTAGGTCCAAGGTCAGTAAACTTTTTCTTAAAGAGATGGATAAAAAATATTTTGGTATGTGGGCCATTTGGCCCAGTCACAGGCCTGGACCAATGAGGAGCAGGGAGTTGATATATAACTACCAGAGCTTCCATAACTACTCAGCTGTAGCCTTGTAATATGGAAGTGGCTACAGACAAGATGTAAACAAATGGATTCAACTGTCTTCCAGTGAAATTTCACTTACAGAAATAGGTGGTTAGACCATTGGCCATAGTCTGCTGACATTGGCACTAAGTCATCAACTTTGTATGGAGAGAAAATTGGCCTTAGATAAGAATACACACAGATTCTAGGACAATGGCAAATGTCTTGGCTTGTGGAGAGGAGCTTGGAAGCAGCAAGACTGGAATTCCAGACAGAGATATAAACTTCTTTGAGCCTATGGGCATAAAGTGTGTGGATTTTTGAAACATATCAATACCCACCAAAGATCATCATTCTAGAGAAGTCACAAAACAACAAGGTGAATAAAATATCTTGTACAGTGCAGGTGAATCATCGTCTGTCTTTGCTCACCCTGAGGACAGAAGCAAGAAAAATGATTCATCACGGACTATGAAGAAAGCTGTGTTGGTCATAATAGAGAGAATGAATGGGTCCAGTGCTACCTATTAGCAGCAGAGAGGGATGCTGAGCCTTTGGGATGCTTCTAACTCTTCAAAAGACCAGCAAGATATTTGGTGGTGCTAAATGAGTTACATCCTTCTCCTTCGAATACCTAATGCTCTGACTGTTGCCTGGTCAACTTGGGCTCTTCATGCTGTGGGACCAGTGGGCAAAGGAAAGAGTTATTATGCTGGAACAGCAGTGACCCTTTTTACCATGAAGAGAGAGAGTTTAATAGAGATAGAGTTTGGATCAAGCATTCAGGAAAAAAACTCCGAGTCACTCCACTGCACCGGCAACCTTGCCAGCAGAAACCGTAGTCCAGGGTGATGGGAATACAGAATGAGTGACAGAGGGTGGACAGGATGAAAATCATTTACAGCCCAGCCTCAGTATTCCCTGGTTCAATCAACTGTTGGTTGAACCAGTGATTGGTGGAATCCACGGATACAGTACCCACAGATATGGAGGGTTAGCTGTAAAGGACTTGAGCATCCATGGATTTTGGTATCCACAGAGAGTTCTGGAATCAATGCTCTGTGGATGCCAAGGGGATCTGTATAGCTTTGGAAGCAAATGCACAATCGGGAACTATAGCTGGTCCCACAGAAACTCCTGTCATAGAACTTTTTTTGTTAAGTACTTGTGACTACCATTCAAAAATAAGTGACCTGACAGGATGGACTTGCAAGTGGTTAAAAATAGGTGATGTTTCAGTGCATTGCTCTTTTTCCCTGAGCACAGCATCTCTACATGCTGAAGGCTGCCAAATCTGCTCCTTGGGGCATTTTCTCTGGCTGTGGGGGCATGCTTGGTCTTTGCACAGGATAGGTGTGACAAAGCATTAATTATGCCAGTCACAGGCCTGGACCAATGAGGAGCAGGGAGTTGATGTATAACCACCAGAGCTTCCTCAAGTCACCCCAAGTGGACTCAGGTCCATTGCCCATAGTAATGACTGACTTGATCACACACCAAACTCTTCTTGGCTTGCTTCTATTCTGTGTCTCAAGCTCCACTTCTTTACTGGAATTTCCTGAGATTATTTCCCAAATAAACTACTACAATTAAAATCCCTTTTCAGAGTCTGTTTCTGGAGGAACTCACACTAAGACAATGATCAGTTGAGTCTGGAGAAACTACATTTGGGCTTGCATTTTGAGGGAACTATTGCACTTAAAGATACAAAATTCCAGAAAGTTATAATTGGATGAGATTCTAAAACTCTTTAAATCTGCAATTCTAAAAAAATGGATGCAATATAATGTCTTCCCTTCACAATGTATAGGTAAAGCAAGCTCCACTCCACATAAGTTAGTGGCTAAGCCTAAACTTTTCTTCGAATTTTTAGTTTTGATTAGCCTGCCCATCTCTCACTTTTAATTCACTGAGGCCTCTAAGAGCAACAACCAAATACCTAAAGAAGCCACAATTATTCCCAACAAGATAGAAAATTATTCCCAATAAGAGAAAAGAGATAACTAAAGTTCCCATAATTTTGATGAATTATATATTATAAGAAATTATTCAGAGATTGTTGGAACACGAAATTCTGTTCATTAGTGTGTATAAATATATTCATTATAACAGGCTATGATGTATTTACCAGTAGCAGAAACAAAAATCTTACCTCTCTACTAAACAATGCTTCCTTATCTCAGAGGTTTTGCAGTCATCTCTTTTCAAATGATACCTATTTCATTTGTTTTCTCTTAAGGCTCTCATTTTTCCCCAACAGTAATATATCGTCATTACAAAGAGTATTTAAATACAGAAATATAAGCATAAAGTGGATACTTTTTTCCCCCTCTTTCTAAGCCTTTGCTCCTTTTTTCTTGAAGTAGCCACTGTCTCCAGTTCTTGAATATTTTTCTTGATATTTTTCTGCAGGTGTACACACACAAATGCTTTGACACACCTGCACAGACACACATTCAGACGAGACACACATGAATGTACACATTTATATGTTGACATAAATGAGATCATATTACCCATAGCACTTAGCCACTTGCATTATTGATGTAATGGATCTTAGAGATGATTTATATCAATGTGTCAAGAGCTACCTATTTTTTATTTATTATTTTCATTGCATTATATCATATGGTTGCAGTACTACAATTTTTAACTATTTAAATATTGATGGATTTTAAGTTTCTTCTGATTTATTTCCTATTATGAACAGTAACATTGTAATCAATAGTCTTGTATGCTTATCTTGCAATATTTCAAAGGACAGATTTTTAGGAGTGGAATTTTGGAATTTAATGGTTTAGCCACTTTAACTTACACAGATAATGAGAAATTGCTTTCCTAAAATTTATTGTAACATTCTATAAATACCACTAATATTATTTTTGACAATTCCTATTTCCCCTAACACTATTATAAATATATTACTTGTTCTATTATATTAAACAAAAATGGTATCACTAGTAATGTTGATCATCTTTTTAATATACTTACTGGTCATTTGTGTTTCTTCTTCCATGAATTGTGTATTAAATTACTTTGTTCTTTTCCTACTGTATTATTTTATATTTAAATTTGTGACTCATAGAAGCATTCATGTATTACAGATATTAATTTTGGTTTAAATATTGAATGTTTTCCTAGCCTTTCTTTTTTTTTTTTTTTTTTTTTGGT